>NC_051177.1:226046351-226419684 GCF_013339695.2 Rhipicephalus sanguineus
ATAAAATACAGCACAGTACTCGCTGACTGCTTCGCATGAAAGCGATTCCCACAACGCGTGGGATCTGCGGAATTGTTTGAAATCGGATATCCCACATTTCAAGTCAGCACGGGAAAACCAGGATACAAGAGGAAATGGGGGTAACACAAGCGCTAACAACAGTTGTTAGTGATCGGTTGTGTTGCCGCCTTTGTCTCTTGTGTCCTGGTATTTTAGCCCTCTCTTTGGAATGTCGTACCAACTCAACCAATAATCAATTCTGGGATATCCGACGAGCTACTTGTATCCTTTTTTAGGCTTAGGCACGGACTGCGATTCTGGATTCGTTACCACGGAAGAAATTATTACGAAAGTGGCAACAATTTATGCTTCAATGCCACCAATTGTGATTTTGAGGGCACTCATCGTCGATCTTGTTTTTTATTGTCGCAACTTCTAGTCAAATAAAGAAAAGTCATGCAAGACGCAAACCGGCTCCGAGAACTATTTGTGGTTCCGCGCTGTGCGTTCCTATAGGTCGCCGCTCCAAATCGCGCATTTCGACCACGCAATGGCGTGAAGCAGGCCTTCCGTTTTAACGCGATAGCGTTAGAGAGCTCGTTTCGCACAAATTCCGCCGTCGTTCGTGAGCGAAAAATCGTCCGTGACCGAAAAATCGAGAAGGATGCAAATAAAATAACAATAAAAAATCTTCGGTCCTGTTGAGGATCGAACCCGGGTCGTTTGCGTAGAATGCAGGTGTCCTACCACAAAGCCACGATGTTACTTGCAACTGCTTCGGAAAAAAACACTACATGCATGCCACGTAGTGGAAGGAGTATCCTTAACGCATTTTGTTCGGCAGGTGTCACGACGAAAATGAGCCCATTCGGCGATTTGTAGGCGCACTGGCGAGGCCATCCAACTATACATCTCTTACGCGACGCCATGCTTCGAAAAAAGCCGAGATAGTGCACCCATCGCCGTTAAAAGAAACACACACAAACTTGCAAACAGCTCCAAAAATGGACAACGATGTCCATCTAGCGGAAAACATATCAAGCAAACAGCAAACATTAGATAATGTGCTGCCATTTGTGAGGCATTGTGAGAAACATGTCTAGACTACAGCACAGCCTATGTGGTTCCGCCGTTCTAGCACAGGGAAGTGCATAAGGTGAAAAACCTGCACACTGCTATAGATACATCGCGCGCGCGCGCGTGTGTCTGTGTGCGTGTGTGTGTAACACATTAATAAGTATGCACTTAGTGGTTGAAATGAGCAGTAGGGGCCGTATTTCGCTATGGCGTTCAACTCTCAAAGGCAAAGCTTAAGGGTCCCCCTATTTTTCTTGTGTTGCGCTGACAAATATGGACGAGCACATGGAAATCTCGTCTTGAACGTAGTCGGTTATCTTCGGGCGTGCGCGCAGCGGGTCACGGAACGTTTCTTTAAACATAATTTCGCAGAGCACATACAGTTCGTCGTCATCGCTATCGCTAGAGCAAGAAGCAAACCAGCAGCTCGTCCATCAGAGTCAAATGACGCCATTTTAGCAACGTAAACAAGTGCACGGGGTGATCAGACACCGCCTCAAAGAACGCTGAAGACAACCAAGTTGTCCGACTGCACCGGAAGTGACGGCAGCGCGCTGCCGGAGTTCCGGCGAAATCTGCCTCTGCATAAACTGGCTAGCAGCATAGCGCCGGAAGACGCAAGGACAAGGAAGAAGTACGAGACAAACAATCTTCTTTGTGTCCTATATGCTACTAGCCAGTTTACGATGAACCAACGAGCCCATGTTGGTACCCTTGCCGTCTCTGCAAGACGAAGCAACGCGGAACGCTCCGTCGCGGAGTGGGTTGATTCGAATCGACCAGTGGAACGACACCTTCCATGAAGAGATACTTGGTCTTAGGGCCGCAGAGTATGCCACGCATGTCCTCGTTGTTAGTGTCGCTTAATGCCTCTTAAAAGTGCAAGCGACCACGATTTACTAATACGACTTTATCATCCACCAATAATTACAAAGTCGCGGTGATTGCATATATCCGTGGCATTTCGCAACGTCTGAAACGGATCGGATATTAAAGTAGTTTTTTTCTGCACCCGATAAACTGCAATGTTTGTGCACCAGTGCCTGTGCATGCTTGCTTGCAAAAGGAAGCATCAGTCTAAGTACGTCGAATGTGTGCAAGGAATAATTTACAACCCGCCTTCAACTTGCGGGACTAGCGTTGACTCTCTCGTAGCTACTTAATTGTTAGCGAAAGCAGTAATTAGTTATTCCATGAGATAATTGAAGCAGAACTGAGTGACAGGTCGGCTGACAACTGTGTGTCAAGACGGTCAATCGCTCCTTCCAGGATGGATCTCTTGCGTCAAGATAGTTATCTGCAAGCGCTGCACACATGAAGTGTTACGCGTTTTAGGGGCGAAGCTCCTTAAAGCGGCACCCGTTCGTCCCTCGTAGTGCGTAACCAGTCGTAACGCTAGTACCAGATCTTGACCTCCAAGGTGGTGCCTGTGGGAGATTTCTCCTGTGCGTTGTTGAACAATAAAAAATTCGCAGCGTGCGCGTTAACTAAAAGCCGAATTCTTCTGTCTTTCATTCCCCATTAGCAGCCATTGGCATGTTCCAGTAGGAAACGTTAGTAGAAGTAGAAGTGTAAGTGTTAGCTAAAAGCCGACTTCTTCTGTCTCTCATTCCCATTAGCAGCCATTGTTTACCTCCAAGGTAGTGCCTGGTGAGATTTCTCCTGTGCGTGATTAAACAATAAAAATTTTGTTCAAAACGCCGTTGATTGATGAAATAAACCAACGAAAGATGCCAGATGTTCTCTAAAAGCAAAACGAAAAGACGCCAGATGTTTCTAAAGCAAAACGAAAAGACGCCAGCTGCTTAACGAAAGACGCCAGATGTTTTCTAAAGCAATGGCTTTCTAAACAATGAAAATTCACAGCGTACATGTAAAATTAAAGTGAGCTGCAAGTCGTCATAACTCTCATCCAACCTTTAGTATAAACGCGCCCGATCTCACGTCGGTGATGATGTAGTGGGCAGAATTCACGGAAGATTCACGGTTTACCGATGAACCTCCGCAGCTTCGCCCACTCATGCTGTGATTTTTTTTCGCTATATAACTGGTTGCTTGTTTCCCAATAAAATAGTTGTAAGTCAACGCTCGTGCATCTCAAGCCTCTTCTCTGTCCTTGTCTTGTGCGCTATTACTTTCTATCACACATTAACATGAAGATGTGACACGCAATCCACAGAAATAGTTACTCAAACATTGTTAGGAGGGTTTGCGCTGGTATATTTTCCTTACTGTTCAGTGGTGTAGCACGAAGCAAGAAGGAGGCGTGAAAAAAATGATGAGGAAACACGCTCATCCTCATACAGCTTTCTGCTCCAGGGTTCCTTCATGCTGCGCCACTTAAGAGAAATTCTTCCCCAAGAATCATGTGGTACTTAAGACCAAAAGTGATAATTATAAACATACAAGAAATACAGTATTATATGCTATGGATAGCTACACACAATTATTTAGTTATCAGGCTAGTTTTGGAGCATGCATGTGCGTTATGGAATCTGCCTAAGAAATCTGACACAGTAAGTTTGAAAAGGTGTAGAAGAAAGCCATCAGGTTCATCTACTGCCGTTACAGCAGCACCTTTTCTCAGCCTTCAAAACTTTCTCAATTAAGCTTATAATGCAGTGATGGTCCCGCCAGTTTAGGATTTGGAGCACTTGTCAGGAGCATGTGTCAGGAGCAGCAAAAAAAAACAAAAAAACTTGGAGGTAGCTTGAGCTTCGCTTTCAAGAATAGAACGTGAAAATCGGACCGAACAGCAACTGCGAACATTGATTTTAAGGGCGCGATCGCGAGAGCTGGTGCGCGTGCTATCTCGGCAGGCATTAGCACACGGCTCACATACCCTTCTACGTGCTGCGCTCTCAACGCGAAGAGACTGCGCAAAAGCCAAAGTGCGGGCGCCCTGCGGCTCATATCTTTATTTGCATCCACCTCGAGTTTTCGTTCACCGACAACGCTGCTTTTTCGCTGACAACCAAAGACGCCGCTGCCGCCACCGCCGCCGACAACATAATTTCTGCTAAACAAGCTCTTTAACGCTATCGCGTTAAAAGCTGTTTTGAAGCAGATTTGGAGCACACAAAGTGGTGTCTAGGATCAGTTGAAGTAGTAACACAGTAAGTTCGCAAATGAAATCAAGAGTTCGACGAAAACTCCTCTCCTATAAAGGAAGGCGCCGACAAAATACAAAAGAACTTAAAAATAAAAGAAGCTTCAGCTCCTGTACAGGGACCCAATGGAGCAATTGAATAAGGGGGGGGGGGGGAGTGTGTTGAGTACGTGCAAACAGAGGGCACAAACAGCGTGCATAAACAAAAGGAAAGGTGCCGTCACTGTGGTTCAGCGTGGTACCAGTATGTCACAAACGAGCGCGTCAATAAAGCGCGCGCGGCCGCTTTCAGACGACAGCGGGAATTCACGGCGCCGAACAAGCGCACACAAGGAAAAAAAAAAAACAAGCATCAAAGACGCCGGCGCACCGACGCTCCTCCTCTCCCACTCGAAACAGCCGCAGACAGCCAGACCAAACGCCCGGCAGTCTACAAACATCTAGAAGGAAAGCATGAAGCGACGCCGAGTGACGCCACTGCGAGCGGAACCGACGAGAAAAATCATCTCGCCCTTTCCCTAGCTTTGGCTGTGCTGCACGCCGAAGAACACTCCCGACGCTTCTGAAACTCGGGGAATAGAGAATATTGCCACGTGCGTTTCTTATTATCACTTTTGCTACATTCGGTTTTCGCCCACAAAGACTGTCAGCAACGCTGATAGCAATCCGCGCCTCATTGTTCGACAAGCTTCGCGATTATTGTAGATCGTTTTGTTAAGATTGCGCGCAAGACGCGAACACTCGAGCTTATTCAAGAGCTTGCGCGACAGCCACAGATAATGCTGGAATATTCGACGGCACATGTATAAATGCCGACACGCTTCACCGCTTGTCAGCTTTATCGACGACCGACGCCCTGTTCGCCACTATCAGTGTACAGCGTGTATTGCTGTAGTTTGAGTTTTCATTTCCCGGCCATAAGTTCGGCGAAATAAACGGTCTCATCTTGAACACATCGACTGCTGTCTTCATCGACGTCACGACCACGTGGCAATATAAGCGTGCACCGACGACCAATGAGCAGTAAGTCGGTCCGGAGACGGTGAAGTTATGCGAGTGTGGCTCCGCCAACCAAAGAAGACGTGCTTATAGTGTTGTGCGGTCAGTCGATCGTCGATCTGGAAGAATTGGATGATGACACCGTGTGAGCAGTGACAAGTTACGTGAGTGTTTCCTGGAAGAGAAACATTCGGGACCGACGACAGGAAGGAACCACTACAATCAGCGCTGGAGTTTGAGTCAGTGTTTCGTGGAAGAGAGGCATTCAGGCTACGTCCAAGAATTGTGGACTGGTTGCGTTGTTGAATATTCAGGAACGGTTCTTCAATAGGTTGTAATGCAGGAAATTGCATTCGATCCGTTGGTTTGTTCCAGTTGTGTAAACATGATCTGAGTAGTATTGTGAGGTTGTAATTGGTACCAGCCGAGTGTGCATGTTTGTGTGATGTTTGTACTGCCTTCACGGAGAATATATTTTGTTTGTGTTATCAACTCTTGGCTCTGACTCGGTCTTTGGACCACAACCGGCGTTCGCTGGCGCACTAAAAGGACCAGCTCTAAATACTCCGCGCTTTCGTGGTGCGTTTCGGGGGGCCGATACGTACGCCCTTGGAATCCGCCCGGCGATTTTCATCCCCATTACCGGATTAGTGACACAGTAGTTGGGATTCGTGATGGCTCGAGATGAAGTCGCAAGGTTAGATTTCTTTCAGTAGCTAGCACATGCGCACTGGCACAGTCAATGCCATGTCCCTTTGATACAGAATGTTCAGCAAAAACATTGGAAGGCACTTTCTTTTTTTTTTCACATTGAGTTCTTTTTTTATTTCGTCGGCGTCTTCCTTTACCTTTGACCTAATCAGCAACTTTTAGTGCATATACTTCTATTCATATGCAACCAGGATATACTGCTCAAAGGTTAACAAGAACATAAGACCAACAGTCAGAGAGCAGTCATCAATCAGGCAGAGGCAGTGTTGGAAGGGGGTCTGCACAGGAGGTGCCCCCCTCCACCCCCCCCCAAAAAAAAAAAAATTCGCCTGGCTGCTCTTTTGCCCCCGCCCTCCCAAGAGCATCAAAATGCTGACTCAGGCCGGTTTGCTGCTGCCTGCCCTCACCCTCTAGCCAGTAAGAAAATCACATGCAGGCTTCACCGCAACACACAAGATGTGCATTGTGGTGAAGCAACAGTGACACGGAGTGCATGCTGCATACGGTTTCTGCGAGTGATGACAGGCGTGAAATCGTCATTACCCACTAGCCTTCAAGAGGGGAAGGGGCGACAGCCCCTACACGCCCTTCATATCCCCCCTCCTCCAGCATTCTCACCTATTGGGGCCGACATTGGCACGAGGTTGGCAAACTGAACTGAGTTCCGCAAAAGGTGTATATTACGATTCTGTGAGCGCTGAGAACTAATTTGAATATGTTCACTTCATTCCAATTATTTTGTATTTCAGAGAAACAATTTGTAGTTGCCATTAGAGAAGCAAGCGTCATACGCAGTTATGTATTCTCTGAGCCACTCACGGGGCAGCGGCGCTCCACTGTGCTATTATGGAGCCACGGTGGCCGCACGCTCGGGAAACGCAGTTTGTAACAAGTGCATGGGTTAAAATCAGTTGGGAGGTATTGCAGACTTGTCTGGCGTTTTATAATGGACACGCCTTATTTGTGACTCGCGGTGCGTCAGTGTCAGCAAGGCTCGCTTATATGCGTGCTGGTTTGCGTCAGCATGTCGTCAGTTTCGCAATGAAGACGCACAACGCTTTGAAGCGCGCGAGTGGCAGTAGCAAAACTTGGTGCCACACGTGCGCTCGCACATTTAGGCTGTGCACTACGATCAGTATGGCGAAGAACATTGCTCAGCGCGACTGACACACTTTTCTTTTGCAAAATATAAAATTATTGCACGTCCAAATCTTCGTTAAGACGCCTCATGGTTCTGGCTCGTGAAAACCCAGAAATTATTACTATGCATGAAGACGCGGTGTACAGCGTGTGGTTCCTGAAACGGCATAGCCACACTGGCCGGCGAGTACTAGATTAGAAAAAACATAGTGCAGTGATGCTACCGAAAAGTTCTGATACTGAGCAATTTTTGGAGAAGCGAAATTTCCATTTTGGAGCACTTTGGAGGAGCAAAAATGTTCATCGTGGAGCACTTTGGAGCAAGTAATTATGCACCTGGGAGCACTCTGGAGCAGCTAATTTTACATCCTGGAGTGCACTAGAGAAGCTAATTGTATTAACATTCAAGCACCTGAATAATTATTATGGGGTTGTTATGAAGAGCTAGAAATATTTCGATTCATTGCAGATATCATGGAAAAAATCATCTCGGGAGAACTCCACACTTCACTTGCTAATGAAAATAAGGGCTCATGCAGCTCACTGTTCTGCATGGATTAACCTTTACGGTGATTATTTTCGACACTAGCAAATAAACAGAGTACCGGATCAATAAAATTGCACTTTATGAAATACCACTCTAAATATGGTTATCAGCAGACGTGGTAGACAAACACCGTGACGTACAGCAGTACCTCGATGCCAAAGAGTCGCACTGTCCCCAATGCACTCCCCTAAGACGACTCCACGGTGAAAGCCAGGTTGTTTTTCTTCTCGGTGGATGTGTTGATCGACCCCCTCCCTCTATGCAAGCTTTCTGCACCTCGCCTGGTTTTGCACTACCTCCATGGTCGGCGCAACTATCACAAAAGCAGTGCACAGCGGCGATGTCGCGTGATGACATCACGACATATGAAGTCATGATGACGCCACACGTTTTGACGATCTATGACGTGATGATGACGCCATCACATGATGATTATATTTTGCATCAATCGACTGACGCCGCCGACTGTCAATTTTCGCGTTTGACGGAGCATCTAAGGCTTTCGCATTAATATTGCGTATTGAAGGTAAACAGCCTGGCCGTTAGGAACCTGGCCTTACATACCACATTGTCCTCCACCATGTCACCACTGTGTCATGCGCGAAACAGCTTCGCTTATCATCCATTTCAGAGAGTGTAATGGCTCCTCAGTTTGTTTGCTTGCTTTAGGTGCGAAGCAGCTCAAGGCGGGGGCTTTGTCCATCCCTCCCTAGGCGTCCACACCCCCACTGCGCATGCGGGTCCCCTCCCCTCTCTCTCCTCTCCTACGCTCCTCCCCTCTCGCGCGCCTCATTCTCTCCTGCGCATCGCCGCGATGAGCGCATGCGCATCCCCTCTCCCTCTCTCTCCTCTCCTACGCTCCCCCCTCTCGCGCGCCTCATTCTCTTCTGCGCCGAGTAGGCAGCAGCGACGCCTCCAGCGTCTTGACGTGGCACGAACCGCCGATAGCCGCCTCTCCTTCTGTGGCTCTAGACGCGGGGCGCTCGTGCTCTCCTTCCCTCGCTGAAGAATCCCACGACACCAATGGCATGGACTGCAGAGAGGCAGACGCACATGATCTTGCGACTTTGTGGGAGTCGAATACCTCGGACGCCGGCAGTTCCACGCAGCGGAAGCTGGATGGAGACTGGAAGACAGTGCTGATTCTACGCAAGAGGAAGGCATAGGCTTGAGAACGCAAGAAAAAAAAATTACACCATCTCCCCGCTGCTTCGCATACACACATGGTTCCCTTTAGAGGGAGTTTGTGTGGTTTTTTAATTTTTATTGTGATAGGAAATGCATGGACACACTCGACGGGTTTTTGCCGTCGCCGCAATTTTCCGTGCATGATCCAAAATGATAACATCACTCCGCGCATTCTAGCCGCTGGTAAAAGCTCACGAGCGCTGGCAACGAACGCGACTGAAGCGGTGGTTAAAGGAGCCGGCCGTATCCGTCACACGGAGAGCGCAGGCGATAACATCTTCCTGCGTGCGGGCCTGCCGTCGATTGCTCATCAAATAGAGCATGAAGGGACGCCAGGGGAGGGGTGAGGGGGGGGGATGACTGCATCGCTCGAAAAGCGCAGTCACTGGCGCGCGCGCGCTATCTCGAGGCACCGGGAGACGGCTCGTAAACTTGCTGTGCTCTCAACTCTTACTTCGCATTTAGAGAACTCACAGCACGAAAACGCTTCGGTCGGATCCAGAAGAGTTAGCTGCCAACCTTACTTCGTATCGCATTCATTGCTTCGCCTTTAAGCGAAACTGAGTTTTTTTTTTTAACCGTCAGCTTTGACACCGGAAAGCGAGGGGCGGACGTGTAACATGGCGTAGCCGCTTCACTGTGGGCCGTCAGCGACGGGCCCGCTACTGACAGCTGCGCATATTAAAACGCAATTGCAGCTGCTCCGACCAGGAGGCATGCTTTTTTAATGAGATTACATTTTTAAAAAAGCAACAAAAATTCGAATTCGAACCTTAGGACTGACGAGTTCGAAAGGGCAGGGCCTTTGATTGGGTATTTACCGCACAGCGATTACAAACTCGGATGTGCTGGTAGAAGGAATTACGAAAAAGCTCTTCTGGGTGAAGATCCATGAATAAAGTGTATCTGAGGAAAAGTGTCAACGCGTTTCCACCGTTCACGTGCTCTTCCATAGACGCGAAGCACGGAAAAATCGATATTGTTCCATAAATCTATTGCTACCGATCCCAGATTTCATTCCGCGATGTCTAGAAACAGAAGTGACAGACATTTTAGCGGCACGCGTGTAGTTATTATTCAACATTGCTTTCATCACGTGCCGTGCGACGTTTGAAACCAGCTATCAGCAGCGTTTCTGGAACAGACGAAGTCCGCCTATGAAGCGCCGCCACCCTTTCACGCTGCCGATAGAGACGTCACGAGCCTCCGCGGAGAGCGCGTTTTGCTGTCGAGCCGACTTGCAGAACACAAGCTGCGTCGGCACCGTGCATGGCGTCATGGCTTACTCGGCACACATGCGCGAGCGCTCTTTATTCAGAAGAATAGTTATTGGTCCGTGGTTGTAACATTGACGGCCCCAAGACGAAGCCGCACATGTTTTGACGCGCCGGCGGTGCGATTGCCGATGATAGACGCCCCCAAACCCGAGAGTCTGGCTCAGTTTGGCGCAATTTTCGTCGATATTATCAAGATGGCGCAGTAAATACAATTTGGAGCACTTTGGCGCAGTTGGCGCAAGAGTGGAATCACTGATAGTGGGTCAGCAAAAAAATCACTTGTCCACGTATTACTGCCAGTTCGTCGTCAAGATGAATGAGCTGCCAGACTACAGACAATATGCGGAACCATCAATAATGGAGGTCACACGCTCATATTTTGGTTAGGCCGATTATAAAGAGGAAAATCGCATCGGTGGAAAGACACCAAATGGGCTCCGCGGCTATATGGAAACGCTGTGTGAACCAAGAATATTTTGGGTAAGAAGCACTCCACTGCCGTTTATGCAGGCAAAATGTGACCTTTGGGATAGTGGGCGCAAGATGCACTTGATTGGGCGTAGTAAGGCGCAGAGAGGTATCGTAGCGAAGTAGCACAGTTGGACCACCACTGCTAAAAACTCTTAGCAGCATATAATCAGGCACTCGTTAATTACCTCACCCAAGTCTTCATATATAACATTTGCAGCAACTTCCTCACCTAGAAGGTTTCGCCATCTTGATATTCTACCCTATGGGTCACAAGCTTATGTTTTAATGTAGCTCTCTTTTTTTTTTGGGGGGGGGGGGGGGGGGTTGCCCTTGGACACTGGAACTCGTTGCTTTGTGCTATGTGCCGTCTTCTAGTGGACGATTTTTCCCTTCACCTTGAATGCTATTGATTCAATTTTGTTCGTTTATGCTCTTGCTCCCGTGACGCTTACATCTGTGTTTTCGCATCCTACTCAACTGTGCAATTCCCCACTCCTGCCACAGCCCTAACTGGCTGCACACTACGCATAAATAAATAAATAAATAAATAAATAAATAAATAAATAAATAAATAAATAAATAAATAAATAAATAAATAAATATATAAATGAATAAATAAATAAATAAATAAATTTGTTTGAATTATGCCATCGGCACGTACATTGCGGTTTTCAAAACAGGGTATACTCAAGCTGAAGTACGTACGTTGCATGCGAAGCACGAATTCATCAACAAATCGCGTTACTAACGGAACACACCTTTTCATTGATGTTCAGGAGCTAAAGATGATTCGACTGAGGTTCATCAAAAAACAAAGCGCTTGCGCGTATCACCAGTCTTTTTGTCCCTTGTCTAGGTAGCTTGCGCTAAACAAGAAATCATGAATTACCAACTAGCCCAAACAGGCACATTGCAAACAACCAACATTAATCTGGCTACCATTCATTGTGACACCAACTGTACGGATTTTCTCATTGCTGTCGCGCGATGAGGTTCTGTCCAAGGCGCCCTGCGTGTTCTAAGTGCGAAGGCGTGCGAGCAGAGCCGACCAAGTGGACAGCAAATGCCCGGACCGTGGTGCGAAAGGCCCACGGAGAGTACCAGAAAAGGAGGACTATGCAGCTCAGGGAGGACGTGGGTCGCTGGGTCGTGCCCTATCGTGACAGGGATCAGCAGAGGTGCTCTCAGTGCTTGCGTCCAAGCGACAGACAGTACGAAGGTCGCTTCGCTCCTTACGCCTGCGGCTTTGTCGAGTAAAGATAGATCGGACACTAAATGAGCTACCTGCTAGCCTTATAGAACATTCCGAGATGTTGCTATCACATTCAATGTCTCGTCCTTGCGGCAAAACTCCGCTAGAAAAAAATTATCAACAGAGTAGCCGAGAACAGGAGCGATGCTCACCCATGTAGTTGGTCTTTGGCTTCGGCACTGACAACGTCGCACAGAAGCAGGTCATGCAGGAGGCCCACCAAGCGTTCAAAATGAACTTCATCCTCCTGCGTGCATGCCAAGGAATTGGTTTGTCTCCTTCTTTCTTACTTATTTATAAGTGTTTCTAGGGCAAACGCATGAGCGCGCAAAACACAAGGAGCACATGTCCAAGAAAAAGAAAAAAAAACTAATGCAGCGCAGTAAAAGCATTTTCGGTGAGAACAGTATCGTAGTAGAATACCGGATCATTACAATGGATGTGTCACGAAAGACGCGTATTCTGAAACAGAGGAGTATGCACTACTCCTCTGGCCACAGAATGTCAAAAATGTTGCAGGGCTGGTTACTCTATCAATTACTACCTAGTGTGTACTGCCACATGCGCCTGTTTTCATATTTTTATGTGCACTGCCGTGCACAAAACGTGCCCGAGTGTCCGGGAACCTTCCAGTTTATTTCAGTATCTTCCGAGAAGCTCAACACTTTCAGGCTCACCAAAATTTTCCTCAACCGGACCCACTTGGACTCAGACTCGCGTAACTCTTTCTCAACTGGACTCGCTCGGATTCAAACTCCATCAACATATTACTCAGCCGAACTCACTCAGACTCGGAGTGACGGCTTGACTTGAGTCGTAGTGAGCCTGAGTTAGTCGACTCATGCGTCCGTGAACGTAAAACTACCTTTTTTCGATCTTGGTGTCAATGCTCTTTAATGCCAATATCTCACATAATCGGTGCTCTTCAATACCTCTTTTGAATTTCAACATATCTTTGCTTTGGAATTCCTGCCTGAGGTACGCCCTAGTACCGTACCCTGAGATATGCTCACATTGCACGAGCTCAGTTGCTCCGGATTGCGAAGTTTTCTCGTGAACCGAAAAACGATTGAAAAAATTTCGTTTTCACTCCGGAACGGAATAATAGATAAAGTTTCGGTTACGTTTTCGTTCCGGTCCAAAATATCGTTTTTTTTTTCGTTTTTCGTTTTCGGTTTTCGTTCCGTTCCGACACCCTGGTAGGGACTCGCTGGCCCGTGAGATACGCCTCGATTTCGCAGGGGCGCTTGGTGGAAGCCGCGGAGACCTAGCTGGCGGTACTGACAGTTGCTATATACGTGACCCGCTTCGCCACTGTGGTAGCACAGCAGACGGTTATCCGAAGTACGCCACACGCTTGCCTCGCTTGCACTTTGTCTTCAGGCAGACGGCAGATATGTGGGTGCGCTCGGGAACCTTGAGCCGGGAGGCGGACTCGAAGCGGTGTCCAGGAATGGGAGCGCAGCCTGGTCCATTGTCCGTATAATGAGACCTGTAGCTGGTGACGCAGAAAATCGCAGTGTTGCCGCACATTTCAGGACGGGGGCCTCAGGTATTGGCTGTGTGAGCGGCGGAAGAGATGCGACCGCCTGCCTTATTTCATGCCTGATTACGTGCGCGATCACAGGTGTTTGGGCTCCCAATGCATGAAGTTGTCGCAGTTCCTCCAGCACGATACTTCGCATGAAGTCTGCTAGGGCCTGCCTCTCGCTGTCAGATCCGATATGGCATGCAGTGGCCGTGATGTCGTTGCGTTCGTACTGTGACGACCGCTGCTGGAGAGTACGCTCCCACTGATCAATTCGGCCACGGTTGTCGGTGAATTCCGCACGATTCCAGCGAAAACCTGTTCTTTCACCCCACGCATCTAATGCCGCACCTTCTTTTCCTCTGACATGGCAGGGTCTGCGCCGAAAGAGTAAAAGCATGTCCTCGACAAACATGGAAACTCTCTAGTTCGGCCGCTGGTTCCTGCACGAGATGGCTTGTTCAGGTCTCTCCTTCCTTTCGGCGTTGCGGTACGCGTCGCGGAGCTATCGACTAAACTCTTTCCATGTCGCAAAGGAGGCCCCATTGTTCTCGTACCACGTTGTTCGCAGAATCTGCCAATGCTGCGAAGTAGACTCTCCGCAGCTTGCGAACGTCGCCCCATTCGTTGACGCTGGCAACCCGATCAAAGTGGTCGGGCCAGCCATCAACATCTTCGAGAATGCCTCCATAGAACGGTCTGGAAGCCTGTGGTGCATGAAAAACGCGCGAGAGGAGAACAATGGACATCGTTGGTTTGAATCGCCTGGCTTGTCGTCGGAGTTGTCATCTTTTCGAGTCTCGATGACAAGGGACCGAATTCGGGGGGTAATCCTCGCAGGCAGCGGCTCCTTCTTGCTCTGGGAGATGTAGCTGTCTCCAAGGTGCTAGGAGTGAAGGCTGGCACTTGGGAGCCAAGGTACAGCCGATCATTTTTTTTAACCTGAATGCGCGAGCATCGACCGCCGAGTTGATAAGCGCTGTAGAACGGAGCGGAGCAGCGAAATGAATGAGAATACGCGCATGCGCACTATTGGCCTCGAGATCTTGGAGTGGCGCCCTCTCGCGTGTGACGTCAGAGCGGGGACTCCGCTCTCAACCGTGCTGCAGCAGCCGCTGCTCCTGTATACGGATCGTCTGCTTCAGGTGGGATTGTCGAACGAACAGGCTCGCGACGGTCAACTAACGCCTGCAACGAATGTATTCGAGTGTAATTTTGAACTTGTTTTAGTTGCGGCCCAATCGACAGGGCCAAGAAATCCACCGAATAGCCGACGAGTGCGTCGATGCCACCGACCGCATTGCTGGTAAGAAAGTGAAACTATGTGTGAGTGTTCTCGCTCGTTATCTTGTTTCCGCCGTACGATACTCATTAGTTTGGGTGTTTCTTTCGATATTTCAGCAAGCGTGCCGTTCTCCAGCATCTACAAGTATGTAGACAAAGCATGTGAAAGATCGCGGTGCCTCATCGAGGGCGAGGCGGTGTACGACGCAGGCCACGTTGTTGAATGCGCGTCCGAGGCCGTCAACGGAGCTCGCATCACCGTCGCAGCTCTCGTCCTGCAAACAAGTGCGCAAGTGCCGCCTTATTGCACACCCCCCTGCCGATGTCCATGATCGCAGTTTGTCCCGTAATGTTGGTTCAGTGAAAACGATATTACGTCGTAGTTCGTATTAACACCGCACAGGGCCGTCGCATGGGTATTAGAATATAGCAAATAGTTAATCGCTGATTATACCTCACACAGGGCCACAGAGATTAACGTGGCAAAAACAAGCTGGGTCGAGTTTCACGCGCAGCATGACGAAAAGCTTAAAGGGATACTGAACAAAATTTTCGCCGCCGAGATAAATGACTCAATTGAAAGATTGGGTGCTGAAATTTGTTGAAACAACCTTCATTTCAGCCAGAGACTAGCAGAAAATAATGAATTTAATGCATTTTTCGCGAATTGGCGCGTCTAGCGGCCGCGCCGCGAACTAGAGAGGAAGTGACGCGAAACTCCGCGGATAGTGACTCGCCAACCGTGCTCGCAGCAAAATCGCTTACCAATCGACATCGCAAGCCGCCACCCGCTGCCGCGCGTCTCTCTCAAAACGTGTTTTCACGGTCGGGAAGGCGTTCTCCGTGCGTGTTCTCAACCAGCAGCCAACGACGCCATTGCCGCGCTCTCGGCCATATATTTGTTTTCTCAAGCGGAGCTTGCGCCCACGTCTACGAATTTGCCGTCTGTGTTGTGTGCTGCTACGTAATGTGAACGGTGAAGCACCTGACACAACGCAGAATGCCTCAACGCTGTTCTGCGCTAGGGTGTGCCCTGTCATACCTTTCCAACAGAGCCGAAGCTTCGAAGGATATGGATTCGCGCTGCGCGCCCATCGCAGCCAACGTGGGTGCCTTCAAAGCGTGACTTTTTGTGCTCCGAACACTTCGAGGATAGTTACTATGAGTTACTGTGGAAATTGCTGGTCCCGGCTGCCGACCCACGTTGGGCTACGGCGGCTCGTCTGGCTCGTCGTCCTTGCTGTCGCTTGACACAGCAGAACGGTCACATGCATATGGTTGTATTGGCGCATCCGTTTTGGAGGCCTGTCGAACTCGGAGTCGCAATGACCGCTCGTGGAACCACTGTCACTCGCACCTTGCGTCTTTGCGCTCTCGCGACACGCTCGGTAGTTGTAGCGGTTTTTGAGGAATAAGCGCTATTTTGTTTCCTATGTGGGGAAAAGAGGACAAGGCTTAGCGCCACACCAGCCACCCTCGGTTCTTGAGAGGAGAGGTGGAGAAAGGGAAGTGGCAGGGCAGGAGAGAGCGTGCCGGTTGCCCCCTCTTGCTGGAGCACTCGACGTCACGTCCGCCGACAAGCGCAGTGGCATGCAGCCGCCGCGCTCTCACAATCCACTAAAAATACGGCCAACTGCTCGAAATTACGTGAAATAAACGCTGCGTACAGGAACAGTCGTGTCGTCCGAGTCGAATGTAAGTGTTTTCGTAGCTTTTTCAAATTTTTGTTCAGTATCCCTTTAAAGAGCTCCGCTTTTAAAAAAGTCTGTACTGCATCAGGTGAAAACTGTTAGAGAATGTGCACTGGACAGCGGCAATAGGTTTCGCTTATGAAATTATGATAAGCAGTCCGCTAGGCGCGCGCTTGCCTTAATAAGTAAAATACGTATGTACAGCATCCAAATGCAGCGGTAGTCTCAGATATCCTGAGCCGCTCAGCTGAGCTCGTGAGGCACGCTTTCCTGCGAGGCGATTCGGAGGCCGCGTCGTCGGCTCCTTGTCTAGGGGCCTTCGCGGCAGGTTGTGGGACGGCACCGCACCTGGTGTAAGTCGCCTATGCTTATAGCCTGCGTGCAATAAACGGCTTAAGTATTGGCGAGGCGCTTAAACACGGTCACAAGCTTACCTAAGAGTGACGCGTACAGTGGGTAGCAGAAGTCACTGTCCGCGAAGTGCTTGCTGCACACGTACGGTCGATGAAACCGTGGGGCGCTTTCCCATTCTGAGCTTCACTATCCACTTCAGCTTCGGGTCCTTAGGATAGTTGTGAAAGCCTTTTTCACGAGCGGACGAAGTACACTGAGGCGCAGAGCAGTACTTCACCATTGCGCAGCACTCGCCGCGGAGACACGCGGCCGCAGTTCTAAGAAACAAAGAGCTGTGGTTCTAAATGCACGTGAAAAGCAGACCCTCGGTTGCTCGAACAGCGTCGGTACCCACCATACGCAATATATATATATATATATATATATATATATATATATATATATATATATATATATATATATATATATATCAAAAGGTTTACTGAGGGGAAAAAGGTGTTTAGGGAGCGGGTGGCTGGGGCCCCTATTCCAGGGCTCCACTGGCTTGAGCGGCCCGCCGCGCCTGGTCGAGGAGTGCTAGATGCACCACCCGATCCTCGCTGGCGAGCGAAGTCTCCCACCCCTCCCTTCCGGAAATTTTGCCGGCTATTTGCGGCGAGTTAATTTCGGGTGGCCTGTTCTGGCAATGCCACGTTATGTGGGCGAGAGTGGGCCTGCCTCCGCACCACGGACAGCTGTCGCTGTACATTGTGGGGTGAATGGCATGTTTCAAATAAAGGTTCGGATATGTATGTGTTTGTATACGGCGCCAGTCGTAAGAGTCCCGCCCGGATAGATCAGGGTGGGGTGGACTGTACTGTCGTCGCTCAAGCCGTTGGTGCTCAAGCATGCCTCGAGGTAAGAAAGGATATTCGTCTGAGTGGTCGGCTGCTCGGTTGATAAAAGCGCGAGCTGCGCCGTCCACTCTCTCATTACCACCGAGTCCTGCATGACCCGGGCACCAGATGATCGCATGGTCCTGCGTTAGGTCGGGTCCTAATAGGCGAATGGTGCTTTGTGGTAGTCTCCCGGTGAGAAAGAGTCTACATGCGACCTTGGAATCGGTAAGAATAAGTGATGATTGTCCCAGGATATCCTTAGCTTTAATAGCTAGCGCGATGGCTGAAGCTTCTGCGGTATTCCCGGACGCGGCTCGAGTAGTGGCGCATGTCAGAAGCCCTTGACTTGCGGCCGCTCCTACGACTGCGAGGGCGAACTTGTTGGTACCGCATCGGGAGACATCTGTGTACACCGTGTCAGGATTTCCCCCGAATTGCCGCTGTAACTTGCGAGCTCGAGCGCTTCTACGACCTTTGTGGGCTCGTGTTTTTGGGAATAGGGGCTACTAAGATCCTTTCACGTACCTGTTGAGCCATGGACTCCAGTTCTTCTCCCGCATACTGAGGACAAGATGGGTAACCTACACGGCATAGCAATTTTCTCCCAGGAGTGGTTAAGCTAAGCCTTTCGCGTTGAGAAATGAGCACTGCCGCGCTCCTCGTAATTATTGTGTATACCGAGGGCTTCTAGGCGTTCAGTGGATGTTCCGATTGGTAGGCCGAGAGCCACTTTGTACGATGTTCGGATCAACGCATCTAGGGCATTTAGATCTGTTTTATTGGGGTCCTGGAAAGGAAGACTATACGTGAGCCGACTGACGACAAAAGCCTGAACAAGCCGGAGCGTCTCAGCTTCCTTGCAACCTTTTCGGTGATAGGTGACTATAAATCATACGGGAGATCTGCTTCACCGTTTTTCGGAGAGTTTTGATTGTGTGGTCCACTCGCTTGTTATTCTGAAGCCAGAGTCCGAGGACTTGCATTAACGGGACCTCTTTTATCTGGTGGTCTCCTAGAAAGAGGTTGACCGGCTCGTGAATTCCACGGCCTCGGCCTCGGATTCTAATAAATTCAGATTTTTCGGGGGCGCAGCTCATTCCGCTGCGGCGAGCGAAATTTTCAACAGCGGTCATTGCGTCTTGTAGGATTTGTTCTTTTTGTCCTAAAGAGCCACTGGCGGCCCATAGGGGGATAACGTCGTCCGCATTTAACGCATATCCTAGCCATGGAAAGCCGTCGAGGTATTTGGCTAAGCGCCTCATGCCGATGTTAAAGAGTATCGCCCCCTGCGGTGTACCTTTATTGGGCATGTGGAAAGGATCTGAGCGCGTAGTGCCTATGCCTATTGTAGCAGTGCGAGCGGTCAGGAAAGAGCAGACGCAGTTATAGATTTTTTGCCCACAACCGATGTCAATTAGCTGAGTTCATGCGACATAGTGTCGAATGCGCTTTTCAAATCAAGAGCTACGACGAGATGTTCTGTACCAACAGTGGTATTGCAGAGAACGTCCTCCCGAAGGAGTAGGAAAATGTCCTGCGTTGATAAATGTTGGCGAAATCCAAACATGTTCATTGGAAAAAGGTTTCGATCTTCAATGTAAGACGTGAGACGTGTGTGAATCACCTTTTCAAATAATTTGCCAAGGCAAGATGTTAGTGATATTGGTCTGAGATTTTGTAGGGCGTGGGTTTTTCCTGGTTTCGGAATAAGGATGATTTTGGCTTCCTTCCAATGTTGTGGAACCACGCCTCTCTCCCATACCTGTTCATTAAAATACCGAGTAAGCTGTTCGATGTGTTTGTCGCTCAGGTTCCGGATCATAGCGTTTGTTAACTGATCAGGTCCGGGGGCAGTATTGCGCTTTGCTGCTTGGGCTGCAGCAAATAGTTCTGCCCTGGTTATCGGTGCGTCGAGCGCTGCATTTTCTTGCCCTCGGTATGGTAAGGTGCACGGGGGAGTGGTGACCGGGCCCACATACTTCTCTCGGAGCTTAGTCAGGAGAGCGTCATCTGTTCCTGAAAATTCTTCGGCGAGCTTCTTAAGAGTGCAGTTTGCGGCTGTTTTGGTTTTACCAGGTCCCATTATGCTGCGCAGCATTGCCCATGTCTTGTAGGTGTGTAATGTTTCGCGAAGTGAGTCGCAAAAGCACGCCCAGCTGGCTGTCTCCAACTGCTGTGCGTAAGCGTTTGCCCGTTCGGATATCTCAGCAATTCCGTGGCGCAGCTTTCGGTTAAGTCGCTGTTCCTTCCATCGTTTGGTCAGCCCTCTCCTCGCTTCCCACATATGTAGCAGATGGCTGTCGACTACCGGGGTTTCCACTGTGAGCGCTACCCGCTTAGAAGTTGCTTTGTGAGCCTCTCGTATGTGCGTTGCCCAGTCTTCAGCGCTATCGGGTATTGTATAAGGCATGGCCACTTTACGATAATTTACCCAGTCTGTGATTACCACATGCCCACAGGATTGCCGAATTTTCGGAGAGGCTATCGACACGCTCAAGATATAATGGTCACTGCCTAGATTCTCTCCTATAGGTTGTTCCAGAACACCTCGTCGATATCGTTTATGAATGCAAGATCAGGAAAGGTGTCTGCGCTAACGCTGTCTCGTCGGGTGTTGCGGGAGTACGATAAGTTGGAGGCCCTGCGCGTCAGCCGCTCGCTCGAGTTCGCGGCCTTTGGGAGTATCTCTTCGGTAACCCCAGGTAGTGTGAGGGGCATTGAAGTCCCCAAGTAGTAGTAGTCGATCCTGGGTCCTGGAATTACTCTTGGAATACCGAATGAGTGCCTCAAAATCGGCCTTCTCTTGTTTAGGTGGGCTATACACGTTAATGATTATGGTTTTGGCTTTGGTACGCTTTTGCGGTAATATTATTACGATTTGGTGGTTGATTTGCTAGTTACCATAAAATCTATGCTAGTCGCTATGTCCTTGAGAACCAACGTTGCGACTTTAGGGTAGTTTGGATTCAATATCGTGTAGCAGCCGCTCAATTTCACCGGCTTGTTACCGGTCTCTTGTAGACAAATGACATCAGGTTTGACTGGCGCCATATTAAGAAATTAAACTGGTTTTTTGTTGAGATTTACCACAACGGTGGTTTCAACACGGCGCTAGGCCTACGTAGCAGACGAAAGCGCGCGAATCCCCGCTCTGACGTCATACAGGTGCCGTTCGCAGCGCCGCCATCGGTCGCACACCAGACCAATAAGCAGTCTTGCGCAGCTGTCGTCTGCTGGCTTTTCCGGAAACCGACCACCAGCCCCGCTTTTTTTTAGCCCCGCTGTCGTCATCGTTTTTTTTTTTTCGTTGTCTGAACGCTGCCACCAAGTTATAAAGAAGAAGCGGTCGTGCTTCAGATGGATGGGTTATGATTACCCCCGCTAAATATACCTCGTGAGCATTTTTAAAGCGGAGCTGATAAGCTTTTCGTAATGCAGTGCTGAGTTGAGAAGCAACTCTCATCATGAGAGGCCGACGCGCGCTCTGGCTCTCTTCGTCTTCTCATGGTCTTATTCAGTTTTCATGCTTAGTCAAGCCAATTAAGTGAAGCTATGCTAAGCCATTCCATGCGAAGGTCAAGCAAATTAAGGCCATGCGAATTATGGTCATTGTAATTACGGCTTTGCTACGTAAGGGGGTTCTAATTAGGACATTTCTAATAAGGTCCTGATAATTTAAAGTGTGTTAATTGACGAGGTACTAATTACGATAGCGTTAATTATTTTAAAAACTTCGCTGATTAGTACGTTGCTAATAATGTAGTACTAAATAATACTGATAATTAGGCATTCCTTATTAGCAAAGTCTTCATTAACATGACCCTAATTTGCAAGGTCTTAATGAGCATGTCCTTGATTAGGATTCCTTAATAGATTGGTCATAATTATGAAGGTCGCTATTAGCATGCCCTTAGAATAGTCCTAATTAGCTTATCATATGGCTTGGCTTAATTAGCTTCATCTCAGCATAGATTGGCTTGATTGGCTTGACTAAGCGTGAAAACTGAACATGAAGAAGAACATGAAGAACATGAAGAAGAAAACAAAGAAAGCCAGAGAGCGCGCTGGCCGCTGATGATAGTTTCTTGTCGACACCGCACGGCATAGCGCAAAGCTCTACAGTGCCGCTCTAAAAATGCTGATAAGCACGTAGTACAATCAGCGTGTGTAATCACATCATCATTCTGAAGCGACACCACTTGACCTTTTCTTTTTAACTTGATGGCAGCGCTCAGGAAAAAAAAGGGGACGATAGCGGTGCTCAGAAGAAGCGGGGGTGGCGTCCGGTTCCCGGGAAAGCCTAGCAGACGAAGGCTGCCGAGGACTGCTCATACCACGCATGCGCGTATTCTCGTTCATTTCACCGCTGCGCGCCGTTGTGCGGCGCTTATTGTGATGTTCTACAGGCGACGCACTGCCGCTCCCGGCAAATAGGCGTGCCGCCGCTCCGGGACTCGCAAGCACCGGCTTCCGGTCACTCAGCCGCGCGGCCAGAGCGACTAGGCAGATTGGGTTACGTTTTCCCTTCACGAGGGACGCCGCGCACGGACCGCGCCTTCGCGAGCAGGCGCCGTTTTTTGGCAATAAAGCAGTTCGTACCCAGCAGCCGAGCGGTGTGGTTCTTCCCAAGGAAAACCCCACAACCCCGCAACGTAACACTGGCGACGAGGCAGGAGTGGTGAAGCGAGCGCAGCTCCGAGGTTACGTGCCATGGCTACAGGAGGAATGTACGGCGCCATCGAGCCCTTCTCGGGAAAGTCCTGGGCGTCATGGATCCAGCGCGTCAACTTCTACTTTGTGACGAACGACATCAGCAACGAAGAGAAGAAACGGGCCCTCCTCCTCACGCTATGCGGCGCGGACACCTTTGAGAGTGCGTGTGCGCTGGTCGCGCCGAAAACCCCTGGAGAGGTCAGCTTCAGCGAGCTGGTCACACTTCTCCAGCGGCATTTCGATCCAAGACCATCGGAGCTTTACGGCCGGTACGTGTTCCAGCGACGAGACCAAAACCCCGGCGAATCGATAAGCAGCTATGTCGCAGCCCTCAAGAGTTTGACAGTGGACCGCAACTTCGGTGTGCTAGCGGCTACGCCTGCAACATCGACATCGTCAGGGGGAAGTCAAGAGCCCGTTTCACAACGGAACCCAACAATGCTGCCACAGGAAGTAATGCTGCGAGACTGATTTGTTTGCGGCATCCGCGACGAACATCTCCAACAGCGCCTCTTTGCAGAAAAGGAGCTGTCCTTCCAACGTGCTTTGGATATAGCCCTATCAGCGGAGAGTGCGTCAAGGCAGCAGCGGGGAATCAAGGCAGCAACGAACTCCGGAGAGATCAACAAGGCTACTCCCAACAAGCAAGAAGACAAAAAAAAAACGCCTTCCCGACGCCGTTGCTACCGATGTGATGGCTGGCACGACCCTTCGACGTGCAAATTCAAAACAGCAGAGTGCCGTTTTTGCGCCAAAGTGGGCCATATCGGAGACGCCTGCATTGCACGCAAGAAGCAAGAAAAGGAAGCACGCACACACACCAGGCAACAAACGCACAGTGTCAACCCCCTACCGTATGACGAAACTGTAAGCAGTGATTCCACGTACGAGCTGCATGCAGTAAATGGGCGCACACACTGCCCCAAGTTCCTGGTAGACGTGGAAGTAGAGCGAAAATCCCTGCAATTTGAAGTTGACACGGGTGCCGCACGCTCCCTGATAAGCGAGGAGACCTACCACAAAGCGTGGCCAAGGAACGCCCCCCAACTTTCAAGGGAGCCACTCGACTTGCGCACTTGGTCGGGAGAAGAACTGCATGTTCTGGAAACCGCACATGTTCGGGTGAAGTTTAAGTCAGACGATTGCGTGCTACCGTTGCTGGTGATGAAAGGAGCGGGATGCAACCTCTTGGGACGGGACTGGTTCGCGCCTCTCCATATCCAAGTCCACGGAATCAACCAGGTGAAACATCCAACAGATGAGATCAGGGAAGTCATCTCACGACACCCAGACGTGTTCAGAGAGGACATTAACGGCTACACAGGCCCCTTGATTCACCTGGAATTGGAAGAAGACGCAAGCCCCAAGTTTTGTAAGGCTCGTCCTGTGCCTCTTGCCCTGCAAGGGCCTATGGAAGATGAACTTGATCGCCTGCAACATCAGGGCATCCTCTCACCGATACAGCATTCCAACTGGGCGACACCGCTGGTCCTCGTTCGGAAAAATGATGGAACATTGCGTGTGTGTGGTGACTACAGGAGCACTGTTAACGCAGCGGCGAAGAAGGCCTCCTACCCTCTTCCAACTACAGCGGAGGTGTTCGCGAATTTGCGCGGCGGAACCCTCTTCTCGACGTTGGATTTGTACCAAGCCTACCAACAGCTGAAAGTCGACGACGAAACAGCAGCGCTCCTCACGGTGAACACGACCAAGGGACTGTTTAAAGTGAATCGGCTCCCGTTCGGAGTATCCGCCGCACCTGCCATCTTCCAGCGCATGATGGAGGTAACACTGGCCGGAATTCCCGGTGTGAGTGTTTACCTTGATGATATTATTATCAGCGGGAAAGATGCTTCTGAGCACGCACATCGTCTTGACCAAGTTTTAGCAAGGCTAAGCGAGAGAGGCCTACGCCTCAAGAAGGATAAGTGCCACTTTGGCATCACGTCAGTTGAATTCCTGGGACACCGAATTGACGCCAATGGGGTGCGCGCCACCGAGAGCAAAATCGAGGCACCACAATTCGGGCACCACAACCAACTGACAGAACATCTCTCCGAGCTTTTCTTGGGTTGATATCTTTTTACGACCGCTTTTTAAGGAACAGGGCAAATGTCGCAGCCAAGCTGTACAAACTGTTAGAGAAAAATACGCCCTGGAACTGGAAATCGGAGCACGAAACCGCCTTCGAGGAACTGAAACATATGGTCCGCACTTGCACAGTACTGGCTCATTACGATGAAACCAAGCCCCTTCTTTTGTCCGTAGACGCGTCACCGTACGGTATCGGTGCGGTGCTGGCTCAGGAAGACGCTCTGGGCCGAGAGGCACCCATAGCATTCGCTTCGCGAACATTGGGAAGCGCGGAAAAGAGCTATTCCCAGCTTGACAAAGAAGGATTGGCGATAGTATACGGTGTCAGCCATTTTCACAAGTACATCGCTGGTCGGCACGTAACTGTAATGACAGACCATCAACCGCTGATTGGTATCATGGGCGAAAAGAAACAAGTGCCGTCGGTACTATCGCCTAGAATGACTCGCTGGTGTCTCAAGCTAGCCACCTATGATTACAATTTGGGACCAGGCCAAAAACACCAAAACGCGGACGCTCTCAGCAGACTCCCGCTGCCAGCACAGGTCGATGAGCCTTATCCGCCAGGAGACGTGCTCATGTTGGTTTCCACGCCAAGCTTTGAACTAGCACCAAACCAACTTGCTGAAATGACCCGACAAGACCCAGTGTTGTCTCGAGTGAAAGCAGCTGTCGGAAGCGGCGAATTGCGCAAGCTTGCCAATGAAGAGTTTGCAGCATACAGAAAGCTCGGGGCCGAACTCTCTATTCAGGAGGGCTGCCTTACTGGGGGCTGCAGGGTGGTCATTCCTGCAAAAGCGAGAAAGTGCGTGTTGGGCCTGGCCCACGAAAACCACAGAGGAGTTGTCGCCATGAAAGCCTGCGCTAGAAGTTACTTTTGGTGGCCAGGTGTTGACAGCGATATTGAAGAGGTGGCAAGAAACTGTGTAATATGTCGCCAGCACCAAAAGGCACCAGGCAAGGCACCTATGCCTCAGTGGGAGCGCGCAACGACACCTTGGCACACCATTCATGCGGACTTTGCTGGCCCTGTGGAGGGGAGGATGTTGCTAGTGGTGATCGATGCGTACACCAAGTGGCTGGAAGTGCGCTGTATGCGCAACATCCAGACTACCACATTGATCGAGGAAATGCGAAACCTTTTCGCAACGTTTGGGCTCCCCAAAAAGCTAGTGACGGACAATGGCCCGTCTTTTGTTTCCTCAGAATTTGAGGAGTTTTTAAAGAAGAACGGGGTTACACATGTCACAAGCGCCCCCTACCATCCCGCCACTAATGGTCAGGCAGAGAGGATGGTGTCCGAAACAAAACAGGCGTTAGCCAAGAACCAAACAGGAACGTTTGCATGCAGGCTGGCGCGGTTCCTACTAAGCAGCACAGCACCGTATCAACGGCAACGGGAAAAACACCAGCCGCATTAATGTTCGGGCGCGACATGGTCACCGCGCTCACAGAACTCCAGCCCCAGCCGCCTAAGGAAACACCGTCGAACACCAGGGGGTGCAACTCCGCGAGGGAAATTTCTGTGGGGCAGTCAGTATTCATCCGGAATTTCATCGGCAGCCCTGCATGGATGGAGGGAACGGTGACGGAGAGGCTCGGACACAGGTCTTGGATGATTAAATGTGAAACGGGAACGTTTCGAAGGCACCTAGACCACATAAAACCCGGTGTCGAGAAGAGTCAGGCGGAAAGCCGCATAGAAAGCGAGCACGGAGAGCAACTCGCAATAACACGGGAAGCTACCGTGCCGGCCCCGTACATGCTGGATCCACCAGCAGATTCCCCTGTTTCATCAGGATTCAGCCTAACAGAAGAGCCAGGGCCACAACAACCAGCGACGCAGCCGGACACGACAACGGCATCACGTCCGCAACGACATCGCCAGCCCCCAGACCGCTACGGGGACTCCATCTAAGAGGGGAGGGATGTGATGTTCTACAGGCGACGCACTGCCGCTCCCGGCAAATAGGCGTGCCGCCGCTCCGGGACTCGCAAGCACCGGCTTCCGGTCACTCAGCCGCGCGGCCAGAGCGACTAGGCAGATTGGGTTACGTTTTCCCTTCACGAGGGACGCCGCGCACGGACCGCGCCTTCGCGAGCAGGCGCCGTTTTTTGGCAATAAAGCAGTTCGTACCCAGCAGCCGAGCGGTGTGGTTCTTCCCAAGGAAAACCCCACAACCCCGCAACGTAACACTTATCAACTCGGCGGTCGACGCTCGCGCTTTCAGGTTAAAAAAATGGGCGGCTGTACATGCACCCAGCACCTCCATCAATAATGCCGGGGGCGAAACAGGAAAGACAAGGTGTCGACGTCTGCCCAGAGCCAGAGCAGCAAAAACGTTCTCTTCTTCACACCCAAACGTGTATGTGGCACAGCGGGTGGTTCATAAATGATGGTATGTGTGAATATTCTATGTAAATCTGTCCTTTGAAGTTAATACTGTTGGAAAGACCAATTTTCCCATTTTCATTTGATAACCTACACATAAGCATCAATCAATTTCTGTGGCAAGAAAAAAATATTTCCTGCACTACCAAAAAACAACCGATTTCCCGCGGCAACGAAAGTGTTAAGCATGCAACGAGAACAGTAGAGTTTGTTCTAGAACTAACGCGGTCACCACCGATAAGGCTGCAAACTTCGATGCCACATGTATAAATGCTGACGCGCCTTACCGCAGAGCACATTGCTCGACGGCCGACGACTGTTCTCGCTGCTATCAGTGTACAGCGTGAATTGCTCGCACTTTTTCTCTTCATTTTCCGGGCACTCCCAATAAAGCGTTTTCCTAGTCTTGTTTCAGCCTTTCTCATAGTCACAACCACTTGACGTCTGGTGTAGGTGCCACTCGTTCATGTTCCAGACGCCCTCGTCAGGCCGTGAATCTAGCCCAAGTCACGAAGATAACGAAACCACCAGGGACAGTCGAGCTAGCCACAGACTACAAGGGCTACAACCGGAGCTCGGACCCCTGCCGTATAGACAAGAGCCACGACGACGAAGCGAGTAGCCACGATGATATCCGTTGTGCACAACCGTCGTCATGCGTCAGCCGAGGGAGCCGCCGATTTTCCGCGGATCACCATGTGATGACCCGAATGATCACCATGTGATGATCCGACGTGGGATCCCGCCAGGTAAGTGTGGTAGAGTGTCACTGTGCTCTGCATCCAACGGCAGAAAAAAAATTCGGGGGGGGGGGGGGGGAGGGCTGGTGTGCCACCCCCTGGCTACGCCACTGCCGAAAATAATAAAATTAGCTACCAAAATACTTAAAGGCATCCATAAAGCAGCCATGCACCAACCTGAAATTTTCGTCGCCAGACGGGACCATAAGGCAGCCAATTTGCATAGATACCAACGGCAACTGTCGTCTACCCTCATCTGAGGTTCGAATAACTAGTTACCGAAAGAAACGTCCACCGAACGTGTGAATCAGAATCATGACCGAGGTTCTTCCACTCATGTTAGCTTCGAGGTGAGACAGTAGACCTCTACTACAGGGAAAACCAAGGTGGATCTACATATAACTGACTTGTTAGCGTTCTTTTGAAAAAGTTCTACTGTAGACCCAACGATGTATGGACATCCCTTGAATGTTCCTTGTTGAACATCCCTTCTTGGACGGCCCTTGAATGTTCTTTTTTTAAAGACGATAGTCTTTCTTGGGATACTTAAACGGAGAAATTTTGGTCTGTCTTTCTGTTCGTCGGCACGTCCCTCGATTCAGCCACTCGGCCAAAGTTGAACCACTTGCCCAAGGGCCAGCCATCTTGAACGGCTGACTAGGTTCATACCTGTGTATATTGTCGATCAAAAAGCAAACATTACGCACATCTGAGGCGCAACATCACTAAGTAAATATTAGGTGGTGCGTTCCTTTAATAGAAAATGCATACATACGTAATTCTAAAGACCCTAGTTTCTTAAGCTGCGCTGAAAATGCGACTGCGCTGAAACTTGCCTTCCTCCGTGCCCTCTGCACGAGCTCATTGTTTTGTTTCGGTTTCGGTTCTGTATTGCACTGTACGAATAAAGTCCCTTAATATATAGAAAGTAGCGACACTCTCCTCCATATCCTCTCCAAAGTGTCCAACCCTCCTCTTCCAAGTGTCCAATTCTTATCTATATCCTGTCCCAAACGGCCACCGTGCGGGCGCCGGCCCTATAACCCGGCTCGCGCCACTTTGCTATGAAGAATGATATGTCACGCTGATAACGCGCGCAACGTTGGTGACCGCGAAGTGCCGGAACCGCGGTAGTAACGCGAATAAAAGAAGAAAGAGCGGGGAGCTGGAAGGAGGGAGAGGAGGGTGCTCGGCGTGGCGGCTCGGTTAAAAGAAAGACGGTACTTTCCTAAAAATATCCAGGAACTTTATGTACGAATGCCATGGGGCACCGCTCTGGCATTCCTGTTTTACCCAGGCGACGTGTAAATAAAAGAGCGTGTGGAGAGTACTCGTTGAGTGCAGACGTTTCTTCTGCTTCAGCGCTTCGCGCCAAACCGCTTGTTCGGGCTGGCTGGCGTCCCGCCGGTCGCGTTGGTCACTGCCGGTCTTCGCCTGCTGCTGCGCCGGGACTACCAGCCCGCAACACAGCACTCATGTTTCCAGACGTATTGCCAGATAGCGTCCATATCTCACGCAGCGCCTCTTCTATCGTCTTTAGACGACATTTGCAGCGAAGCACGCAGATACGCGGCCAATTTTTAATTTGTGATCAGTAAACTACTGCGCCATTTTAGAGCGAAGCTGCATATGACTAGGTTCTAGCGGGTCGCGTCAACGGGCAAAAACACGCGCGGAACAACAATTCTCGGCTAACCGATGAACTCGACTAATCCAGCATTTTTGCGTCGAAAGTGGGACATGGCATAAAGGTAAACAAATGCGTGTGATTTCGCTGACATGGCAAAACGACGTGAACAATTTTGCCTCAAAGACAAGACCACTTGTATAAAAAATGAACATTGTGTCATTTTTGTAGTTCAAAAACCACAGGGTTTCTTAGGTACTAGAGGATTTCATTAGAGACCGCCGCTGATGAGATGTGTCGTGCGCAAGAGAAAAACTGGCATCTTTGAGTGTATGCCTTTTTATTCGCTCAATATAGTCAATAATGATAATACATAGACTCAATATAGCAATATTCACTATACCAGAACCACCATGTTCGCAGCTTTGCTGGCTTTCACAGCAGTGGAAGGGCTCTGATTTTGCATGTAAATCATTTCTTAGCGAACCTCAGGCACTTTGGTCCTTCCTTCCTTCCTTCCTTCCTTCCTTCCTTCCTTGCCTTGCCTTGCCTTGCCTTGCCTTGCCTTGCCTTGCCTTGCCTGCCTGCCTGCCTGCCTGCCTGCCTGCCTGCCTGCCTGTCTGTCTGTCTGTCTGTCTGTCTGTCTGTCTGTCTGTCTGTCTGTCTGTCTGTCTGTCTGTCTGTCTGTCTGTCCTCATATGTCTGGGCGCTCTCCTGGTTGTCTCCATAACTTGTAATATACCAAAATTGGCATAGCAGGGGATCAGTGTACAAACACGATTCACTGGTCACGATATGAAAATTCAGCAGATCCCACGCCTTGTGTGAATCGGTATCATGCGAAGCAATCAGCCAATACTTTTATGCTGCATTTTCAGGCTTTGAGCCAAGCGTTACGAGTTGGATCGACGTGTAAGTGCACTAGTGTGCACATCGTGGGCTTACCACGCACGGCGACAACGCTGGCGTTTAAAGGGTAACTTATGGTCGGACGTATTGTCAGCATTCACGGAGAGCACATTCGTCAGTATTATCAAAACGAAGTGCAGTTTACTGTGCGATGATGTGAATATCATACGCAACTTTCATTAGCGTATTTATCCGGGGTCGAGCGACGCTTGAATTTATCTTGCTGAATCATGGGAATCCAAATGTAATGTTTATTGGACTGCTATAAAAGCGGAGACAACACTGGAACCACGGACGTTAACTTGCCATCATGCTTGTATTGTAGGAGCGCATATGAAGTGTTAATTGCTTCGTTATAAAATTACATAGCCAACACTGAAGCCACCATTGATGTTGCACGAACATTACGCCTGCATGATTGTTTTTCTAAAGCAGTCTTTAGACCTGGCGTTGCTCTGTCTAGCTGACTGCCACGCAGAATGCTTGGGTTCGATTCCTGCTGGGATCATAAGTTTTAATCTTTGCATTCTTCGGGTCAACGCTGCCAATGCCCTTTTTTCCTTACGCTCTCGCATTTAAAGGGGCGCTGACACCAAAATTTTGCATCTTGTTTTTTCTGTTGCGATAAGTAGTTAACGACCCACTTATCACGGCTAGAAAGCTTGTTTGCTCGAGCGCGCAACCGTTAATTATTTGGAGACGGTTTTATAGCGCCCAGTCGCAGTTTCGGTTTCAGAGAGCGCCGAGGGAGGCAGGACCCAGAGTGGTGGCTGTGTAAGCATAGCTGGCTACGTGAGCACACAAAACCGCGTGCACATGAGCACCGCGTCGACAAATCTTTTCAATGAAGGCTTCCTGGTGCTGCATGCCGTCTGAGGCGTTGTAAATATGCGTGACCCCCCCCCCCCCCAAGATGCCCTGCCGAGGCGAGGGCATCAGCCTTTGTACTCCCGTGCAAGTCTACCCTTCTTTCCGTTGAAAAGGTCTGCTAGGAATCAGTAGAGTCACTGTATATGCTACCTTTAAAGGTAGCACATACAGTAACTCTAGGAATCAGTGGGAGAGAGCGCCCGCAACAATCGTGGCAGCCAACACAAACTCGTGACGCAGGTGGCCGTTGGTTGTTTACTAGGACACCGAAAGGGCGTTTCGCGTGGAGTGGGGCGACGCGCACTTTAAACATGATTTTAAATATGTTCTAGGCTATATTATCCGTTGATATTTCGGAAATGATGCGTGTGTGTCCACATAAATCCATCACACGGGTTATCTCGCCTTCGAAATTTTGTGTCAGTGCTCCTTTAAATTACTGATGTCTGTTCTCGCCATTCCTGGGTAGATATAAACTGTCAATCACCTGTTGCGCATATCCCTACACCACGGCCCGTGATAAACGGCTATGTGCCACACGTGTCTGGAGGTAAGGGTTTGACGACGTAAGCGGCAGGATTTTCACGTTATTCATGTCATGACCCGACAGTCATATTCGTGAAATCCTCTTACCCTCCCATGTCAATTTTGGTCTACACCAAGTTAAGAGGCGATCATGAGAACACCCAGACGTAGGCGGATGGACGGACCGACAGACTGACGGATCGATCGATCGATAGATAGATAGATAGATAGATAGATAGATAGATAGATAGATAGATAGATAGATAGATAGATAGATAGATAGATAGATAGATAGATAGATAGATAGATAGATAGATAGATAGATAGATAGATAGATAGATAGATAGATAGATAGATAGATAGATAGATAGATAGATAGATAGATAGATAGACAGACAGACAGACAGACAGACAGACAGACAGACAGACAGACAGACAGACAGACAGACAGACAGACAGACAGACAGACAGACAGACAGACAGACAGATCAGGGGAAATTGATTTGGGAGCAGTTTTTGGAGCAGCAAAATTTCGAGTTTGAAGCACAAGAACCCTGATTTGGAGCAGTTAGCGGAATTTTTTATGTCATATCTCAGAAGCTTGAAAAAAAGACTTGTAGCAACTTGGGGGACAAGTACATGTTTGAATTGGCCCTAGGATAGACATAACACTGAAGCACACTTTGGAGAAAGTATCGCCAGGTATGAACTATACTACCTCTTTAAATAATATGCGACCTATCTAGCTCGAGTAAGAAACGCATGAAATAATTGAAAAAAGGTTCTTCAAACTAGATTCGCTTCATAAAAATTTAAAAAAAAAACGACAGAAAGAATGTGATCGCACAAGAATTGCAGTTGCATAGCAGTAGGCCTTTTTAAGATCAGTGATATAATTTAGCAGATTACTGCTTTGGCTTTTACTGCGATAGCAATTTATATGGACATTCCGAACCGGTTTTTGCCGTTGGCTTCGCATGTCATGTTCCGTATAAAGTGCAAATCGAAAGCAAATCCCGCGCATCATATGTTTTACCCTTCGGTGAAAGCGCGCGAGCGAGGGCGACGAACGCGACTGAGGCAGAGATGAGAAGAGCCGACCGATCCCCGTTGCACGGAGGGCGCATGCAATAACATAACACCGCATGCCAGGCCTGCCGTTGATTGCTACTCATGAAGGGAGGAAACGCGCCGCCCGTCTTGAAGGAGCCCAAAGAAACGCGAGGGAGGGGGGTCGCTCGAGCAGCGACTGTGGACTTTTAACTTTAAGGGCGCGGTCGCAATCAGGGTGTCGGAACGAAATGTTTTTCGTTTCGGTTTTAGTTTCGTTCCACCGCAAAAAGTTCCGTTCCGTTTCTGCTCCGGAACGAAAAAAAAATTGTTCCGTAACGGTTCGTAACGGTTATTTTTTTATGGAAAAATTTGAAGTTAAGGTAATCATAACGAACATTGGATTTGGGATGTAGATACTTGCCCTCCTCTTAAGAAAGTGGGACGAAGGTAAAATACGTTCTTCAGAGGAGCGGAAGTAACTGTACCACGAATTTCTACCAACTAGCACAAACCAGTATTAATTTCAAAGTCATAGTATTTATTTTCTCAAAAGACAAATACGAATTTTTAGTAGGCTCAATGCTTTGTGTCAAGGGAGTGAGCACGATCTCAGAAGCAGCACGTCATTGAGTGTACTCTCTGATGTGCGAGACCGCGGTTCTGATAAAGAGATCGCCAGGCCTGCGCGACACACGCAGCACAGTCACAACGAAAGCTGGAAAAGCGGACTTTGTAGAGCCCGCTGGAGAGTCTCTTGGCGCAATAATACAAGTACACATACAAGGTACCCACTACGCCATAAATCATCCCAATTCTTCTAAAGTAGAGAAGTTCCCACTATGCCATTTTTCGTCATTCTTCGGAGTCTCGTGGTACACGCTACACATCTGTAAGACGTTATGTGCACTTTTCGCTGTGACTGATGATGATAAAGAATTATGGCTGGGCACTTTGCAGTGGGTGGGAAGCAGTGTGGCGGAATGGGCGCCTCCATTCCATTTCAATTCCATTGCGGGGAATTAGAACTTGCCGCAATTCCATTCCTTTCAATTCCTCGGAATGAAAAAACTTACAGGGATGCAACAGCCGAAATAGGATTTGGAGCAATTTTTGGAGCAGCAAAATGTTGCTTTTGGAGCACAAAAATCCAAATTTGTAGCAGGTTATGAAAAAAAAACCTGAATTTTTTAGCCTGAAATTCCAAATTTGGAGCAGTATAACAAAGAAGGCTTATTTTTAGAAAATAAAACAAAAATATGTAAAAACCATTCAACATCAGCTAATTCGTGCACGGTGCACGTGAACACTGCTATTTCAATATAAGCAGTGTGTTGAGCCACCCCACAGTGCAAACAATGACTAAGTCCACATTAGCATTTGCAGGAGCTTTCGAATAATTCAACAGGCATTGGAAATGCTTATGCGGACCTGCGAACCTGGCAACCTGGAAATTTGGGAGATTCGTAAAGCAGGAGCAAGTGGGGGTAGTGAAAAAAAATTACAGCATATCCACGGGTGAATGATGAAGAGCTTGGGCGAAGCTCCTGAAGCAATCATGTGTACACCGCGAAATGTTCAGTGGTTTCGCCCAGCAGTAATCAAAGTGATACGCCGCTTTGACTATTTTTCCTTTTTCCTTTTTCCGTTTTTCCTTCTTTTTTATTTTCTATTTTTTTAATTTTTTATATATCTTACTTATTTTTTATTTTTATTTTTTATTTTATTTTTTTACTTATTTATTTTTACTTTCTTTTATTTATTTTTTTTCTATCTCTATGGGACAGCGCCATCTAGTGTATCGTCACCCAACTGCAGTTGGCATGCATCTCCATGGGACAGCGCCGTCTATTATACTGTTAGGGAGATACTGCCGCGGTTACGCCTGACATGGGACAAGGTTAGACTAAGAGGAGCTACGCCCCTAAACGAAAACTGGCATACGCTTTTGTCTATTGTTTCTCAAGGCCGCAGAAACGCCATACACAGCAGCTCCAAATGATTGCCAATAATTTTGTAGACGTCAGCGATCATACTAGTACTCGTAATTACACGGCGCGTGCACGAATGAGTAATTAAGGAACAAACATGTGCTGAGTCTGACAGCTAGTACTAATAGTCCCTTCTAAATCTCAGTATGCTTTTCCGCAGGGCACCAGTGTACTGCGGCAAAAGTGGCTTAAAAAGCGTTCTGCAGAACTACTGTCTTTTTCTATTGCGATAGCAACTATATGGACACTCTCGACAAGTTTTTGTTGTCACCTCCCGCATAAAGTTCAAATTTATAACATATCCCTGTAACCTTCTAATCTATCTTTACATTATCGAGATTGTAAGTGCACGCCAAAATTTGATGAATGCGCAGTGTTATACCGGCATAGAAATGAAGAAACGCGCCTGATGATTGAAGCATGGCATATCGAGAATAGTGGTAGCGCATGCGTGAGCCAACCGTCGATTAACTTGCACAAAGATGAAATCAAATGCCTTAACAGTTATCTTCCACGTAGACCGCCACGCGTGCCGGATTGATAGGTTCGCCTGTTGCATGGGCATGCGCAGATAAGTTTTCGTGCCTTCTGTCTTTTCAGCCGTTGTGCGTCTCTTCAGCTATTAGTCGGCGTTTGTGGTGTCCTGACTTCTTTCTTGTGTCCGTGTTTGCACGCCCTGTCTTTTTAGAATATCCCTGTACATAGCATGTTCTACCGCGGATAAAAGCACGCGAATGCGGGCGACGAACGCGGCTGAAGCAGATATCAAACGAGCCAGCCCATCTCCATCGTTCGGAGGGCGTATGCGATAACACCACTCCGCTCGGGAAGCCTGCCATCAAGGCATAGAGGAAACGCTCAGCCCGTCTTGAACGAGCATGAAAAGACGCGAGAGGGGGGCGGGGGGGGGGGGGGGGGGGCTGTCGCTTGAGTAGCAACTTTGAACTTTGATTCTAAGGCCGTGATCGCTGGCGTGCGCGCTATCTCGGCAGCCATCAGCGGGCTGCTCGTACATCCTGCTACGTGCTGCGCTGTCAATGCGAAGACACTGTGCACAAAGAGCATCTTTCCCTGGAGCGGCCGTATTTTCTTACACCAACGTTTTGTAGAGTTACGCGAGATTGGATACAAAAGAGTTTGCTGCCAGCCTCACTTCGTATAACACTACAATTTTTTGCTATCGCATTCATTGCTTCGTCCTTGCAGTGAAACTGAGTTTTTTTTTTTCTTTCGCGAGGGGTTAGGGTCTGCGCGTTTGTATTGAATGACGATGCCCACACTGCAGATGACCAACGCAGCCTCCATTTCTTGCTCAAATTTGGGCAACTGAGAAAATTTTAAGCTGTTTGGGCATTTTGGCGCAATTTTAACTTTAACGCAATTTTAGCTTGGCGCAAAAATAAGGAATTGTATCAAATTGGAGCAATTGGCGCAGCTGTTGCATCCCTAAACTTAGCCCATTCGCACTTCGGGGATGGCCGGGCAGTTCAATTCTATCAATGTAATTCCTCCACGTAAGAAAGGCATCGTGATAGTTTTATTGAGTTAAGAATGAACGCCCCATAAAGCTGATGTCATCAGATGCATTAAGAACTGCAAGAGTACGCAAAACAGGTTACCAAGGTCGAGGGATAATAGCTTGATTACATATCTCGTGCAGTACAACCACCCTACTAATTCCCATAGGGGCAGTTCTCTCGCTACCTATAGTATTTGCATGGTCAGCATGTTTGAACGAATGGTGGTGTTTTAATATTGTTTATGCTTCAATGTGTTGATGCTAAAATGACGACGTAGCGTATTTTTATGCTCACAAAAATAGTATTCAAGAAGACTAAGCAGTTTTGCCACGCGTCTGGAGCGGTTTTGAATATGGAGAAAAATAAGATTTGGTTAATGAGGAATAAGACCCTCTAGATCTGCTGGTATTAATTGGAACAGTGCACCGCTCGGGCACCTTGTGCCTTTGTATCGAATACGGAACACTGGGCCGCACTGCTCGTCAGCACTCACGCTTGTCAAGCGCTCCTCGCAAACATAGAAGCACTAGCGTGGCACTGTGGTGGAAGACCCGACTGCCACGCAGAGGGCGCGGGTTGAAATGCCATCCGATCCTAGAAATTTGTTTCTCATTTATTTTTTTATATCACGCGATAGCGGTCCCGGACACCGGCGGCGGTGGACAACTATGGCGCCAAAATCAGCTGTTGTGATCTCATAACAGCTTTCGCTGTAACAAACTTCATCGCCGACAATGCCCTCTCTACGCTGGCCTGCGTGACAGGGCGCGCAAAAATCCACTTGCGTTAATATAAACATCTCTGGTTGCCACTGTTTTCGTTTTTCGCACAATTTCAACATATCTTTGCTTTGGAATTCCTGCCTGAGGTACGCGCTAATACCGCACCCTGAGATATTGCATGAGCTCAGTTGCTCCGGATTGCGAAGTTCTCTCGTGAACCGAAAAACGATTGAAAAAATTTCGTTTTCACTCCGGAACGAAATAATAGATAAAGTTTCGGTTACGTTATCGTTCCGGTCCAAAATATCGTTTTTTTCGTTTTCGGTTTTCGTTCCGTTCCGACACCCTGGTCGCAATCGCTGGCGCGCGCGCTATCTCGGGTGGCATCACAGACGGCTCGTACACCCTGCTAAGCGCGGTGATATTTCAACGCTTCTGTCCTTTGAGCAGCCGTATTCTCTTACACCAGCGTTTTGTAGTCACGCGACATCGGATCCATACGTATTAGTTAGCTGCCAGCCTTACTTCGTATATTACAATTTGACGCTCTCGCATTCATTGCCTTACTTGCGGTGAAACTGACTTTTTTTTTTTGTAGATCTGCTTATTTAACTTTTAAAGCTTCTCCGGAGCTTCCTGTGGGTCAGTGTTTGTAAGGAGGACATCACAATAAGCGTCTTCAGCTCGGCCGCTCGGTTGCCGTAGCGTCAAACCTACTGCACGCTTTGAACAGGCGAGAACAAAGGAGCGCTACCGCCGTTCGCTGCCCCCTCGTGCGGGACCGCCTTCGAGAGCGCGACGCGGGCGTCAAGATACCTCGCCGCATTGACTATCTCATAAAACTATCTCGCACTGACTATCGCGTACGGTACTGCGAGCATAGCGCCGTAGCAAGCGTACTGCACGCTTTTATTGGGAAACGACACAAAGGCGCTTCGCATCAGTCCGCTACCGGCTTCGGCGTGAAAAACCGCCAGAGCATCGCGGAGACGCGCCGCATGCAGGAAGGTAGTTGTCGCCGATTTGATGCAACAAGGGTGATGCCACTCCCGTGCACGGCATGGGTCGTAACGGTACAAACACTCCCGCAGCAAACGCGCGCGTAGGTGACCACACGCAGCAGCGTCGACGCGAAAACCATTGCGACCGGAGGAACACGCTACGCACAACGAACCTGACAGCCATTCCCTCTACGCATGCCACTTGATAGCGCCAGAAGACGCAGCCTAGCGAAAAGCAGCAGCACGCTCGGGGCACGGCAGAACCTTTCATGGGGCGCCACGCATATTTACAACAACCCAGAGAAGGTTATGGCGACATCATGGGAGCCCTCATTAGAAAGGTGCATAGAAACACGGTTGGGCGCGTCTACGCGTTTTGCGAACATCTCATTTTCTTGATATCCTAGGAGCTGCTATAGGCGCAACTTGGAAAATCATGTTCTCAACTCAGCCTTTTTTCACAACGAAGCTAACGTGGGCATCGAAATTCTGGCTTTTGTTTTGCAGCAGTTCGGCGCTTTTGGAGCCCTATTGGAAAAGCCAGTGGCACTGTCCCAATGCCATACCTGTTTATTGGACCAGTGTGGCGCTGGGTACTGGGACGCTGGCACGCTGCACGAGGCACACTGGATGCTGGCGCATTGCACACTGGGCTACGGGCCGAAATCGGGCTTTTCAAGTGTTTTTTGAAACTGTGGTCATACCCAGGTCGTAATTAGGGCTGAAACGCGAGCACTGCGACAAAAAAAAACGCAAAAAAAACACGAGCGAGCGGGAGTCGAACCCACCACCTCGATGCAGCGTGCATCCTGAATCTGACACGTTACCGCCGCACCGCACATGAAGGACAATAGGCTTCCCGAGCAACGCTTAGCGGCGCTGCTGCTCTTGACAGGCAGCGCCATCTCTGGCAGAAAAAGAGAAACTGGGGTGTAAGCAGCGCGCGTTTTCCCTTCTCTCCACCGCGTTGCTGCTCGCTTCTGTGCACGTGCAGAGCTCTCGCGGTTCACTTGCGGCGCCTCACAATGTACCGCTTGCAGTGCGGCTTCAAAAGGATTTTCAAGCTTGACTGGCACTTTGGAAAAGCGAACTTGATAAAATGAGGAAGGCTCGTCAATCACGTTAACGGTGAAGAGCAGACGATCGACGACAACGACGCCGGAATCAAACCGAAATGCATTTCCCAAGTCGCGATTACACTGTGTAGGACGTATACCTCGAGGTAAGTCTCATTCTGTCATGTTAAAGATATATAATGGTCCACATGCACTCCGAAATGAAGCCGTACACGCTATCGATGTTCTGCGGCGTGGACTACGAATCATATGATTGTTGTTTTGATATGGCGTGCTTACAGTAGCAGCCGTTTGCGGCGTGCGAAAAAAAAGATTATACGGCCATGGCACTGCTTCCTGAGAAGGTTAGAGTCAAGTCCTCCGTGCCGCTGGAGAATCACCCGCCGATTAAGATGCGAGGCAGCTAGCTGAGCTTTAACCACTGTGAAGCAAGATGAACTGCTCGCCTCGTTTTTTTTGGCTCTCGCGTCATGCTTGCAGTCTCTTTTTATGATATCGACTTGACAGGCGTATAAAACCTGCTGCGTGAACGCGGCTAGAAAATCGCACATAGTCATAGAAAATCGCACAACCTTGAAGTGGTTACTTCAAGGTTGCAATTGCAAAGCATGTGTTAAGTGCCAGTTATATTTAGCGGCTTAAATATATATCACCCTAATGAAGTGACAAAAACAAAGCAAACCTGCAGAACGATGTCAAAGCTTGCTGAAAATGCACAGATGTCCGTTCCGGCGTGATAAAGCAGCCTTCCCGACGCGTGAAATGCAGGCGCCGAACTTCTGACAATGTGCCGAGTTCAGTTGAATTCAACCAACCGCGCAACGCTAACGGTATAACGCGAGTGTGAACGTTCAACAACGACGGGTAGGTCTCACGAACACGGGGAATCAAAACACAAAGTTGCTTCACCTACAACCGTAACTGGACTTTAACAATGCGAGAAGAGAGCGAGTAATCATTACTGTAGTCGCTGCGTGCATGCGCCGGATTCAGGTAGTCGGAACGAACGAAAGCGATGAACTCAGCCAAAATAGAAGGCGAGACAGCGCTGTCAGCTATCCACGCTTGCCGCCTTTATTTCTCGTGCGACACGCCCGGGAACCGATACAGTTGAACACGTGAATCGTGTGCCTTGGTGTTGTATGTACTATTGTGGCTGGCCACTAAACCGCAATACTTCGGACCACGCTTGCGCTTCCGCGGGGTCGCTTCTGCCATCGCGGAAATGCGCAGCTTCGCACAGCAAGCCTCTCGGTTCAACGTACCCAGCTGACGGCCCCGAACGCGTGCGCACGTGCGCTACCGCTATTGTGAAAGGGGCTGAGTCGGCCGCGCATAAGGTTCAGAGCTTTCCGACAGAGCCGCAGCGCGGCTGGAGCGGCGCTGTCGTCGCGCCGCAAACTTGAGCTTGGGTTCCCTATAGGTGGTCTTTTTTTTTTTAATGTTATAACTATTTCCGGTAGCCGGTATTTTCATTTTTCTCGCTTAGAAACGCAGATTTCAGTCTTCGTGCTCGCGAGAACCTGAAAAAGGTAGTTAGTTTGTTTGTCATGTGCTGCCTAGGATCAGAACGTCTACGGGCACGTTTTGCCGCAAAAAACATTCGCGTAACCGCAGATGTGTTGCGGCAATCGCACTTACTCGCTAAGCAGTTAGGCATACCTATGTAAAAAACAGTGTGCATCGGACCTGCACACTGAACAATTTAGTTTTCGTCAGCCGTTTGAACATATTTTCCGTCCACTTTGTTTACGTTCCGCGTACTATACAGCCGCAGTAGTTCATCCTAGCCGAACTGACCATTACGCTTAGAGCTGTACTCCGTGCGCCGCGATCGCTGTGAAGAACGTGGATATTGAATTACATCAGAAATGACAATTGGGCGAGTTGGTGTACTTCCATTCTGAACGAATACTAGCGCGACTGAAACGAGGACGAGAATAGAAAAGACAGACAACAGCGCTGACTCGCAACTAAAGTTTATTCCGAAAAGAAGCCGAATAAATAGAAATTGGAAACCTGTCACTAATCCCGTTAATGGGGATGCCAATCGCCGGGCGGATTTTAAGGACTGGCGTCTCGGCCCTCCGAAAACGCACCACGAAAGCGCGGACAATTTAGATTTGGTCCTTTGGTGCGCCAGCGAACGCCGGTTGTGGTCCAAAGACCGACTCAGAGCCGAGAGTCGACAACACAAACGAAAACGAAATCTATTCTCAGTTAAGGCAATACAAATATCACAAATACATGCACACTCGGCTAGTACAAGTTACAACTTCACAATATAACTCAGATGGTGTTTACACAACGGGAACTAAACAAACAGATCACAAGCTACAAATGCAATCTCATGCATTACATCTATTCAAGGACAGTTAAAGTCCTCAATATACAATAGCGTATCCAGTCCACAATTCTTGGACGGTAATCTAATGCTTCTCTTCAAGGAAACACTCACGCCGGCTCCAGCGTTGATCGTCTTAGCTCAACCGTCGTCGTAACTTGTCACGGCTCACACGGCGTCGTCCTCCAATTCTTCCAGATTGACGATCGACTGACCGCACACCATCATAAACACGTTTTCTTTGGCTAGCGGAGCCACACTTAGCGTAACTTCACCATCACCGGACCGACTGCCTTACTCACTCACTCACTCCGTCACTGTCTCACTCCTCGTCGTTTGCACGCTTTTATCCCTACTCCCCCGGTTTCTAGAAACGTCGGGAGGGTTCTTGGGCGTGCAGTACAGCCAAGGCTAAGGATAGTTCGAGTTCGGTACTAAATGTTACTGTTGGCGAGCATTATTGGTCACTGCATTATTCATTATGTTCTTGTTGTTATTACTGCATTAGTGATTATGTTCTGCTACTATGTCATTACTGTCATTATGTTATTACTGTAAATAGTGATCGTGTTCTTACTGTACTGGCGATTATGTTCCTGTCAATTGATCATGTTCTAGTGAAATCGTAACTTCCGGATCCGCTGTCTCTGCTGCCCCAGCGAGGTAAGGCCTAGTCAGGGGGTTCAACACCTCGTTTTGCCTTGGCTCGCGGGCAAACCCTGTATGTGTTATGCCCCCCCCCCCCCCCAAAAAAAAATAATAAAGTTTAAAGTTTCTCTCGCCGGTTCTACTCGCGGCGGCGTCGCTCGGTGATGCGTCCCCCCTTCCTTCTAGAAACATCCAGGCTTTGCCGGGCGTTTGATCGGGTTGTCTGCGTCTGGCACGAGTGGGTGAGGAGGATGCGGCGCGTCGGCGCCTTTTGATGCCTGTTTTTTCGTCGTTCGCGCTTCTTGGGCTAGCGGCTCGCGCCGTTCTCTCCTGCTGCTGTTTGAAAGCGGCCGCGAGCGCGCTTTACAACGCGCTCGTTTGCGACAAAACCTAAGAAAGGAAACATCCATCACGCATGCTCAAAGTGACAAAACAAACAAAGAAAGGCTATGTGGCTGATGAGACGTGGACGTGACGCAAGCTATCCGTGAGATATGATACTTCCGCATCTGATCGGAAACGGAAATCTTGCATTGCCACAGAGAGCAGCGCTCACGGGAGATGATGGAGGCGTTTTACATGTCACTGGAAGGTGGTAATTGGATCAGGCAGCCTTTGTTGGCACTATCAGATGCGGAAGTAGCATACCTCACGGATAGCTTGCGTCACGTCCACGTCTCATCAGCCACATAGCCTTTCTTTCTTTGTTTTGTCACTTTGAGCATGCGTGATGGATGTTTCTTTTCTTAGGTTTCCAGTTGCTATTTATTCTGCTTCTTTTCGGAATAAACTTTAGGTGCGAGTCAGCGCTGTTGTCTCTCTTTTCTATTCTCGTCCTCGTTTTAGTCGCGTTAGTATTCGTTCAGGATGATATTGAATTACGAAGAATCTAACAACCGTTCAAATGTAGCTTCGATCATACCTGACTCAAGCGAGGCCATATTTGCACCTTTGACTACATGAATGAGAAGCTAAAAACGCCGAGATTGAGCGTTACATTGGCTCAGTGTTGCCGGTGACGTCCGGCATTCAGCGGTACGAGCCCATATTGAAGGACTGGACTGGCTGCTAGACTACGTTGATGTTATTATCAGACTAATGTCATATTGTGTTGCGAATGATAAGTTCTTTCGATGCAGTTATATGAACTACATACACGACACTCGATCACACATTTCAGAGAAAGCGCGCGCGAGCGCGCTCGGTAGATGATTCCTTTAGCGTGTACGTACGTCCGTCGCTTAACAAAACTAAAGCTAGATATGCGTAGGACACAGAATACAATAATATTTTAAAGATATTCGATAAGTTTTTCTTTCGACATCTCGCGACCCAATACCAAATCTTATATGACTTCCACCCAGCGCACCCAGCTTTTTCCAATGTGCTGCCAGTGTTCTCAGTGCGCAGGCAGACACTGCACAGCGTGACCAGTGCCTCCCAGTGCGCTGTAAGACACTGGCACACTGGGTACAGTATTCCCAGCGTATTTCAGCGCACTGGGCGGCACTGGCCACGCTGTACAGTCTCTTCCAGTGCCTCCCAGAGCGCTGTAGTACACTGGGACACACTGTACAGCGTTTCCAGTGCCACCCAGTGCGCTGAAAGGCACTGCGAGGCACTGGCGACGCTTTTTTTTTCGATAGGGATGGCGCAGAAAAACGGAATTGTATCAAAAATGCGCAATATTCGCAGCTGTCTCATAGATAGATAGATAGATAGATAGATAGATAGATAGATAGATAGATAGATAGATAGATAGATAGATAGATAGATAGATAGATAGATAGATAGATAGATAGATAGATAGATAGATAGATAGATAGATAGATAGATAGATAGATAGATAGATAGATAGATAGATAGATAGATAGATAGATAGCTAGATAGATAGATAGATAGATAGATAGATAGATAGTAGATAGATAGATAGATAGATAGATAGATAGATAGATAGATAGATAGATAGATAGATAGATAGATAGATAGATAGATAGCTAGATAGATAGATAGATAGATAGATAGATAGAAGATAGATAGATAGATAGATAGATAGATAGATAGATAGATAGATAGATAGATAGATAGATAGATAGATAGATAGATAGATAGATAGATAGATAGATAGATAGATAGATAGATAGATAGATAGATAGATAGATAGATAGATAGATAGATAGATAGATAGATAGATAGATAGATAGATAGATGATAGATAGATAGATAGATAGATAGATAGATAGATAGATAGATAGATAGATAGATAGATAGTAGATAGATAGATAGATAGATAGATAGATAGATAGATAGATAGATAGATAGATAGATAGATAGATAGAGATAGATAGATAGATAGATAGATAGATAGATAGATAGATAGATAGATAGATAGATAGATAGATAGATAGATAGATAGATAGATAGATAGATAGATAGATAGATAGATAGATAGATAGATAGATAGATAGATAGATAGATAGATAGATAGATAGATAGATAGATAGATAGATAGATAGATAGGTGGGCGGGTGGGTAGGTAGGTAGGTAGGTAGGTAGGTAGCTAGGTAGGTAGGTGGGTGGGCGGGTGGGTGGGTAGGTAGGTAGGTAGGTAGGTAGGTAGGTAGGTAGGTAGGTAGGTAGGTAGGTAGGTAGGTAGGTAGGTAGGTAGGTTACTTTGAGCGTAGAAACGCTCAAAGTGCCTAGGGTTCGCTAAGAAATGCTTAATAACGCAGAACGTCTATCGCGTATATCATGAAATCCTTTCCCTCAGTCACGTGTGGCACATACCCGCATAGCACAGTTCATCTTATGCGGGTATGTGCCACAGGTGATTCACAGTCTAAATCAACACATTAACGGAGAACATACAGAATGAAATGCAAGACAACTGAGATGAAAAAATCCGTAAACAGGGGGTGGGTGCTCGGGCCGACGTTTCGACAAGTGTCTTCTTCAAGGCTGTAACTGGTTTACTTAGCTATGGTGTGTATATGCTTCGTGCCCTCTCCACCACAAGGGAGAAGGGGAGGTAACTAAAGTGGTTGCTTGGGCGAGTTGGTACGACATACTTCACATAAAAAACAGCGCTAAAAACGGCGGACAAAAGAAAGAAGGACACAGATCTACGTGCACGGCCTCCAGAACGTGAGGGAAAGAGAAAGGCGGAGCCAAAAACAAGCTGCGACGAAGCCTCCCTGATCAGTACAGTCACCCCTGAAGAAGAGACCAAGCCGGTCTCGAAACGTCGGGTTTCCTCCAAGAATTTGTGGCTGGAGGTATTTCAACTTGTTAATTCTTCCACCCAGCCAGACAGACTTCTGTCGAAATGTTTACATTTAAAACATCATAACTAATATAGGTCACAAAGGGTCACATACGCCCAGGTAGTCTTCAGATACAATAAGCGCCATCCACTGCAGTTAGTCTAAGTAGCACTTTCCAGGGCTACCAGCATCGACGGCCTATACCTCACCAAGGTGACTTGAGGTTCCGACATGTCACCGGCTCTATCGATACAGTCTGTCGAGGACATGACCCGGCTAGCAAACAGGCCTCTGCACAACGTCTTGGACCGGGCTACCACCTTCATTCGGCGCCACAACCACAACAATCACCTCGCGCTCGCCGTTCTCAACGTAATCTGTGCACGCGCACGCGCGCGACCTCGAAAAAGACGCTCCCAGAAATTGGCGTGTTAGCACTTTCTGAAACCTGCAGCGATGAGCCCACTGCAATCACGGGATTCCAATGTGTCGTCCACAGCAAGCGCCGTCAGTGCAGGTGCGCCGGCGTGGGCACATATATGAACACGGCAATGCTCAACTTCGACTGCATCCCACTTCGCCGGCCGCCAGACACACACAGACAAGCAGCGGAATCGGTAACAAAGACATTGCGCTCGCCGCCATCTACATCAGAACTGCCACGCATGCACACGGGTTCGTGAAACGTGCGTGCGTTCTCCATCACAACGGACAAGTGTAAGAACTACATATCGGCTTACCGCGTCTGGTGTTAGTAATACCTATGTTGGTATTGGCATCGTTACGGAACTGTAACTAACTGGTACACATATCACGCATTTGCGACTCTTCAACATATGTCTGTGCGTATACCATTTGCACCTATCTTTAGCGTCATTTCGTAACGTCTTGCTCCAGGCCCGTAGCCAGGAATTTTTTTTTTTTTTTTTTTTGGGGGGGGGGGGGCTTGCTGAAAACCTTGACTATTTGAGAAAAACACCTATTTGCATTATTTATTTTTGGTAAAAACACCTACTTCACCAAAATCTCGGGGGCGCCGCCGAGCCCCCCCCCCCCCTCCCGCCCCGCTGGCTACGGGCCTGTCTCGCTCAACGTAAGAAATTACGCCACAGTCACCTTCCCACCGCATGCTTCGCATTACATCGATTCTCACGGTACGTGGGATCTGCCGAATTTTTTATTCAGAAATCAAGTGCTCTTTGGTAAATATTCGTACAGCGGTTGTGATGAATAGGGCTACACTGGAAAGGAAAACGAATCAAATCAATAGCTCGGTTGACTAAGTGTGTCACTTAAAATAGACCATTAGGAATGTATTAAATGCGAAGCGTTTCTTCGCGAACCTTAGGCACTGTGGCCGTTTCTTTCTTTCTATCTATCTATCTATCTATCTATCTATCTATCTATCTATCTATCTATCTATCTATCTATCTATCTATCTATCTATCTATCTATCTATCTATCTATCTATCTATCTATCTATCTAGCCGCCTACGTCTGGGCGCTCTCCTGGTCGTCTCCATAACTTGTAATATACCAAAATTGGCCTAGCAGGGGATCAATGTATGACGAACACGATTCACTGACCATGACATGAATAGCGCAAAACACCTGTCGCGTACGTCATGAAACCATTTCTCTCAGTCACGTATGGCACATACCCGTAAACCAGAGTTAATGTTATGCGGGTATGTGCCACAGGTGATACCGAGTTAGAGGTGTGCGCCGCCGCGCCGCGCCGCCGGCTGTTTTTCGGGTTGTTGCTCTAAATGAAAGCACGGGTGTCGAGAACCCTAAAAAGAGCGTCGTCGTGCCTGGGGATGCATTGCATATATTTTTAATACCGCTTATTTCAACCAGCAGTTTCGGTTTCGGTTTCGAGAGGGCGGCTTCATTGTGACGTGTCAAGTCTGCCCGTGACGTCACGGGCAGACTGCAACCCACGAAATATGCACCTGCTGTCCTTTGCTGTCAGTCGAACGTCGTTCATGATGAGTGAACTGTCGTCCAGTGCCTCCGACAGCGATTTCTGTTATTTAGGCTGCATGCAGAACCCAGATTTCGCAAACCAAGTGAGCTGACTTGAAACGTCATAGGGCTCTCCATGCGGTGAAGCTGCCTTGCAGATGCTGGGGGATGAAAACTTTAAAATCAAACTTAAATATTAGCAAACTTAAATATGCCATTAGCAGCCATTGGCATGTTCCAGTAGGAAACGTTAGAAGTAGAAGTGTAAGTGTTAGCTCAAAGCCGACTTGTTCTGTCTCCCATTAGGAGCCATTGTTTACCTCCAAGGTAATGCCTGGTGAGATTTCTCCTGTGCGTGATTAAACAATGAAAATTTTGTTCAAAACGCCGTTGATTGACGAAATAAACCAACGAAAGACGCCAGATGTTTTCTAAAAGCAAAACGAAAAGACGCCAGATGTTTCTAAAGCAAAACGAAAAGACGCCAGCTGCTTAACGAAAGACGCCAGATGTTTCTCCCCTCCTACGGTCCCCCCCCTTATCTTGCCTCGCGGCGTAGCGGCGCCAACGCAGGCAGCGTCTTGATTGAAACAACCGACCGCTCGCGCTGCACAACCGTTCACTGACCACCCCGTATATATAGGCACTGCATTTTGACCTCCAAGGTAGTGCGTGTGTGCGATTTCTCCTGTGCGTGATTAAACAATGAAAATTCACAGCGTACATGTAAAATTAAAGTGAGCTGCAAGTCGTCATAACTCTCATCGAACCTTTAGTATAAACGCGCCCGATCTCACGTCGGTGATGATGTACTGGGCAGAATTCACGGAAGATTCACGGTTTACCGATGAACCTCCGCAGCTTCGCCCACTCATCATAATTCACTCCGTGGATATGCTGTGATTTTTTTGGTCACGCCGCTCGCGCCGCCGCCGAAGTCCCAAAAGAGATCACACCGCCGCCGCGCAATAATTGCGGAACGCCGCCGTTAGTCTTTTCTTTTAATTCGAATGGGGGATCTGGAAATAAAATACAGCACTTCGCCGGAGGAGCTCTGCTCGATGTGTCCACGCAATGAACTGTCCATTACAGCGGCCGCTGAATAGCGGGAGCTCGGCGAGAAGCGCGCCCCCTGTTTCCGGTTCTTGTTCTCCAGCGATATCATCACATCACGAAGCTTTCAACCACTCTCGACACAAATGACAGGGACGGAATGTGCTTCAATGCAACAAACGCAGCCCTCAGAGATCCGATTTTCGGTGCATGTGTCTTTTGATCGTGCTGGCCCCCGATTTAGGTTTAATGCTGTCGCTCGTCTAACGCAGCTGTAAGGTCGGTACGCATTCCCTGCATCGTTCTCAAACATCTGGGGCACATTCATATGCAAATTCAGACTTGAAAAGTTCCTGTTTCTGTGCATTTCGTCTACACTCTTCCTACGCTATAGGAATGTGCTGGCGGCTTCGGTGCGGCGACGTGGTCAAGAGCGAGGTGACATCATGGCTCACCGCTTTTTCGAATCACTGAATACGCTCTGGCAAAATGGACTGTGGACACCTCCTTTGGATGAACGCATCGAGAATAGCTCCCCAGAAGTTGTAGCATCTTTTTCTTCTCCAGCAATATCACGAGTAGTGCCTGACCTTAACGCTGCCGCGTCCTCCAGCCTTAAAGGCCAACTCCGGCGATTTTTTGGCCATATCAAAGTAATGGTGCGTTTATGTTCCTGAGGAGCTCCTGTTACGGGCCCGATAGCAGAAATACTCGGCAAATTGGAGAATAATTTTAAATAAGCAAAAAAGCGCGACACCGAAACCGAAACCCAACCGAGTGTACTGTCTACGTATGACGCAGACGTTGTTACGAACGAACCAGAAGTCGTGCAAGGCGTGCCGGTCACGCCGGCGCGGAGTATGAAAACTGTGACAGCCGGGACGGCCAGCAAAGCGCCGGCCAAACCAACGCTGTCTGTCGCCTTGTGCACAGCAGACGCTCGCTGTAGCGGCCGAAGCGCCGAAGTTAGCGGTAACCTCGGCTGCGTCACTTCCGCCGCCTTCCCAATACTGACGTCACAGACGCAATGTTGCCAATAATTGTGGAAGCCAGGAGGGCGTTTGCAGACAATATTTAAAATTCATTTGCAAACAATCTGCGCACGTCTCAAGCCTGTAATTTGGCATAAATGACGGAAACGTGCAAAGGAACGTACCCAGCGAATTTCATTGAGATCCATCGACCTCGAAAAATCGCCGGAGTTGGCCTTTAAAGGGCGACGACCCAATTCGCTGGATAGCATATTCTTGGAGTCTTGGACCTAGTACACTGTGGTGCATAAATAAATAATATATATATATATATATATATATATATATATATATATATATATATATATATATATCGGTGCGTTAGTGCACTTTTGTAGCGTTAGCTACACTTGCCTAGCCGGAGCCGATTTCGCGTGGATCCTCATGAGCCGTGCTGCGCATGCGCGAGGATCAGTGATGTCACACAGCTGGCTCACCGGAGCCGGCATCTCACGCGCAGACTCCGCCACCGCCGCGCGCGGCTCGCCGCTGCTGGTCTGCGCATTCGGGAGTAGTCACGTCGTAGCCATGGCAGACACACTGGCGCCGGCGTGCGCGCACCTATTCGCCTTCGCTGTGCAGTCGCCGTCTGACACTGCGCTGCAGCCACTTGATAGCGCCTCTGACTGGCGCTTGCAGGTGGGTAACGCCATGGAGAAGGAGAGCGCAGATGCTGCTCAACGGCGCAGAAGAGCCGAGAAGCTTATCTCATCGGATCTCGAAGCAGTTGCCTGGCAATTAGCAGTTCAGCGTACGAAGAATGAACAGAAGAAAGCTAGTAATCCTAGACAATGTGGAAAGCTAAGAATAATCAGCTGAACCTTTGCTAACGTCACGTATATCCTAGCATAGCCGAGCTAAGCCACTGCAATTTTTTTTCCTTTCATTCTTACTCGAGGAAATCGATAAATAAATAGAGAAGTAAAGAGAATGGCAAACATAGAGTATAGGTGAGCTAGTTGGTAGGTATTCATGTTAAGAAGACATGACGTGGAAACACGGACATAAGAGAAAAGTCGAGAGAGTTAACAGCTATCTCTCACGTAGACCACTACTCGCACTTGATTGATAGGTATGGCCTCTTATGTGTTAATGCGCAGATAGGCACTTGTATCTACCTTCGGTTCCGCGGCTGTGTGATTTTTCAGTTGTTAGCGGTGTTTCTGGTGTCTTTGACTACTCTCCTGTGTCCGTGTTTGCGCGTCCTGTTTTATTAAAGGGCCCCTAACAGCCTCTGAAAATACAACAAAAAACAAAAACAACGAGCGCGTTATTCTCTCTTCGCGTTTCTTGTCTTTTGGTGCACTTCGTGATGCCAGAACAGTGATTGACGTGACATCATCAGGGCACATACTCCTGACTGGTCCATATACGAGAAACAACAGTTGTGAATTGTCTCCTATACTGTTTGTTATGCAGCCGCCCGCCCGCTCTTGCCTCTCGCGCACGACTATCGTGCGCGATTAGCTGATTTTGCTCCATTTTGTGCGTTTGCGACCGCGCATGCAGTGAGTGTAGCCAAGTGCGAAATCATGATAGGTTCAGCGCTTAGTGCTGACATTGTACGCGTGCTTTATGAAGAAATAAACGGCGAGGAGATGTCACCTGTAAGAAGGGTATTGAAGGCGAGAACGAAACCAATGGGAAAGGCGCCGGATTATATGATTCTTCCAACGGACGCACTCTTTAAAGCGGAGACGATGCAGCTTTCTAGGAAAAAGGCAAGCCCGCTTCGACGTTTTTTTGTATATTTTTTATTGCGTTAGCAATCGTATGGACACTCGGGACAGGTTTTCACCGTCGCCGTCATGTTCCGTACAAACTCTAAATCGATAACATCGCTCCGCGCATTGTATGTTCTACCCACGAGTAAAAGTCGCGAGCGTTGGCAAGGAACATGGCTAAAGCAGAGATGAAACAAGCTGGCCATCTCCGTCACACGGAATAACATCAACCCGCGTGCGAGTCCTGCCGTCGATTGCTCCTCAAGCAGAAGGAAACGCCCGTCATTTGATGGGCGAAGGAGCAGGAAGGGATATCTAGCAGCAACTGTGAACTTGACTATAAGAGCGTGGTCGAGAGCGAACGGCTCGTATACCTTCTATGCGCTGTGATCTCACTGCTTCGCGCTCGGACCACTGACCGAAAACCGCTTCTCTCCAGGGAGCGGCCGTATTGCCATACACCAGCGTTTTGTAGAGGTAAGTGAGATCGGAGCAAAAAAAGTGCGCTGCTAGCTCTCGTTCATGTAACATTACGGCGTGCACTTATCGCATTCCCCGCTTCGCCCTACACCCACCCCCCCCCCCCTCCCCCCGCGCCGCGCCGCCGCCGGTCCGATGAACCCCGCGCCGTTCACGCGCCGCCGCCGGAGGTAAAAACAACGGCGCGCCGGTGTTTTGGGTCCGGCGCACATGTCTATACCGAGTCTCAACCAACAGGGTAACCGGAACACACACATTGACACGCAAGGAAAGTGATAATAATAATTGTTGGGGTTTTATGTCCGAAAACCACGATATGATAGGAGAGACGCCGTAGCGAATGGCTCCGGAAATTTTGACCATTGGGTATTCTTTAACGTGTACCGAGATCGCACAGAACATGGGCATCTAGCATTTTGCCTCTATCCAAATGCGACCGCAGCGGCCGGGATCGAACCCGCGACCTTCGAGTCAGCAGCCGAGCACCTTAACCGCTACACCGCCGCGGCGAACGCAAGGAAAGTGAGGAAACTGAAGACAAAACACCCCTGGAAGATGCTCGAGTACCATCCACTCGTCCACATGGTCCGCAACGTGGACCACGTGGATTACGCAAAAACTGGCGTCAATGCTTCCTACAATAAATCTGCTGAGAGAGCCAGGCCTCTCATCATTACCGGTGTCTTGAACATTGATTTATCGACCCAAAAATGTCTGGTCCTTATATTGCGTGAAAGACGGATTGGATGTGGCGAGGGCATCAAAAGACCTCGCTGCCACGTCCACGACAAGAGGCATCATAGATCATTTCATCGTAAGAGGCATCCAGGATTTCCACCAGCTCTACTATGCATGGCACTTCACTACACTTAGACCCCTCGTAACCGCGATCACGAACGGATCCGGTTAACAAGTCCGGTCCAGCTGCTGGTGCTCACTGATCACGGTGATGATGACCTTCTTCGAGAACTCTCAAGAACCCCTTCTACACATACACACGGGTTCGTGAAACGTGCGTGCGTTCTCCGTCATAACGGACAAGTTATGACGGAGAACTGCATTACAACGGTAACTGTGACTGAAACGTACGTGCAGTGCGCCTGCGCGTGCCATTCGGCTGTGTATATATCTAGGGAAACTTTCTTGAACGAAGCTTAGTTGCGACTTACGCGTGTCCTGTAGGTCTGTGTTCCTACTTTGTCCTGTTCGGATTCGCTCTATCCAGTATAGATAAATATAAGCACTGCATATCAGCTTACCGACTCTGGTGTTGGTAAAACACGTGCGTCTCTTGCCATTGCCACACATCTGTAAACAACTGCTTATATAATAGATATGCGACTATTTAACATTTGAGTGTGCGTATACCACTTCCATATTTCTCTAGCGTCACGTGACAAATTACGCCACAATCACCATCTCGCGCATGCTTCGCATAACGTCGATTCCCACGGTACGTAGATCTGCCAAATTTTTCACTCAAAGGTGTTTCAGTGCAATTCGTATGCGGCTTACCTGCTAAGGAATTATACCAGTACACATATCGGCATCAAAGGAATTCGAAAAATGAAGAATGTGGCATGCCTCTTCCACGTGGAACTTGTCGAGGCTGCAGGTGAGGTTGTAGAGCACCTTCAGCACTTCGGCCGCCAGTGAAGCATCCTCAGCGCTGAGCACGGGAGTTGCCCCTCCGGGGTCGCCCCCTCCGTGACGCCCTCGACGGCTATGGCGCATACACCGCCTGAGCCCTGCAAACATATCCACAACCTCTGGTACATGCAAAGGGCAGCATCGTTTGCAATATTTGGCAAAGTTATTTTTTTTTCTCCGCGAATCCCAATCCGCTTTATTTGCAGCGGACAAGTTGGGGGCCAACTAGGCAATCAGCTGTCACAGACAGCTTACCAGTATGCGTGGGCGCGAATTTCCCACTATTCTGATAATATAGTAACAAATATTCAGAGAATATAGTAACAATTATTACAAAAAACACCAGAGCTTGCTTGAAAACAGGTACAACATACGCAAAGCAAAGAATATCAGAAACACAGAAGGAAAAAAAAAAGAAGCAGTCTATTATGAAGATCATGACAAATGCTGATTAAAGAAGAAGGATAAAACGCAGAAAGGCTAGTTGGTAGTCATTCATGGCAAAGGACGACGCGAGAAATGAAGACAAGTGCTGACTCATTTCACTTTTAAAGAGCACGACACATATATATCCACATGCACAATCGCACACTACGATTTCTACGGCGCCTACGGAGCGGTCGCATATTTTTCGGAACGAGAACTGCCATAGAAAACTAGTTACAACTTGGTTTTGGAAAAAGTAATTGATTCATCATCATCATCATCGGCCTGTCTACGCCCACTGCAGGGCAAAGGCTTCTCCCATGTTCCGCCAATCAACCCGGTCCTGTGCTTTCTGCTGCCACGTTATACCTACAAACTTCTTAATCTCATTTACCCACCTAATTTTCTGTCTCCCCCTCACGCGTTTGCCATCTCTTAAAATCCAGTCAGTTACCCTTAATGTCAATTACAGAGAGAGAGAGACAGAGAGAGAGAGAGAATTAAACTTTATTGTCTGACCAGGCGCGCGTTCTCTTCGCCAAGAGGTTAGTGACTTCCTTATTCCAGGTAGCCATGGATTGCAGCTGATGCCAGAGCCCTGTCCACCAGTCGGAGCGGGTCCTCCGGGTTTAGTGACGTCAGCAACGCCTCCCACTGGTCATCCGGATTTTCTTCGATGCTCTGTTCGTCTATGGGTGGGATACGCGGGTTGTTTCGGCATCCCCATACCATGTGGTAAAGGGTGTTAGCACTCTCCGGGCAGTATCAGAAGTTCCTACTGAAGTTGCCGGGGTACATTGCGTGGAGGCACCGTGCGGATAGGTGCCTGCCTGGAGCCTTCTGCAAGTCACTACTTGCTCTCTAGTCAGCCTTTTGTGAGCAGGTGGATAGTGGCATCGTTGCTTCCTGTAGTGCGCGAGTATATCTGAATATTTCCTCGGTATCCGCTCCTCTGCGTTTCCGGAGTCCCAATATCGCTGCGGGGCAGTCCGGTGTGTATGCTCTCGGGCTGCGGCATGCGCCGCTCGGTTCCCCGCTGGAGATTCATGCCCCGGTGTCCAGAGGGTACTTGCGTCTTCGAAGTCGCACTTGAGGAGAACTTGAAGGGCTGATCTGATAATTGTTCCTTTCAGGAATCTCGACACGCTTCTTGTGAATCCGTCACGATGGTTACTGACGAAGAACTTGTACTGATAGCTAATGCAATGCCCAGTTCCTCTGCGGTGGTTACATTATTTGCATGTGTCGAAGCAGCAGCGATCTCTCTACCCGTTTCATCCATTACGCTGGCTACATATTTGTTTACTCCTCGGTATTTAGCAGCATATCTGTGTATCGTACGCTCTCATTGTTGTCATTCTAAAAAGACAGGGCGTGCAAACACGGACACAAGAAAGAAGTCAGGACACCACAAACGCCGACTAACAACTGAAGAGACGCACAACGGCTGAAAAGAAAGAAGGCACGAAAACTTATCTGCGCATGCCCATGCAACAGGCGAACCTATCGATCCGGCACGCGTGGTGGTCTACGTGGAAGATAACTGTTAAGGCATTTGATTTCATCTTTATGCAAGTTAATCGACGGTTGGCTCACGCATGCACTACCACTATTCTCGATATGCCATGCTTCAATCATCAGGCGCGTTCCTTCATTTCTATGCCGGTACAACACTGCGCATTCATCAAATTTCGGCGTGCACTTACAATCTCGACAATGTAAAGACAGATTAGAAGGTGACCCTCCGGTTAGTGATCTCTTATGTTCCAATAATCTCTGGTTAATGCAGCGGCCCGTCTGTCCTAGGTAGAAGTGGCCACAGCTGAAAGGTACCTTATACACCACACTCGTACGGCAATCAGTGAATTTGTTGGTGTGTTTTACGAAACAAATATCGGTCCGCTTCTTGTCTTTTACTCCCTCATTCTTCCTCTGCACAGCAGCACAAATCTTACCTAGCTTATTGGCAGCCGTGAAAACAACATTAACGCCGTATCTAGTTCCTACTTTCTTTAGCCTGTGAGATACGCGATGAATGTACGGTATACCTACGACACGTTTCTTCCTATCGCTTTCTGCAACCATGCTTGGACTTAACACAATAGACTTCTTTAAACGTTCAGCGACCGTGGCCACTGCATCACGAGGATACCCTACATCTAAAAGACGTGTAACCTGTGCGTTAAAGCTATCACTCAATCTGTGCTCACACGACTTGGTGAGGGCTGACTTAAGGCAAGGCATGGCGATGCCGTTTTTTACAACTTTCGAGTGCTTTGACGAAAAATTTAACAGCGGTTTCGAAGATCTAGGAGAATACTGCCAACACACGTGGTTCTTCTGGAACGTTAAGAAAATGTCTAGAAGTTGTATTCCATTATTCTGAGGCACCTCTTTAGTAAAGCTTAGTCCTCCTCCATGTAAGTCAATTTTTTTGCTCACGGAAGTTACCACCTTTTCAAAGTCCTCACCACTACAAAAAATCAAGTAATCGTCCACATAACGAAAAACCTTAATAACCGAATTACCTAAGGCGCCTTCCAAAAGATTGTCAATCTTGCTAAGGTATAAATCACTAAGAACCGGAGCAACTTTAGAACCAATACATATCCCTGATTTCTGCACATAAACGCCTTCCTTCCAACCTACCAGCGTCGACTTTAAATACAAGGAAAGGATTTCTAGAAATGCACCGGTAGAAACATCACATTTTTCGGTGAAAACCGTCTGGTGCTCTTGTTCGTTAATACATTCATTAACACATTTTAACAAGTCATCATGCGGCAAGGAATTATAGAGGTCTTCAATATCCATACTAAAGGCCTTAAAACAGCCGGGGTTCTCCTCTGAGAGGAATCGAACTAGCGCCTGAGAATTACGCATACGAAAAGGGTCTGAAAAACTCAAAGAGGTTAAGCAGTTCTGCAAATAACTAGATACAGCGACTTGCCAGGTGCCTTGTTCTGAAACGATTGCTCGAAACGGAATCTCGTTCTTATGTGTTTTGGCTGAAAAAAAAACAATTCTAAAGTAAGTGATTTGGCCTTCTTGACATTACAAGCTATTCTCTCAAGATTATGTCTTAACAAAAAAGTCGACATCACGTTGCCTAACTACCGATGGCTTAAGTTTTACCGTCCTAAAATTCTTTTCTATGGCTGTTAATGCTTTTTCTGAGAACAAACTGTCCGGCATAATTACAAAATACCCTTCCTTATCTGAAACTACTGGCCTGAGTTTCTTCTCGACACAATAATTAACCAAAGGCCGGATAGGATCGGAACACTTGAGATGCATATTAGAACCCTTGATGCTAGCAACGCAGTCTGAAATGCAGTGGGAACGCTCTTCTTCAGGAACAAGTCTAGTGATTGTACGCGGCAAACTTAAAACGTCTATTGGTTTCAGGTTGGGCTTAAAACAGTATTTAGGACCTAAGGCTAGGGTTTTGCAGTGACTATCATCTAAGGCAGCTCCTCCAAGGACTAGCAAGTTATTTTGCGGTAAAACAGTAGAAATAATCTTCCTCTTACATGGTTGAAGTTCTCGAAGTTTTACCCTCCATATGAATTCCGCATGCTGGTTAGCTACCCTCGTCCAGTCGGCGTACATCTGCTTCTGGCGGCGATCGTCACGCGAAGACGAGCAACGGACCTTGAGGCATTCCTGGTAAAATCTCACTTGACGCCATGATTCCGCGGTCAATATGGCACATATCCTCCTGGCATGTCCGGTAGATTGTTGTTATAGCTCGCTAGCCTCTGCTGTAACAATTGTACTCGTGCTTGTCTTCGTCCCTTATCATGTTCCGGGTGCATGTTACTAGGCAGGGCTGGACAAAGATACTTTAAAATTGTATCGCGATACGATACAAGATACTCGGGCAAGAAGTATTGGAAATACAGATACAAGATACTGCCGTAATAATTGTATCCGATACGATACTTGGCAATTGTATCTTAAGATACTTCGATACATTCTCAAATTTGTTAATATAGATCCATACAATGTAGCAGCAAACGCTATACACGAAAAATGTCTCCTTGAAAATTTCTTAACTGTGACCTATTTTGTTTCACTTGAATGAAATGTCTGTTAGTATCTCAAAAGTTTTGCCCTCCTTGCTCAAAGTACATTAGTTTCCTTCCAAAACAACTTATTGGGGCTTCTTTTAGCTTCTTCACAGGACAACTCTTCATACACTTCGCTGACAGCGGTTCTTGCTTGTCATTTTTGCAATTGATGGGAGTCGCTGCTCAGCTTGCCCACCAGCTGGCGGGTTGCCATATATTCACAATAACGTCAATAGGGAGCCACGACGGCGCAAATACGGGTGTGGAATTTTAGCTTGTCCGTAAACGACAGTTTTCACAATACTGTATATCCGGACAGGTGTACAACACCAACAACGCAGGTAGCGACTTTTTTTTTTTGGGGGGGGGGGGGGGGTGACGCATGGTGTTTACGGAGCTTGCGACCGTTCGCTAGCGGCCCGGCCGGCACACATGACCGTCTCCGTTCCATTTGTTTTTATTTTCTAAATAAGTATGTTCGTGAGCTACACAGACATGACTGGTCTCAAGCATTTCTTTCGTGAGGAACGTGTGGTCAACATGTGCTGAAAGATAACCGTGGAACAAAAACTCTATATTTCAATCCGCGTCCAGATTTCACTCGCTGTGTACATCGGTATTGATGTTTCTCGAATCCTGACTCCAAATCCCCTTCAGAAATGACCTATATATGAGATAAGGGAAAGGCTTCCTTTCAAATGGCAACGTCATTTTGTTCAAACTCTCTCCGACCCCACCATCTTCACTGTCCCGGCCCTTGGAACTAAATTTCGCGACTGCGGCCCGCCGGCTATAAGCTGAGTTTGAGACCCCTGGTGTATAAGTAATGACGTAAAACTGCAATGCATTTCCATGTTCTACTTAGCTGCTGGCGTAAGGGATTGTTTGTTGATACACTCACTAACGCGCAATCTTTTAGCAATTTTTCTTTAACGAGAGAACATGTGCAATACAGAAATGTCTCAGACGTATTGTATAGTTGCACAAAGCGTGGCAGGACACCGCCGCTATTCGCATTATTGCCGCTTATAGCTCCCATTACGTGGCGATTAGTAATAAGAAATATATTTAAGAAGGCCTAAAATATGAAAACAAATATAAGTAAAATAGAGAGGTGGTTGTGTATCAAACATTCACATTGAATGAGTACAGAAACACGATACAGACGGCGCACTTAAAGGGGCCCTCCAACACTATTCAACCCCCCATTTTTTACTTGCGGGTTGCGTAGACTGATGGCTGGGGATAATTTTAGCATAAGTTTAAGCACCGATATCAAATTATTTAGTATTTTAATCACGCGTTGAAGTCGCTACATCGCTGCTGACCGCATCAGCGCGTAGTGGCGCTTGCCAGAACTATTGCGGGCGGAAATGACGAAGATGGGCGCTGGCCTATGATTGGATAAATGTAACGTTAGAAGTAATAACGGCGTTGCATCAAAGTTGAGATTACTATTGTGTTTCGTTTTTCTTTTCTGTGCTTTTTCAATGAACTCCAAATAGCCGCCGTCGCAACAAAAAATATCACTACAACCATAAAGTACGACAGAGGCGCCGGTTGCCATTTCGCCTCTGGTTGCTCTGGCTTTCCTTTTTTTTTTTTGCCTGCGCCGGTCGGATGTCCATATGAAACGCTTGCCCCTCTTCCTTCTTTTTGCGTCTGTACGTTTGCGAGCTGCCTCTTTCCGCATGTGCGGTAGGCTCATGATTGTTGTTGAAACGGTGCAAGTAATCCTATTCGTTGAATTGTTGTCGCTGCACACTTGTAACTCGTCGGGCTGCTCACCCAACAACCGTGTTTAACCGCCCATGCCGCTCCACAAATTCCCTTCTCAGAATGAGAAGAGGGAATGACATGGAATGTCGTTGTAAGGAACAGTAGACAAAGCCTCCCCAGCCTCGCTACGAAGCAGTAGCGCCCGCTCAAGTTCTGACAAGTCAGGAGGAACCACGTTTGTTACTATGGCAACGACGTCAACAATACGTTGGAAAGGAGAAGCAACAATGGTGTGCGAGCTTCCCTACGTAAGAGCTTTCAGCCCATTTCATTGGAGCGCCATCCGACGTCACAGCAGAGAGTGAAATGTGGTCACGTGACCCCGCGAAAATCGAGTTGAGGGCAGGCATTTTTTTTCTTGTATTTTGGATTTTCTAAATTGAATAACTTCGTACTGCGTGCCGCTATCGCTGCCGTTCTTGCTGCACTAGTTCGTCCGTACTTCAGTCTACGCAATCCACGAGTAAAAAATGGGGGGTTGAAGAGTGTTAGAGGGCCCCTTTAACAGCTATGAGCATGAAGTATCCTCAGCGAACCTGTCGAAACAATAGAAAATTCAGTGCCTATGGAAAATTGCCTGAAACGGCTCGTTGGGACGCTCATGAGTAAAACGCAGCATTCAGTAAAACAACGTTTCTCGAGTCCCCTTCCTAACATCTTTAAGATGGCTCTTAATTATTTCCATTATTATTATGCAAACTCAATTTCGCTATCTTCTTAAGCGGTAAGCAGAATATTTTGTTCTGTATACTCATGGCACGCCCACATAATAATATATTTGTTTCAAAATTGCCTTGGCAACGTGTGAATGTGTAAACAGTAGTAGAAATAAAGCAGATAGTTAGAAGAATAAAGCAGCAGTCTTTTTTGGGGCGGAGCGCGTTACAAAAGACATACTGCAGTGACCAGACCGGAGAAACAGTGCAGAGACCTGGTAATGTATGTGATGCAAAATGACAGCTAAGAAAGCACTTGTGCTAATAATCAAATTATGATTTCATAAATTCTTTGAAAAATTTAGATGGAAGTGAAAAATACGGTATGCCAAGAGATTTTCTGTTAGGTAAACGCTTGCTCTATTAGATCTAGCATCAGTACCAGTGCTGCTGCAAGTAAAGCTTACATACACGAGATCCTTCAACTCGCTGATATGTATAATCCACTCGATGCAAAGCAACCCCATTCTTGCGCGCATCACATTTCGCTACGGAGCAATACGCAAGAGAATCTTCAATAACGACACTGTAACAACATTACAATTTGCGCGATAGACGCCGCACGCAGTGGAGTACGTGGCGCAGGACCGCGGCTAAGAGCAAGCGTCGCGGCATTGGCGCAAATAAAAGGAAAAGAAATCGAGAAAACAAAAGGTACGTGGGCTGGGCGTAGATGTCCGCGTGCTTGTCTTCTTGATCTTCTACCCTCACTGGATGACTCTGGCGTAAAAATAATACCCCTGTCACACGGGCACCCGTGAACTCCGTTTAACTCCCTCGTCTTTTCCTCGAGGGAGATGGGGTTCATGTCACACGGTCACCATTTCGCTGAGGAAGTTAAATGGAGCTTTTGGTGGAGGAAGTTCGCTTATGCCCATTTCGGCTCGATGGAGTACTCTCGTTCCCAGATAGTGACTGCTGCGAAGAAGACCGCGCTAACAAAATCGTCTCAATAAGCTCAAATATAAATTTTAACTCTATACTTCTGTTCGGCGTAGCATTATACACCACGTAGTGTAAGTTTTAATTTCATATTTAGGGCCATCAGCACCTGTACCCTCTACACCAACGCTTCGCCATGCCGCCACCGGCAAGCGTAGCGCCATATTGTTTATTTATACATGTGCGAGGCACACGCGGCACACGCACGTGCACAGTACAGCAGAGATGTGCAACCCCAGCACCTCGTCGGCCCCGTCGCTCGGACCGTCAGCCGAGGATCACAAAGGTAGCGCGTCTGCACAGCCGCGGTCAATGTGGACCGAGGCGGAGACCTGGGTGCTAATCAGACTTTGGGAAGACCACTTGCCGCAGCTCCGCGGCGAGAAACACAATGCAAGGGTGTACGATGCAATCGTCGTAGCCCTTGCGCAGAACGGCATCGTCAGGACTCGCCGACAGGTGCAGACGAAAATAGACAACCTGACACAAAGATACAGGTGAGCAACTTGCACTAATCGGTGAATGCATACTGGGGCGCAAGGAGAAAGCCAAAGTTTGGCACGATTCCGAATGTAGTGCCTTTATATACAGTGATACATAAATGAACATCACCATACGAGCGCGCGGAGTCGTTAAAATTTTATTCGCGGGGCGTTATAGATAGCGTCGTGCGGCCTTATCCATTGCTTAGACGGATCGTGCCAAATTAGGAGCTGCCTGCATATCGTACCTCTGCGCGGTAGCCGAGCTGGAGCGAATGCCGGCTGCATTGGCGGGTGTTGTGGGGGGAAGTCGCCGTGTCAGCGCTTGCACGAGGACCGAGTGTTGATCTATGAGCAACACTGTCGTGCAGTGCAATAATACGAGGCGCGCCGTTTTGCTACGGTAAAGTGAGTGGGCACGTCTTCAGATTGTAAAACTTCTGTGCACTGAACTACCTTTTTCTGAATATGTTCACCGTATGTTTTCGGCTCTCTTGAGTAGGCTTCGAAATTGTATTCGCGGAGTTTTCAATATTCTCCGAAACTGGGCGACAGCAGTGGTCTCCGGATAACTGCTGTTGCCACAATTCTGGTCTTTGTCTTTAGTACTTGAGCTGCCAACTCAATGCACTTTGGGTACCCAAATCTTCAGTCTCCGTTCTTAAAGAAAGTGACATGATCACATCAACAATTATATCGAAGTAACAGTGTAAATCGAATGAGCTAGTGTGTTTTGCATATATATCTCAGCATGTCTCGACACCTTACAAGGCTTTGTGAAGTAGTTTGGCATCTACCATTTGTATAGTATACACGATTCTCCCAGTTGTAATCGTTGCTTTCTGTGCTTCTAGGAGGGAGTCGCGACAACATACAACAGGGTCCTCACCATCTCCCTGGCCATTCTTCTCGGAGATCCACAGGTTTTTAGGATCATTGCCTGCAAATGATCGCTCTCTCATTCAGGAGAGCCCTTGCTCTACAAATGAAACTGTTGAGATGGTAAGCAGTACAAACATGCATTATGCTTTTACCCTTTATGGAACATACGCACTGAGATCTAGATTTTCCGCGTTTTTCATGAGTGCCGAAATTACTTTTTATATACACATTTTGCAAAAGAACTATGAAAAACTGGACACCCATCACTTCATGAACGGCATATGTTGGTGTGTGTGTACAGCTAACCATTTGCAACAATGGCAGGCACTTTCTCATGTGACTACAACTGTTCAGTATTTAAAAGGATCAAAGGTCTGAGAACTACTGCTCTAAAAGTTGCTAGTCGGATTCACACTATGAGAATGCGATCAGAGTGGCGTGCTGAAGAAATAGAAGACGAAAGGTTGTTTCGTCTAGAAGATTATCACTGTGGTTTAACGTGTGTGTAAGAATGTCGTCACAACTTGTTCCTGAAAAGAGCCAGTTGTACATGGGTTGCTTAAATAGCATTTTTTTATTCATTTCAGATCATTTCAAGCATGGAGGCAGGCACATGTGCAGAAGAACGGCCAGATATGCCACAGCCTTCCAATGACAGCAAAGTGATCGCCACCGCACAGAGTGTACCACAAGCAAGTAGCATTGCAGAGGCACAGACCACTCAACAGAAGCGCCGTCCGGCAAAACGGAAGAGGGTGTCGGCCACAGAGACATTTCGGAACACCCTGCTGGAGCAGCAGAGCAAGCTGATAGCTGCTCTAGAGGATGCCACCAAAGCTGACCAAGTTTTACGAGAGCGCCAAGTGAAGGCACAGGAGAAGTTGGTGGACCTGATGTCCGGGTTTTTTAATAAATGAAAACCAACCAATGGAACTTCTTCATGTCATGTCTTGGCTATTGGGCCATCTGTTGACGTAAGTGCATGGCAAGTGCAGCTCGGATGTTCTTGCCAGTCGCAACGTGTGCATCTGTGGTGTGCGCTGGTTGCTGAAATACTGCATCATGCAGCTGTACTTCATTGATCCATTGCTGCGGCACAGTGTCATTGTAGTGCTCGCAAATATTGTTGAGCACACAGCATGCCCTTATAATAATCGGCGCATGGCTGATGTCGCACTCCATCCGCTTCATTATGAACCTGAAACGGGCTTTAAGCCGTCCAAAGGCATTTTCCACTATTCTGCGCGATTTTGATAATTGGTAGTTGAAATGTTTCTGCTCCTCAGAACAGCTTGTGCTGGCAAATGGCTTCATTAAATTCGGTGTGAGGGGAAACGCCTGATCACAAAGTACCAGTGGTGGCACAGCAACGTTGCCCAATGTGGTTTTTGGCGTCCTGAAGGTGGGTCCTTCAATCAGGCGCGACAGGCTTGATTGATGATACACATGTGCATCATGGCATCTTCCTGGTGACCCAACGTTGATAAACCGGAACATGTAGTTGTGGTCCACCAGTGCGAGTAGTATCACACTGTACCTGGAATACAATGCAGTATCAATATCAATTGTCCACGGCAAAAAAACTGGATAGCGGCACCTATGGTAACGCGTGTCTTGTAGGAAATGGAGTAGCAGCACCAGATAGCAATGAATAGTGCATTCTTAGTAGTATGCCAAACCAAATACAGTTAACAGGAACATCTCAGGTATGTACAATGTAAGCTGAATCCAGCATAGCTTTCATGTCTAGATACTTCATTTCTATGAAGACAGTGCTAGGTAAAAACCCACAGCAAGCTCTGAATACATGGTATTCTTTGTATTTAATTTTTTGTCAGGTGTGGTTGTTTTGAAATTGATGTTAATGCCCCAAAGCTCCGAATAGAAAGCACCCACAAAGCAAAGATTCCCTCATGTGATTACGTAGTGTCGCTTTTGCTGATGCCCTTTAAGCATTCGCATTGTCCCACAGATCTCGCTATCACTGTCAAGCACAGAACTGATTACCATAATCGAACAAGCTATATTCTCGATTCATTGTGGAATGCTGAAACAATCCCCATAACAAAAAATAAGCCAGTGTTCAAGGGCTGGTCATGATAGCAAATGCGTAATGCTGCACCCTGCACCATACCTAATAAATAGTACTTGCAGACATAGATGTACCAGTGCATGCAAATTGTACACTACACAGCTGCTTAATTCTAGAGTACGACGTCGATAGCACTGTCCTGTAATTATGTGTTGCCAAATTTGCTCTCGGCAAGCGCCGCTAGACTATATTTCTGTGGCTTAATGTCGCATCTGATCAAACTTAGCTCTATAACCTATTGTCCTAATTGTGGCAACGCTGACCATTCATTCGTGCACTTACCAGCCTTTATAATTATAGTAGTCGCTGGCGTATTCTTTTGGAGGGGAAACCGGGAAATGGCACCCGTCCAGAGCGCCCACACCTTGTGGAAACCCGAGAGTAAGTTGGAATTCTTTGATGTGATCCTCCATTTCACTTGGAGTAGGCATTCTCACCCACCGTTCTTCAAGCGAGTCCACTACGGCTTCACAAAACTCGCGGTAAATTATGTTGACCGTGGACCTCCCCATGTCGAATAAATTTGCAATAGTTCTGTCCTCGGCTGACGAACACAATTTATAGAGGGCTACGGCGACCCTCTTGTTGACCGGAATGGCTTCACGCATATTGGTAGTCTGGCGCTCCATCGTGGGTCGGCAAACGTCGACCAGGTATTTGAATGTCGTTTGCGACACTCGAAAGGACTGGCGGAAATTCTGTTCCCCAAGGTTTGGTAGAGTTTCCTCAAACCACCGACCATGCCGAGCGTACGCCCACGCTTCCCTTGGTCCGCGGAAAGAAGATGATGCCATCGCAGCAACCAAACAGCTGTTCGCGATTATTTGGCGCTTGATAGCGCGTACTTTGCCGGCCGAGGCTTCCAGCTCCACTTCGGTATCTGTTAGTGCGGCCATGGCAAGCGCGACCTTCTTTTTCATGTCCTCAGCTTCGTCACTCATCCTACCAGCCTAGAGACGCGAACACACACAATTTCACAACGCACGACCACAGTGAACCAGACACGCTCACCTACGTTCGCTCACCACACAACCACTCGTGGCTCACCAAAACAAGCGCGCAGTGTGGCCAGCATTGCTTTCAACTTCTCCGTGCTTGGAGAACACAAGTCTTGCAATAACATATCGCACACTTTCTAGCTTTTATTTTATTTGATTACATGTCACACACAAAAAAAACACGTCTACGTTGCTTTAAAGGTTACTACATACGTGAAAAATGGGACGTTTCGATCATGTGTCGCAGCGCCGTTTCTGCCCCATGCGGCTCCCGTCGAAAGCTTGCGCTAGCCGTGTAGCACGGCCACAACTCCATTCTCGTAATGCTCCATCAGGGAGATAAATGCCGAACGGAGTGAAATGGAGTTCGGTGGTGGCCGTGTGACAGAGGTATAAAATAGCGTCACTGCCTTTAGACTTATTCAGATGGCTTAGTGGCACTAGTAGCAGCTTGAGAAGCCCAGCTTGGCCAGCGATTATTGTTTCGCACGGTTCTGTTGCGATAGAAGTTATCGCAACACAACCGATACACAGATACACGATACATTATCGAATGTATCAGAAATACAGATACAGATACTCGGCGTTCGAGATGTATCGCGATACAGATACAAGATACCCATAGAGTATCTAAGATAGTATCTAAGATACATGTATCTTCGATACTGCCCAGCACTGTTCCTAGGTATTCTACACACATGTATTTTATCCTTGATTTCATGGGGAATCGACTGGGGCAGGTGTGCTTGCCACTCTGTAATTTTTGCTGTTCCACTCCGTATCCTGGTTTTTTTGATGCGGTATGACTGTTTGTACTATGTGATGATCGCTACCTAAGGTTTCGTCCAGGCAACTCCATTCGTATTTCTTGATTCCATGAATGAAGGTAAGATCAGGGCTTGTGTTTCTGCATACGCTATTTCCGATGCGCGTAGGTACTTGAGGGTCGTTGAGCAGGGTCAATTAATGATGCTGAGCTGCATTGTGAACATCCTCTCCTTTCCTTAGGGTAAAAGTGTAGCCCCAGGCTACACGAGGTGCGTTAACATCTCCCACTACCATCAGCTTGTTTCCCTTAGCTATATTTTTCACTTCACAACGGAATCTGTCGAGATCTTTTAGGTGATCTCGTGGAGGGCTATATATATTTAGAACAAAGAGGCTTTGCTGCGTTTTTCTCTCAGGCACAATTTCAATGAGGGTATGTTCGATGCGATGTAGGACGATGTGATGTTGGGTGGTGATGCTTTTCCTGGAAAGAATTGCCATTCTGGTTTTGCCATCAGCGATGTGAGTATGGTGCCCCCTGACGTGAATTTTCTTTGCTTCAGTTTCTTGAAGAGCAATGATGTCCGGTTCCAATTGTGAGCACAGCTGTGTGAGATTCTGTCTTTTTCGTTGAATACAGTGACAATTCCATTGCCAAATCTTGATGTACTGGTGTTGTTTCGAATTTTGCTTATTTGTCCCCGCCATTGTGACTACCGAGAGTTTCTTGAATCTGGGATTCGCGGACCGGGTATTTTGGCTTCTTACGAGCTTGTTCTTTTTCGCGTTCTAGTGTTACGATGCATTGGCTCAATCCCTCGCCCATTTGTGCAATTTCCAGCTTGAGTGACTGGACCACTATTTTCACTATGGCTGTTACTTTACAAAAACATGTAATTGTAATGGCTGGGTGCCAGTGCTACGCACTTCTCAGGTTTCACAGTAGAGGAACTGCATTTAGCGCAGAATTCTCCGAATGTGGTGAAATTGATAAGACTGATTGTCACATCGGCAGTGACGACAGGCACGTAGCCAGGATTTTTTTCGGGGGGGGGGGGGGGGGGGCCCAAGGCCTAATTGTTCGAAAGAAAGTCTTTCCATGGCAAAAAGAAAAAAAAAAAAGTTGCCCGGGAATATAGAAGGCTGGACGAATTTCGGGGGGGGGGGGGGCGGGCCCCCCGGGCCCCCCCCCTTGCCTACGTGCCTGAGTGACGAGCATGCTTTTGTCCAATAAAAAAGGAGTTATATTTTTAATTTGGCTCTGAAAGTCGTGAAAGTATGATCGCTAGCATCACCCAACAGCGATGTGGTTCAAGCTACTGGTAGAAGCAAAAAACACTCGCAGGTAGTAGACATATATTGCTTGAAAACAAATATGTATAAATTAAAACTGTGTTTATGCATTTTTTGCAGGTTTCCTTCGGGTCAGGAAGTAATTTTAGCATTTTTTCCCCACGCGTTGAAAGACGCACCCGGTGGCGCTGCCGGCACTGTGTTTGCCTGCCTACCTACGGCGCAGAAACGCTAGCCACGCGCGCGAGCACGGCGCCACTCAAAAGAAAAAAAAAACGTCTTGGGGGGACAGCAGCGCGACTGACTCCACAAGGCTTTCGAACCATGACCATGAGTTCTTTCGTAGGAGAACGCTAGGGGGCGCGGAGCAGGCAAGATGTCCTGACTTCACGCTCTGTATTATTGAATCTGTAGCGTACTCGCCCCACGGAGGAACGAAGAAACCTACACTCCTTGAAGTTTGGGACAAGAACTAGTTTATTTTCCAAGAAAAACAGGCTTCGAAAGCGACAACACAAAAGGAGCGTGGCTGCGTATCTCCCGTGGCACGCCGGAGATAACGTGAGGAATGTTGGCCGCGTATGCGGCGTGCGCCTCTGCATACGAATTGGTATGCGCACACAAATAAAAACTATCGCGATCACCGGCATCAACGCCTGCTACAAGAGCACCCCCCCCCCCCTTAGACCGCGGAGCCAGGGGGGAAAAAACAAGCAAATGTGCGAGTTAGGCCATGAGGTGAGCCGGTTTCACGCGGTCGAGAGAAACGACGTCCTCCCAGTTGCGAACACGAATGGTCACAGTTCTGTGCGACCGCGACAGCACACGGAAGGGCCCGTCGTACGCAGGAGTCAACGGCGCTTTCACTGTGTCCCGTCGCACGAACACATGGGTTGCTGCATTCATGTCTGGGAACGAAAACACTCTTTGGTTGCGGCTGACTCGTAGCGCGTTCGGTTGCAGGTGCTCCAACCAGGAATGTAGCCTTCCCATATGTTCTGAAGGTGTCAGCGTAGTGCCTGGTTTCTCACCAAAGAATTCTCCCGGTAGTCGGATTGCAGAGTCGTACAGCATTTCTGCTGCACTGAATCCGAGGTCTTCTTTTATCGCGGTACGCAGGCCCAGAAGAACGAGAGGGAGCTTCTCCACCCAGTGCTCTCTATGGATCCAATTTGGCCGTTAGAGATGCCTTCAGCTGACGGTGTAGCCGCTCCACCATTCCATTGCTCGCTGGGTGGTAAGCCGTGTTGTACTGGAGCCGTGTTCCCAGAAGCCTTGCCAGCGCAGAGAATAGGTTGCTCTGAAATTGTCGTCCACGGTCGGTTCTTATGCGCAGTGGGCAGCCATAGCGTGAAACTCATGTGGCCACAAACGCTTGTGCGACGGTCACGGCTGCGATGTCCAGAATCGGCGTTGCCTCAGGCCACCGTGAGTATCGGTCGACACATGTGAGCAGGTATCTGTAACCCTGGGAAGGCGGAAGAGGTCCCCCAAGTCCAAGTGCACGTGGTCGAAACGACATTCTGGTGGCCGAAATGCTTGGAGTGCTGTGCGCGTGTGCCGAGTAACCTTGACTGCTTCACATATTCGGCACGTCTTCGCCCAGCGTCGAATGTCGGCGTTAATGCCTGGACACACAAAGCGGTCCGTGACGAGCCTCTTCGTCGCGCGGATTCCTGGGTGGCTGAGGTCGTGAAGGCTGTCAAACACTGCACGCCGAAACTGGACGGGAACGAAGGGTCTTGGAGATTTCTGCGATGTGTCGCATGCGACCATAGTCGTTGTGTATGGTAGCGGGATCTCTTCGAGCACAAGTGACAGTGGATTCTGCCGCATCTCGGTTAGCTCTGGGTCTTCCGCTGGGCGGCGGCTAATGTATCAAAGTCGACGGACGCTGAAACGGTGTCGATGCGGGAGAGTGCTTCGGCTGCTTGATTTTCGATCCCCGCTATGTAGCGGCTGTCCGTGGAAAATTCGTAAATGAAAGAAAGTTGGCGCAGTTCTCTTTCCGAAAATGAGGAGCTCTTGTTCTTGAAGGCATATCTCAGCGGCTTGTGGCCCGTTAAAATGTTGAAAGTGCGACCTTCTAGGAAGAAACGGAAATGCTTTACGGAGCAATAAATGGCCAGCATCTCTCTTCCAAAGGTGCTGTAGCGCACTTCCGTCTGTTTCAGACGTTTAGAAAAGAAACCCATCGGTCTCCAGTCCTTGCTGTCGTATTGTTGCGACACTGCTCCCACTGCCATCGTTGAAGCGTCAACCATGAGTCGTGTTGGCGAGTCCGAAAGCGGGTGCATCAGAAGTGTTGCGGAGGCAAGCTGAGTTTTGGCGTCCTGGAAGGCTTTTTCGTGTTCCGCTGACCAGTGAAACTCGGGCGTTTTCTTGGCGTCCCGGCGCAGCAAGTCAGTTAGCGGCTGTAGATTGCGTGTACAGGATGGGATGAAGCGCCTATGGAAGTTGATCAGCCCGAGAAACTCGCGCAACTTGCGGAAAGAGGTAGGTGTAGGAAACTCCCTAACTGCTTGTACCCGTGATTCGAGCGGCAAGATGCCTTGCAGGACGTGATTCGATGACCTAGGAAATCTAGTGCTTCAACACCAAACATGCACTTTTGGGGCTTCAAAACCCGACCGTGCTCGTCAAGTCGCTTGAAGAGGAGCCGCAGGTGATTTTCGTGCTCTTCCGGCGTTTTGTTGGCGACCGTCGTCTAAGTAGACGAAGACAAAGAGCATTCCGCGAGTGACCTCATTCATGAAACGCTCGAACGTTTGTGCCGCGTTCTTGAGTCCGTAGGGCATACGAACAAATTGAAAGAGGCCGAAAGGCGTTGTCAAGACCATCTTTGGGATATCGCTTCGTTCTACTGGAATCTGGTGATAAGCGGCCATCAGATCCAGCTTAGTGAAGATGGTCGTTCCCGCGAGGCGAGCGCTGAAATCATGGATGTGAGGGAGAGGATATTTGTCTGCCGTTATCACAGCATTGAGTGCCCGATAATCACCACAGGGCCGCCAGTCTCCAGGCTCTTGTTTGCAGCCAGTCTGCAGCGCAGAAGACCAGTTGATAGAAGAAGGTCGAATAATGCCGAGCTGGAGCATGTGGTCGAACTCACGGCGGGCGACTTCGTGTCTTTGTCCAGCGAGTCTCCTAAGTCTAGCGGTGACGGGCGGTCCGGTGGTGACAATGTGATGCGTCACCTGGTGTTTGATTGGGAGTTCGGTGTTCCGAGGTTTGGTGATTTCAGGGAATTCAGCCAGAATCTTTTGAAAGTTTGACTCTGAGTTGAAAGTGCAAATGCCGCATGAGGACAGGTCAGACTTCAGTCCGAGAACAGCGAGCGAAGTGACGTTATCCTTGAGACGACGATCGCGAGCGCTAACGTCAAGATTGAAGTGGCTCAGAAAGTCCGCTCCCAGGATGGCCATTCTGACGTCGGCCACAACGAAGAGCCATCGATGTGTGCGTCTGAGTCCGATGTCTATCGTCATTGACTGAACTCCATATGACGCAATAACAGTATTATTGACTGCAATTAAGCTGGAAATGGACTTGCCACCTCGGTGATGTTGAGCTGTTGCTGGTAGGATAGCTCAGCTCCGGTATCGACAAAGAGGCGTGTGCCGGTGATGCGGTCGACAACGAAGAAGAGGCGGCTTGAGCGATGGCCCGTGTCGCATTCCGCCGTTAGCGACTGGCCGGCGCGTTTACCGTCCACGAGCATGGTTGGGTGCAGCGAGTGGCTTGCTCTCTGAAACGGCGGTGATACCAGCAGACGCTTTGCTCTGCCTCGCTTGAGTGGCCGCGGTGCTGCGGGCTTCCAGCACTGGACGGCGAACGATGCCGTGCAGGCCGGTGTTTGTTGGACAGGGCGAGGTTTTCAACTGCTGCAGCCAGTCGGTCAACTCTGTCCTCTAAGCGACCTAACCGGTCTGCATGTTCTGACCTCCCCGCTGTAGCGATAGACATTTTTGATGCCTCGTTGCAGTCGGTGATGCGGTAGGCGAGTGGAGCCAGACGCTCGAGAGCCACGTTGTCCGAGCCAGCGAATATCATACGTGTTGACTGTGGCAGTCTCTGCAAAAACAACTCGCGAAGCAATGGCTGTTGACGCTCCTCTGAGGCTTCTTGGCCCAGCAGCTGACACATTCGGTGGAGTAGTTGCGAGGGACGGTGGTCACCGAGCTCTTCATGAGACAGGAGTTGTTGCAGCCTGCTCTGTTCGGACACCTCAAGACGTTTCAGGACGGTGCGTTTCGTCGTAGGGGTTCTCCGAAGGAGTGGAGGCGAGCACATCGTCTACGGCGTCAGCGATGTCAGGTGGCAGTGCTGCAACGACTTGGAGGCATTTCGACTCCTGCGATGTGATGCGTCGAAGCTGGAAGCGGGCCTGAACCACACCCTGGGGTTTTTGGGCCCGAAATGAGGAAGCTTTAACTCCGAGGCGTTGGTTGTGGATGAGCTTGAAGTGCCTTCCTTGTCTGACATGGCTGCTGTTTTTTCAAACGTCGCCTGTCACCACTTTGTAGCGTACTCGCCCCACGGAGGAGCGAAAAGAAGACACCTACACTCCTTGACGTTTGGGACAAGAACTAGTTTATTTTCCATGAAAAACAGGCTTCGAAAGCGACAACACAAAGGGGCGTGGCTGCGTATCTCCCGCGGTACGCCGGAGATAATGTGAGGCATGTTGGCCGCATATGCGCCGAGCGCCTCTGCATACGAATTGGTATGCGCACACGAATAAAAATTATCGCGATCACCGGCATCAACGCCCGCTACAAATTTTTCCGGCGGATATCTCATAATAACGTCCGGAAAGTTGCTTAGTATAATCGGGAAGTTTCCTGGAGTCTAACGATAGTGAATCCGAAGACCTGGACGAAGACATCGTGAAACTGCCACCACAACCGCCCCGACCACAGCTGATGGCCTGTTAACCTTAACGCCTGTTCAGCTGTCGCTGAACAGGCGCTACAGCTCGGAGCGTCTCCAGCTGAGCCAAGGCATGGACGACAACGTGGATGGAGACGCGGTGACTGAAACAACCGACGCCCGTGCAGAAAACGGCGCTAACACACCGATGGGCCGAACGAACGCCAACGACCACGCCTTGGTGAGTGATAAATCATCCGATCCTCACGACGCCGATGGAGCGGACTGGCAGCTCAGTCAAACGCTTCCCCAACGCAATGAAACAAGCCCAGAAACGCCGCAACCTTGCCGCGCTTCAGGCCCAGCAAAAGCAAATGGTTAACTCAAAATATGGAACCGCGAGGACAGAAACTCCCTCCACTGCCTAAAGGTGATTATAAAATTGTCATACGACCGCACCAAGGCCTGTCGTTGAAAGCGATTACTGCTCCTGCACTCGCTAGAGTAATCATCGAAGCCTGATGAGACGTTCATTCTGCGTATCAACCGAGGCTCCAATATTGCCATATTATCCACTAAGTACTCTGAAGTGGCTTAACTCGTTCGGAAGCTCCAACAACTTGCCATCAACGGCAAACCGCACCCGGTGCGCGCCTATGTGGCTACGGGAGAAGAGGCACTCGTGGAGTGGTGCATGACATTCAACCCAACACGTCTATGGAAACTCTAATGACTCATCTTCGCATACGCACACAAGGCGTCGAACTTGTGCAAGCCAGAATGATAGGCACAAAGAGCACAGACCTCACTTTCTATGGGGAGAAGCTTCCTCGAACCGTCTATTTTTACGGAGGAGAACTAATCTGCCACCCATTTCGAGCTACCTTGCAAGTTTGCAAGCTCTGCAGGGAACGCTGGGCCGCTTCCTTCCCCGCCCGAAAGACCGACCAACAAAGGACAGGGCGCCCGGCGTCGTTTACAAAATACCGTGCGCCGATTGCCCTTTGTCGTACATCGGCGAGACCAAAAACTTCCCCGAACGAATTAGGCAACACGTCAACGACGTCCGGAAATTCAACAAAGAGCGCAGCGCCGTCGCCGAGCACGCCGAGACGTTTGACCACAAAATAGACTTCAACGGAACGGCCATCCTTGAAAGTGAAACCAAGTGGAGGAGGAGATTACTACTGCAGTCGTGGCACGTTCAGCGAACCACTCAAAACATCAACCGTTCCCTCGGAACTCTCCCCCCAGTGTGTATGCGCATGGGCTACGCTCCGCGGTAATGCGTGGGGTCATTAACCGCCGCGAGAGTGCCTTAAAGGGACACTAAAGAGCAAAACGATTTTTCTCGCATTAGTAAAGTAGTCTTCCACGATACCAAAAACACCACGCTTAATAAGCGAGAAAACGCGCAAAAAGAAAATACAGGTGGCGACGTCACCTTGGAATTCCCGCACCGTTTGCCGTGACGTCACATATTTTTTTAACGGCGCCTACTTGAGTCTACGTAGTTCCTAATCGGTTAAATCGAAGTACATTGTCCTCTGAGGGGGCCAGAGACTTGACATAACGAGTTTGTGGAAATTTCGTCGAGCCAGTGGCGCCAAAATACGTTAAATGCTCTTTGAAGTCTTTTACGTCACGAATTACAAAGTTCGGCGCGAAATTTAAAAATGAAACTTTGAACTTGGTTTTCTCGTCGAATAATAAACCTAGGGTGGTGAAATAAACTACACAAAAGTTCTCCGAGCACACTTTATCAATCTAAACCAATTCATTGTTTCTCTTTAGTGTTCCTTTAAAGACGCCGCTGCCAAGCTGCCGCAGTCCCCCCTGAGCAAGGAACCAAGCTGGTTCCGAAACGTCGGGTTCTTAGGTGTTTCGGTGTTTGGTTGGAGAATAAACAGTTATCTCAAAAGGGACACCGTGCGGACCTTTGCCCGCAACCTGGCAAACCCATCTATAGACTCTGTGGCACGCGCAATCCCACTACCGGATATCCTTGCCAACTGATTTGTGACTCTTGGGGAGAAGCTCACCTTACCGGGGATCCTGCGTGCTCTAAGAGACTTAAGCCAGTGCAAGTGCGCAACCAAACCAGCGAAAGAAGTGAGAAACAACTACCTTCGCAAGCTTCCGAAGTTCCGCCGCGATGGTTTTCCTCCTCCTCCTCCGCAGAAGCTCTCAAACTCGGAGGACAGCCCGCTCGAAATCCATCTAATGGCGCATTCCACTGGGAGATCCGGAGCGGCCGCCGAAATCCTGGAGCGAGCACTCGGATTGTACCAAGCCAAATCTGCCAGTGGAACACGTGAATGCTCTGCGTGAGGTCGCTCCGGCTTATGCATACGTCACGTAAATTGGCGCCGGGAACTGTTTCTGCTTCCGCTCTGTGCGTTTTCATGGGTCGCCGCTGCAGAGTGCGCATTTCGACCCCGCAGTGGCGTAAAGCAGGTGTGCCATTTTCTTGTGTTGCGCTGACAAATATGGACGAGCACGTGGAAATCCCTTCTTCGATGTAGCCGATGATCTTCGGGCGTGCGCACAGCGGGTCAGGGAACGTTTCTTTGAACATAATTTCGTAGGGCACGTACGGTTCGTCGTCATCGCTGGTGCTACTACCATGAGAACTCGTGCTGTCGCTGTCGCTCAGAGCAAGAAGCAAACCAGAAGCTCGCCTAGCAGAGTCAAACAACGCCATTTTAGGAATGTAAACAAGTGCACAGGGTGATCAGACCCCGCTTTAAACACGACTGTACCGGAAATGACGCCACCGCGTTGCCGGACTTCCGGCGAAATCCACCTCTGCAAGATGGAGCAACTCGGAACGCTCCGTCGCGGAGTGGGTGGCTCCGAATCTGACAGTGGATGCTCCGAATCGACCAGTGGAACGCAGATTCTCGAACGCGGAGCAAGAAAACTTCCTCCGGCTCGACCAGTGGAATTCGCCATAACTCTCGCTCTGGCTCAAAACAACGACCCCAGGCAACCAAGACGGCGAACCAGGAAGCCCAGCAACCTAGCCAGGCAACTCCACTCAAGAAGCACAACAAACAGCAACAGCAGGGGATGAAGACTCCAGATCAAGAGGTAAGGTGGCCAGACGTCGCGTCTTCCACGGCCGCTCCACTTACACACAGCCAGGCGTATCAGCAGGTTGTAACCGAAAACAAACAACTCAGAGCGCAACTGAACAGCTACGGCCAGAAAATAAACCTGCTAGAGAAGAAAACAGAACTGCTTTTAGGACACAAGCATGCGGAAAACACAGAGCCACAATCAATGCAATCTACACAAGTGCGACAACTGACACCTACTCTGCGGTCTGGCGAGAGCAAAGAGCTGGCAGCTACTCCCCATCTCTCTTATGCACAAGCTGCACAGCCAATTATCACACACCAGCAGATGCAGGGACTTCAACAGACACTGCTAGAACGATTACAAGTAAGCCTACAACAACAAACAAGCCAACAATTTCAGCTTCTTTATCAAAAATTTCAAGAGCTTAAACGCCATGTAGATGAAACCCTTCAGAGCGCCCTAAAAAGGAGACGGAAGCCCAGTACCGACTCCAAGTGCCCAGGAGCGAACGCAGCTGTAACATCAGATACAGAAGGAACTGCCTGCAGCAGCAATTTCCCTAATCATGGCTAAGAACTTTCGGTCGCAGGAGAATCTCACGTTGTGGTCTTGGAGCTGCCGTTCTCTTAAAAACAAACACGCCTCTCTCAAACAATACGTCCATGCAGCATTGATTCAACCTGATGTTATCTGTTTACAGGAAGCTGGCAAGGGCTCGAAACCGCTCACAGGCTATCGCCTACTATCAGACAGCGCAGATCCCAGAGTGGCATTGCTGGTGAAGAAGGACTTGGAAGTTGCATATGATAGCCACTCCACCCCAGAAATTACCTCACAAACGCTCACTATATGGCCAGCAAAGAAGGGGCGTCCCAAAGTAGTAATCTGCAATGTATACAGCCCACCTCAGGCGCGTTCGGCGGACTTTGCAGACTGCTATATGCACTCAATACAAACATAACCGGCAATGATCGCTTATTCTCTCTGGGCGACTTGAACGCGTGCAGCACTACTTGGGGCTATAGAGTAGATCGTCCGAAAGGAACAAAGCTGTTGGAAGTAACCCAACACTACAATCTAGAACTACTTGCGCCTCGGGGCGTACCAACCAGACTAGGCGTCACAGGAGACACCACCCCAGACCTTGCCTTTACAAATAACATGCGGCAGGTGCAATGGAATAACCTCGGGGAAACCCTCGGAAGTGACTATTATACAACACAAATACAATGCAACTCCACCCGAATAAGACTGGGGAAAACGAAGTGGGCGGCAGCAGCAGCGGTCTAAGCGCATCCTGTATTCATTGCAGAATCCAGCCGTGAAGGAACAACCGTCCAAGATATCGTTTCATCGAGCGCCGACAGCTGTCTCCGCGGTCAAGCCTGGAAGTACAGGCACGTGTACAGATTGGCGTCGTAGCCAGCCCTTAAAAGCGTCAACCAGAGACCAGCTATCGTCACTTTGTGGGCGGCAGCAGTAGCGGTGACACGGATCAACACATCCTGTATTCATTGCATGTTTGTGACACAATTTTATTACTCGACAATAACTTTAATTTTGTCTCACTGCTGCTGCTGCCCCTAAAGCTATTGTACTTTGGGCTTTGCCTTCTGCAAGCTTCGTTGCTATGTCTGCTGTGGCTAGATGCTCGTCTTGCGAGGTACAGTTTCAAGAAAAAGATCTACTTGTGGCATGTGCTGAATGTAGCATGGTTTTTCATGTTGGAAAATGCAGTGGAATCAGTGACCGATCTCTTCAGTATATGAAAGACGCAACTAGAAAAACCAAAAAATGCGGTGCCTGCAGGGGTGAGACAGTAACTGCGTCTGGCCCATTGCAGGCACAGCTGGCAGAAATCAGCAAGAAGCTGTCGCAAAAATCTGTGCTAGAGACAAAATTAGAGAGACTAATGGGGTTGCAGGATACAGTGCAGCACATCGAAACATCTGTTCAGCACTTGTCTGATACCTATGATGAACTAAAAGATACTCTCATTCGGCAAGAGGATATTTCTGATTTGCGTCGCCGAGTCGAAACTGTAGAGAAGTCGCCGGAAGTTACGCAAATTACGGTGTTGAAATGACAAGTGAGCGAGTTGGAGCAGTACAGTAGAAGACAGAATATTGAAATTCACGGCATTACTCCTCGCGAGCGTGAAAGCCTCTTTGAAGAAGTTAATAAAATTAGCGCGCTGTGTTGAGATCCTTTAACTATCTGAGGGCGACATTGACGGGCTACAACGGCTCCAGACCAAAGAAGGCAAGCCTATTCTCAGATTTGCATCGAGAGCAGTAAGGGCAAAATGGTTGAACAGGCCTCCGGGAGTGAAATTATTTGACAACTTGACTGCAGCCAACAAACAACTACTCTGGATGGCGAAGCAAAAAGCAAGAGAAAAAGATTATCGTCTGGACTTCAGAGGGCAGAATCTTTGTGCGCAAGCAGCCTGGCATGCGCGCAATCAAAATCTCAATCGAGGATGACCTGGCCAAAATTACGTAACACCCCCTGACAGGAAATTCCCTTGATTCTAGTAAACTATGGCTACTCATTTAACTTCTGAGCATTTCAATAGCTTAGTTGAGGATGCTTCCGTAAGAAACACGCTTCACTTTTTCACATGAACGCAAGAAGCCTCAGAAATAAACATGTAGAAACCGAGGCATACTTATCTCAGTTAGATTGGTGTTTTGATTTTTTAGCTTTCTATGAAACTTGGTACTCAGACGACGCACAAGTGTACAATTTTGTCGATTATAAGCATGTTTCTGTTTACCGTTCCGGGAGGCGGGGTGGGGGCGTGTCCCTTCATATCCATCAACGTAATCACTTCTACACTTTGAGGGAGTTTACTTGCATGTCCGATGATTTCGAAACGGTTCCTATTGTGTGCCGCAACTTTCTTATAGCTGTTGTTTACCGCCCGCCTCAGGCGGCACTCTCAAACTTTCTTGACTATGTCGAGACGCTACTACATTATGCCAATGCTAATAAATGGAACGTTATTATGGTTGGTGATCTTAATGTAAGTCAGTCTACCGATAATCAAGCAAAATTTCAGTTACTTGAAGTTATGCTTGCGAATAACTGCGACAACTTAATTCACCAGGCCACCAGGGTTACTTCACAGTGTGATACGCTCATTGACTTATGCTTTACAAATGTACCAAAGGCTGAAACTTGCTCTAGTGTCCTAGGTTCAGTGATCATTTATCCATATTTGATATTTTTCCAACATACAATCATTCCGGCGCAGAATAGTTCACTATACGAGACGCACAGATCGGCGCAGCATCCACTTTCAGTCTCCATTCGTCAGCGCAAACTGGGAACACGTATACTCCGAGCAAAATCCGTCCAGATCATATGAAATATTTGTATCAAAATTACAGCACAGTTATAAAGCTGCTTTTCCTTTAACAACAGTAGTGAAGCACAGAAAGGCCCGGAAGGCAAGGATCACGAGCGACCTTCATTATCGTATTAAACAAAAAGAAAAATTATTCGCTAATTTTCTAAAAACACGTGATCTTCAAATATTACAGGAATTTAAGAAGTTTAGAAATAGGTTAAATATTGACCTAAGGAAGGCCAAACTTGCCTTTTTTGAACGTAAGTTTGAAAGCGTCGCCCAAAACAGTTGTAAGACATGGAAGGTCTTTCGTGAATTTACAAGTACCACTTCATGAGGAGTACCACCAGAATTAGAAGTTGATGGCGTGAGGTATTCTGGGGATTCTTTAGGAAACTTGTTAAACAATTACTTTATCAATGTTGGAGCTGCTGAACCCCTCCATACTGTACACCCAGAACGAAGTTATATGACGTACGTGCATTGTACTGTGAGCCACTGTATTTCTTAGTCCTTCTTCAGAAGATGAAATCATTTCTATTCTAGGTTCTCTTGAAAACAAATCAGCTGCCGAGAAGGCGGCACAAAAGCTTCACCAGTTAAGGCCGTGGCACATGGCATTGCAAAGCCATTAACGCACATTTTTAATGAAATGATATCATCTGGTATTTATCCAGGTAGGCTAAAAATTGCTCGTGCGTCTTTACTTCATAAAGGCGGAAAGTGTAATGAGTTGGGTAATTATAGACCAATATCTGTACTATCAATATTTTCTAAAGTTGCAGAGAAAGTCTTGTGCACGCGATTTAATAAATTTTTGTCAGCGAAAAATGTTATTGTAGAGCAGCAGTACGGATTTCAAAACAGACATTCTACAGAAAAGGCACTTGTACGAATAAAAGATAAAATCATCCAAAATATTGAAAACAGGTTATTTACAGTTGGTATATATCTAGGTTTCCAAAAAGCATTCGACTCCATGAAACACGAAATTTTATTCCGTAAACTTGAAGCATACGGCTTTCGAGGTAAAGCACAAAATCTTATCCGCAGTTATTTGCACAATCGACTACAGTACATTTCTCTCCAGGATGCTCAATCTGAAAGAAACTGTAATCAAATATGGCGTGCCCCAAGGCTCTGTACTGGGCCCTCTAGTATTTATAACATATGTAAACGATATTGTTAATATCCCTTTCACTAGGGAGGTATTAATACATGCTGACGATACAAGTGTTTTCTTTTCTGAGAATGATTTGAAGGAGCGATGTCAAACAACTGGTTGAATGAGCTTAATCTCTGGGTATCTTCTAATAAACTAAAAATAAATGTTAAAATGACAAAGTTCATGCTTTTCTATCCTAAGAATAAAGAAGTAGATTACATTATGAAACTATACCACGGCGATTCGCAACTAGATCTAGTACATAATCATTCATTTCTAGGCGTTTCTTTTCAATCAAACTTAAGTTGGTCAATACACGTGAACAATGTAAGGCTGAAGGTAGCGAAGTCTATGGGCATGTTGAACCGTTTACGTAACTTCTTAACAACTAACTTAAAGAAGGAATTGTATTTTTTCATAGTCCATTGTCATTTTAGTTCGTTAGTGTGGGGGACAGGAATTACGTCCGATAATCAAAAGCTTTCTTCTTTACAGAGGAAAGCAGTTAGACTACTTCATTCGGGGTATAATGAATATGCACCAGCTCTCATGTGAAAGTACAGAATTCCACAATACTGCCTTGTTTACAAAATAAAATTGTCAGTGTACTATCGCGCTCAGTATGAGCTACATCACGCGAGCGCGTGGCCGAGCGCTCTGCAATGTTGTGCACTGGCGCAAATCATGGCATATTTTCGAGTTATCGGGAGAGAGTTTGGCTGCTCGTGCGAGCGCGCATCGCCCCCACTTGCTTGCTTTCATCCTCGAAGTTATCATTTTCGAAGCTGATATCACCGCAGGGCTAAACGAGGGCCAAACTCTCCCCCGATAACTCGAAAATATGCCATGATCGGCGCCACTGTACAACCTTGCAGAGCGCACGGCCACGCGTTTGCGTGATGTAGCTCATAAAGAGCGCGATAGTACATGCATTGCGAAGTGTCGGGAGACTGGGGTTCCTTTAGCCGTCGTTACTTAAGCAGGAACACCGGTCACGACCTTGGTAAAACCCACATAGTTGTGGAAAGAACACGCACAAACTATGGAATGCAAGCAATAGACTTACAAATTATGAAATTATGTAATGAGCACCCTGCACTAACTGAACTAGCACGATCATGCACCAACTCTAAAAATTTCAAAATGAAAATTCGGTCCCTCTTCAGCACTTATGATAAATGCACTTTCTGCACGGTAGGGTGAGCTACAGTCTCTCATACTATTTGCATGTATATATTTTTGTGTGTGCGCATTGCCATAATTTCTATTGTTACTCCAATGATTTCTTTTGTTCCTTTTTTGATTTGTATGTATATATTTTTGTGTATGTATATATGTTTATGTGGGCGCATTGCAATGATTTCTATTGCTACTACAATGATTTCTATTGTTTCTATTGCTACTGTTACGCCCAGCGCGAGCAGGACAACGTCAGGGGGCTAACCACCTCCTTTTGTCCTGACCGCGGGCAATACTTTCGTATTGTTCGAAAACTCAATAAATAAATAAACAGACTGGAAGAAATACCACGAGGCACATGAGAACAGACTCCACAAATCAGCCACAGCGCAAGAGTGGGGAGAATACATCACTGAAATCCATGCTAAATTGGCAAGGACGTACCAAGCCACAATAGACGTACAACGTACCACCTAGCCCACCTGTGGGAGGCCGCCTTTTTAAAGGGTGGGAACGCCAAAGGCTTAACCCTAAATTGAAGCAGCGAATCGCCCACCTCGCTGATGAAGCCAACACCTACGCCGCAGCGCTCACACAAAACAATTGGCGAACATTCTGCGACTCATTAAAAGGCACCTTAGGAACCAAAAAAACGTGGGCCATCTTGCGTGCAATCCATCTTCGTAAGAAGCGCAAAACCACACAGGGACAGCAAGAAAGAAAGACACTACACAACAAGCGCTTGACTGCAACTAAGCGTTTATTCGGAAGCGCGACATATAAAAAGGAGAGAAAGAAGACAAACAAAAAGCCCACGTGTCATACCGGTTATTACTCATCCATTATTGCCCAACACACCATCCAAAAAACGAAGTTCCTTCTGCGTAAGCGAGATAGACGGTGCACTGACACAATCAATATCATCCCGTTTCATTTCTTTAGCTTCAACTATCAATCTCGTTAACATATCCCTGTTGCGTTACAAAATGCAAGTGTTATCAAAGTATGGCACACAGCTACAATCCTTCCAGTGGATAGCCAGGTGCCCATCCGCGCCTTTCTGCACCTTACTATCATGTTTTTTTTTACTCTCTCATTGATACATCTTTCAGTTTGTCCAACGTATGCGCGGCCACACGACATGGGTATCCTGTACACAACAGTCTGTGCGCACTGAACATGGTCATTGCGATGGTTAATTTTGCAACACTTTTTTTCTTTCTGAACAGGACAAGTTTCACTACACAGTTTAGACAGCTTCTCTGGTGCAGACATAACTACTCTTACGCCAGCCTTATTTCCAATCTTCTTAAGATTATGAGCTATGCCGTGGATATAAGGAATAACAGCACACTTTTGCTGTTGCAGGGATATATCATCACGTGGTTGATTTTGATTCTTTAGGTCCCGATAGAGCGATTCGGCGACAGCCGTAACGAGTCTAAGTGGGTAACCTGCCGCCTGCAACCGTGCAAACTGTTGCTCAAAGCTTTTCTGCGTTAGGTGTAGGCAAGATTTCTTTACAGAACTGAGAAGGCACATACGTGCCACAGACCTCTTCACTGCTTTTGTGTGTGCAGAGGAGAAAGGCAACAATGGTTTCCCGCTCCTGGGCTCATAAAACCAACAGACATTGTTATCCAAAAACCTTAATGTCAGGTCAAGAAACTTAAGTGCGTTAGTATTTGGCATTTCGTGTGTTAGTCTTAGGGGCCGACAAGCTGTTTCAAATTCTTTAAAGACAAAATCCGCGCAACCTAGAAACTCATGGGAGTCACATTTCAAAAGAAGCAAATAATCATCCACAAACCTGAAGATTTTCATAAGATTAGTTCCTAATAACTTGTCTACAAGTATACGATCTAAGTGGGCCATGAAAATTTCACCAAGTACAGGCGCAATAGCAGACCCAATGCAAATTCCCTGCTTCTGAATGTAAATATTGTCGTTCCAATTAACAAACGTAGAGGTTAAGTAAAAAGCTAATAAGTCTAAAAAACCTCGAACAGACATTCTACAAGCCTTTTGAAAAGACACAGCACCATGTTCAAGAATACACTTCTCAACAAACTCCAGAAGCAAATCGTGGGGTAGGGAATAGTATAAATCTTTCACATCAATGGAAAACCCTTTCACGTGTACCTCGGCATTAGACACCGAAAATTCGACAATCCGCTCTGAATTCATTGTGCGAAAAGGATCATTAGGTTGCAGAACGTTCAACTTTTCTTGCAGAAACCGGGCAACACTATTCTGCCATGAACTTTTTTCAGAAATAAATACCCGGAATGGCATGCCTTCCTTGCGCGTTTTCGCACTAAAAACATATCTAAGCCTAACTTGTCGCTTTTCACAATTTGTTTGGCCAGGTGAGGTAACTGGAGACTGTTGCACAAGTTTTTTGCAGCGGTCCTAACAGACCTAAGTGACACTTTCGGCTTAGAATCGAAGACTGAGGCAATTGCTACTTGCGCTTTCTCGAAGTAAGTACCCTTCGGAAAAACACAAAACCCACCTTCTTTGTCAGAAGGAATGTTGCAAAGTCCTGATTCCTTGAGGTAGGTGACCACTTTCCGTATGGGCAACTGTCGAGGTTCCTTTTCACTGTCCGGAGCAAGGCCCGCAACTTTTCTGATGAGGGACCAGAGCTTAGGCGCGGTAAGTCTCGGTTCGACGGCATATTTCGGACCTGGTCTAAGCGTATGCTTCACAAATTCGGGAAGTATGACGCTATCTGCAGTGTGGATGCGATTTTCCTGAGCAGGTTTCTTCGGTTGTTGTACTGACCTCAGCTGAGAAAAAACCGTGAACCAAAGACGCTCCGAAGGTGTTGACGTGCTCCATAGTTTCAAAACCAAGCGTCGATAGTTGCCCATACGGAAGGTGGTCACCTACCTCAAGGAATCAGGACTTTGCATCATTCCTTCTGACAAAGAAGGTGGGTTTTGTGTTTTTCCGAAGGGTACTTACTTTGAGAAAGCGCAAGTAGCAATTGCCTCAGTCTTCGATTCTAAGCCGAAAGTGTCACTTAGGTCTGTTAGGACCGCTGCAAAAAGCTTGTCAAAAGCGACAAGTTAGGCTTATATATGTTTTTTAGTGCGAAAACGCACAAGGAAGGCATGCCATTCCGGGTATTTATTTCTGAAAAGGGTTCATGGCAGAAGAGTGTTGCCCTGTTTCTGCAAGAAAAGTTGAACGTTCTGCACCCTAATGATCCTTTTCGCACAATGAATTCAGAGCGGATTCTCGAATTTTTGGTGTCTAATGCCGAGGTACACGTGAAAGGGTTTTCCATTGATGTGAAAGATTTATACTATTCCCTACCCCACGATTTGCTTCTAGAGTTTGTTGAGAAGTGTATTCTTGAACATGGTGCTGTGTCTTTTCAAAATGCTTGTGGAATGCCTGTTCGAGGTTTTTTGGACTTATTAGCTTTTTACTTAACCTCTACGTTTGTTAATTGGAACGACAATATTTACATTCAGAAGCAGGGAATTTCCATTGGGTCTGCTATTACGCCTGTACTTGGTGAAATTTTCATGGCCCACTTAGATCGTATACTTGTAGACAAGTTATTAGGAACTAATCTTATGAAAATCTTCAGGTTTGTGGATGATTATTTGCTTCTTTTGAAATGTGACTCCCATGAGTTTCTAGGTTGCGCGGATTTTGTCTTTAAAGAATTTGAAACAGCTTGTCGGCCCCTAAGACTAACACACGAAATGCCAAATACTAACGCACTTAAGTTTCTTGACCTGACATTAAGGTTTTTGGATAACAATGTCTGTTGGTTTTATGAGCCCAGGAGCGGGAAACCATTGTTGCCTTTCTCCTCTGCACACACAAAAGCAGTGAAGAGGTCTGTGGCACGTATGTGCCTTCTCAGTTCTGTAAAGAAATCTTGCCTACACCTAACGCAGAAAAGCTTTGAGCAACAGTTTGCACGGTTGCAGGCGGCAGGTTACCCACTTAGACTCGTTACGGCTGTCGCCGAATCGCTCTATCGGGACCTAAAGAATCAAAATCAACCACGTGATGATATATCCCTGCAACAGCAAAAGTGTGCTGTTATTTTTTATATCCACGGCATAGCTCATAATCTTAAGAAGATTGGAAATAATGCTGGCGTAAGAGTGGTTATGTCTGCACCAGAGAAGCTGTCTAAACTGTGTAGTGAAACTTGCCCTGTTCAGAAAGAAAAAAAGTGTTGCAAAATTAACCGTCGCAATGACCATGTTCAGTGCGCACAGACTGTTGTGTATAGGATACCCATGTCGTCTGACCGCGCATACGTTGGACAAACTGAAAGATGTATCAATGAGAGAGTAAAAAAAACATGATAATAAGGTGCAGAAAGGCGCGGATGGACACCTGGCTATCCACTGGAAGGATTGTAGCTGTGTGCCATACTTTGATAACACTTGCATTTTGTAACGCAACAGGGATATGTTAACGAGATTGATAGTTGAAGCTAAAGAAATGAAACGGGATGATATTGATTGTGTCAGTGCACCGTCTATCTCGCTTACGCAGAAGGAACTTCGTTTTTTGGATGGTGTGTTGGGCAATAATAGATGACCGGTATGACACGTGGGCTTTTTGTTTGTCTTCTTTCTCTCCTTTTTATCCGAATAAACGCTTAGTTGCAGTCAAGCGCTTGTTGTGTAGTGTGTCCCTGTCTGTAGTTTTGCTCTTCTTACGAAGATGGACCAGCTAGCCCGTTACGCTTGTTTATTAAGTTGCGTGCAATGATAGATCCTGCTAGCACGAGAACCGAAACGACAAATACATTAACAAAACTAGCCGCTGAATATAAAGGGAGCGTCGACCAACTTCTCGAGGGGCTTGAAAAAATCTATATCGGCAGTGCAGGTTCTCGACGGCCGGAAATGCAACTGGGCGACAATACATGGGGTCACCCAATACCAACCTAGATGCTCCAATCACGGTGGAGGAGCTTTATTCAGCCGCTCAGAGCTTTCAAAGAAACACTGCCCCGGGACCTGATGGTGTCACCAACGCTATGATCAGGAATCTAGACAGAGGAACATCTCAGCGACTACTTTAACAGCCAAATTTGGACACCGCAAGGAGACCTACCCGCCCCGTGGAAAAAGGCCAATATAGTCTTCATATCCAAACCAGGTAAACCCAAAACACTAAATAACCTTCGTCCTATTTCATTGACTTCGTGTCTGGGGAAGCTGTTTGAAAAAGTCATACTGCAGCGACTTGAATTACATGTTGAATAACAGCAGATCATGCCCAATATGATGTTCGGCTTCCGCAGAGGGGTCTCGGCACAGGACATTTTTCTCATACTCAAGGAGGAAGTATTGAATCCACCCTCAGGCAATCTGGACAACATAATCTTAACATTGGCTGTGCACAGAGCGTTTGACACTATCTCTCACGAAACGATACTGCAAGGACACGAAGATATTGGATGTGGCCAACGCATTTACAACTACGTTCAAACTTTTCTGCGCAACCGCACTGCAATTCTCGCCATGGGTCCTATAAAATCCAACCCCTTAAATATGCCCAATCAAGGCACACTGCAAGGTTCTGTATTGTCTCCCTTTCTTTTCAATGTCGGGCTACGCAGATTGGCCGTAACGCTCACTCATGAACCCCGCCTTGGATTGGCAATGTATGCAGACGATATCACACTTTGGACCACGAAGGGTTCCTACGGGGAACGCCAGGATACTCTGCAAACTGCCCTGAGCATAGTGGAAGACTACCTAAAAAAGCCAGGATGAGGTGCGCCCAGGCAAAGTCAGAATACATTCATATACGACCATATAAGTCCCGGTCTCGACGAGCACCTGAGCTAACATTTTACTTGGGAGGATCCCCACTCAGAAGAGTTAACACCCTTCGGATAATAATAATATTATATGGGGTTTTACGTCCCAAAACCACGATATGATTATGAGAGACGCCGTAGTGGAGGGCTCCGGAAATTTCGACCATCTGGTGTTCTTTAACGTGCACCTAAATCTAAGTACACGGGCCATTTCGCCTTCATCGAAATGCCGCGGCCGGGATCGAACCCGCGACTTTCGGGTCAGCAGCCGAGCACCGTAACCACCGCGGCGGACCACCCTTCGGATACTCAGCATGTACATTCAAGAAACAACGACAATTAAACGCCTGACAGGACTCATTAGAAGAATTTCCAGAGGAGCATGAGTGAACACGACACGCTGAGGCAAGCACTGGTTTTGAGCCGGCTGGCTTACGCCCTCCCTTTCCAAATAACCCGGAAAACAGAGCAGGAGCAAGCCGACATATTAATTCGACTTGCGACTAAAGCTGCCCTTGGACTACCTACCAGCACAAGCACACAACACCTGCTAGCACTGGGGGTGCACAACACTTTCGAGGCAGCTGCCACACTCATCTCCCAGCGAGAAAGGCTCTGCGGCCCACCACAGGGAAAATTTCTCTTACAAAGACTCAGATTTCCAATCTCACCGCAATATTGCTCAGAAGCCACCGACCTACTCTCACAAAATCTGAGACAACGCATCGTGACGCAGCCCATCCCCCGCGATATACATCCATACCACCATAAAGGACGCCGCAAAACTCGAGGACAGAAGCTGAAACGACTAAAGGACCACCCTGACGTTTACTATTCGCAATGCCCATAGACTTTCACGCCACCAGGCGGATGTTAGGTTAGCAGACGATCAACCGGCAGCCGCTCCCTAGTTTTGCGGTGCTAGCGCGATTGCCAACGCGTTGGTTGGAAAGAAACACCCTGGGCAAGTCGTGCTGGCAATGATGGCACACAGCGTACACATTGGAGCTCCGCCAAGTTTTCTGTGGCCACGCAGGTTAGTGAAATGTTAGTGTCTGTCTCTTTATCTCGAAACTCGCGCTATTTGGCTTGTATATAATATCCATCGGTGTTTTCGTAGTGTATGAAACCAATAACATTATACGCGGCATGTCGCGTGAGCTCGCCGTGTCCTATAACTGAATAATATCAGGGCCTTCGTAATAATTAGGTGATACACTGAAGTAAAGCGCCTTACATATTGTCAGAAAAGAGCTTCATGAATCTTGCGAGCAACCATTCAGTCATTTGGGGCTGCGCTCGCTCCACGGCTATCGTGAACTACGATGTACCGGCCGAAGTACCGGCCGCAATGCGGGCTCAATCTTGTCCTCAGTTTACGCATTCCGGCGGAGATTAAACGTGATTGATTGATTGATTGATTGATTGATTGATTGATTGATTGATTGATTGATTGATTGATTGATTGATTGATTGATTGATTGATTGATTGATTGATTGATTGATTGATGAACTATGTGTATATCTACGTTAGTGGACCCCAGCTGGCGAAATTTGATCGGCAGCCCCGCTGTCAACGTAGTCCGATTCATCCATGTGTTGCTTTCACGGTCAGCGCTGCACTGCATGTTTGTTACTTTGTTGACAGGTGGCAGCACACTGCAAGCAAAGCGTTCTCTGAGCCCAGAACGCGGAAAAGGCGAGGCAGCTCTCGTCAGAGAAAATTCTGTAGATTGAAAGCCGCGCCGCTGAGTTACCAAATAAACTTGACCATTACCGTCCCAATGGCTTCGTTGTTCAGAAATTCTTCGACGTTGCGAAAAGCTTGCGTGCGCATTTGTTTCGAGGTGCTCGTCAAACCTGTAGCATCCGAGAGAAGTGAACTGTGCACTCTGCGTTCCTCACCACACGAGTAATGATGACGAAGCAACATGTTCAGAAACCATCGTCACGCTAAACATGCGGTCCTGCGCAGCAACGATGGCGTTACTCGCTAGTGGCCTATTCTACGGCAAATCCGACAGGCAAGCACGGTGCCGTTCAGTTACCACGTTTTCTTTAGCGCGCACAGGATTTCGTAGAGCATCGTTGATGCACGGTAACGGAGCCGAAATATAACCTCAAACACAGCGGAAAATGAGGTAGCGAGCATTTCGCAATTTCCATTGTTTGGGCAAGTATTTTGGTCTAATATCCACTTCAGTGCAGTTCATGACCACATCCGGTGAACGCGGCACGGGCCGTGCGTCCGCACGTCCTATCTGTTCCCATGCTAACAAACGGGGTGACCCTCCTCCTGGCGCCATCTTGAATCGCACAGCGCGCCACCTATAGTTCGTGGGCATTGCGAATACAGACGTTTGTCCCTAACCAAAGCAGCAAAGGCAAGCTCCCGCCTCCGCTCTCGCTGTCAACCGGGGCAAACTTGCCAACTCCGCGACCATACTTACCTCCTCCTCCGCGGCAGCCGAGGCAACTGCTATCGCTCTCGCCATTCGAATGGCAGACCAACAAGGTATCTCTGCCTACGTGGTCTCAGACTCGCAGGCAGCTTGTCGAATGTACCTCAAGGGCATATTACCAATAACAGCCATCCAATTACTGGGAAGTGAACTCCTCTTTGATCGCGGGATAGTCTGGTGACCGGCCCATACAAACCAGGATGGCAATGACAAGTACTCAGCCGCCGAGCCCCAGCACTACCCGCCACTGAAGAGGACACAGATGATGGGGTGACACGGCGTGGCATCCTAGACAAACAAAGATTAGATCGCCGCATCAGGGCACCTCCTCACAAGGACCTCGACAGACACCAAGCGCGGGAATGGCGCCGCCTGCAGACCAATACCTTTCCGAATCTGCATAAGCTTCACGTCATGTACCCAGAGAGATATCCCAACGCATGCCCGTTGTGCGGAAATATTCCAACACACACACATAACCTACCGCTCTCCCGAGCGACCCGCTACAGTCGACACGGACATACGCAACCAATACACGTGGTCGTGGGAGGCGCGACTCGCTGAACGGACCCTCGGAAGCCAACTGGCAACCCCAAGTCAGGCCCGCCGAGCCGCTATAGCCAGTGGAGCCTTGGAAGAAGGGCCCCACCCTCGATGAACCACTTTTTCTTTCAATAAATGTTGTTTCTCTCTCTCTTCTCTTTCGTAAAAGTGTATGCCAGTATGCACTCACGCTGAAGCCACTTCGCGACACGGTCAACCCCATAGGTTCTACATTGAAGAAGATTTTGTGTTCAGGTTCCGCTTGACCAAGGCGTCCGTGTAGCCCCTCTTCATGCCGCCAGAGAAGTCACAACTTTGCAAAAACGCCACGCAAGCGATAACAGTTGATCCGATTCCCAGAAACATACACCCGACCCACAACGAAGGACGGAGAAAAGCGAGAGCCAAGGCCATACTCGCCAAGATCATGCGCAACGAAACGCAAGTCCTCTTTGTTGACGCTGCAAGATATTGGAATCGAGGCGCTTACGCCGTCGCCGTGATGGACGCCTATGGCTCGCTCGTCAACGCCAGCCACGGTAGTTACCAACTTCACCCACGAAGCAAAAGCAATGGCCACTGCGGTGGCCCTTCAAAGCAGCACGAGAGCCTCTATCATTTACTCGGACTCCAGAACAGCCATAAGAACTTTTTCGGCGGCCCTCGTCTCTTCGAAAGCAGCTATGGTCGTCAACAAGCTCTTCTACCAAGAAAGGGGCGAAGATAATTTCCCGTCTTCACATATTACATGGTTCCCGGTTCACATGGGAAACATTTCCGGATCTACTTCCTGCAACCCAAACGAGCGGGCACACCAACTGGCGCGAGAACTCACTTTCCGCGTCTGCGGTCCACCCCCTCGCTTCAATGCAGCCTGCAGGAACCTCGATAACAAAGGCCCGCTCGTGTCATACCACGAACTCACCTCTCATCATAGGTTAAGACGTCGAACTTTGCCTCCTCCTCACACAAAGCTCAGCAGAGCACAAGCAATCACTTACAGACAGTTGCAGACTCGAACATACATAACACCGACGACACTAAGCAGGATCAATCCTGACTTTCCTACTGTATGCTCGCACTGTGGCCACAAATATAACAATTTCGAGCACATGCTCTGGCTGTGCCCTGCCAACGCGGGTACAGACTTTTCTGACCAGTCCTCATGGGACTCAGCGCTTCGAAGCACAGAGCTCATAGCTCAGCTCAAGACTGTCCAGAGGGCCCGGGCCGTCGCCGAAGGACCCTGTCTACCGGCCCCGACCTGGGTGGAGCCGCCGGATTGATTGGCGGGGCCTTCGGCACCGCTTTCTTTCTCCTCAGGACCTGAATAAAGTTCGTACTCACTCACAGGCTGTTATGTCGCATATGCAACACACAACACCTAAACATAACTGAAAAACAGCAGGGACCTTCTGTTCATCTGTGAAGGAAGTCTCACGTTCGTTTTAGTCGCACGTTTGGCCACACTTCGTTTCACAATGCTGATGCATGAGTGGTGCTGGGACACGGCAAGTTTTCCGCTCGACTGCGGTGGTTGTTCAGGCTGACTAAACAAAGCTTGAAAGAATGTGGTAATGGTACTCTATATGGCAGTTTTCAAGCCCTACACGACCATTACGGCATTCGTTTTATTATTAAACAAAACCTTAGTCAGCTGAAACCGATGGTTTGACGAAGCATCGTCTGGTCGGGAAGGAGCATGAAGAAGAAACGACATGAAATAACGCCGAGCAAGTGAAATGTTTTACAAACACTAAAAAGACGTTTCGGCTTTACGTTTCACAGTAAAGTGGCCCAGCGAAGCGATTCCAGATACTGACGCGAACACCAGTTTCTTTCCTTTGCGATTACGGTTGCCTTGGTCCAGTCAATGTCATGATTACATGTAACCACGTGTTCCGCAACTGCGTTAGAAACCACATTCTTCTTTTTGACGTCATTCATGTGGTCCTTCAGACGTCTCTCAAAGTTACCGCTCTCCCCGATATAAACATAGTCGCAGACTGCACACAGGACTCTATAAACGACGCCTGGGAACTTTTCTTTCTTGAGTGGATCCTTCACGTCCACCAGTTCGTGTTTACGTTTTCCGGCAGGAACATGCGCGACGTGTACGTCGAACGTTCGTAGAACCCGTGCTAATGCTTCACTAACACCTGGCACATAGGGATGGCTGCACGAGCTTGGGGCTGCACAGCTCGCGTAGCGGCGACGTTGCGTGTGCGGCGTTCTACGGAACGAATGAAGCTGAGAGGGTACCGTTGTTAGAAAGTTCACTGCGCACTTTGGAAAGGTCAGAAGCACGGTCAGCGTCACTGGAGCAAATCTTATGTGCCGTCTGTATCAGGGAAGTGGCAACAGAACATTTGTGGCAGGCCGGGTGGACTGACTCGTAACGCAGGTAACGTCCGGTGTGCGTTGCTTTTCTGAAGACACAAAAGGAAAGGCGGCCGTTTTTTTTTTTTTCTACAAGTACGTCCAAGAAAGGTAGACGGCCAGAGACCCCCGTTTCACTTGTGAACTGAATCGATGTCTCTATGCTGTTCAAATGCGCCAACGTCATTTGCGCGACGCAGATGACGTCACTGAAGACTTGGTGGGACCCGGCATAAAACACTTTCGTGTTAAAAAAATTAGCGCAGGTTGCACTAATTCGTGCAAAGCTGGGTCACAGCAGAGCACGTTTCAGCTTCTCGTGTTAACCATCTGTACAGAATGCTTGGGCGGTCACTGAGCGCGTTCATGATGATGATTTTCTCTCTACGACACACGGAGAACTTTGACCATAACAGACCTGCCGCAAAATATGCTCAAGCAAACACAATTCAGCCAGTGGTAACAGCGTGTCGTGGAAGAATTTATGAATGGGACACCTTGAGTGTGGCCGAACGTTCACGGACAATGGGACCTTGCACTAACAGCTTGTCCTTTCCAAGTACCGGCTCCGCTGCACTGAAACTGATACAGCAGGTGCAGTTCACACCCGCAATAACGAAATCGGCGGGGAAAGCACAAAATTTCGCTCTTGGGGGAATTTCGTTGGCGCGAGAATGCGGCAGAAAAGACATGGAATTTACAAAAAACACATTTTATTTCGAAAAGTCTGTAAGTTTGCTTTGGCGGGCCTTACCATGCAGCAATTTCATGCCTCTCGATCGCGAATATGTTTGCTACAGCACAAAGTTCGCCCCATTCACTGGTCAGTGACGGCGGCACTGCGCTGTCACCAGCACCGTCATCAAGTGCGCCTAAAGGCGAACCTCCTTCCGGCCCCGCTGGATCAGCGCGGATCAGCGCAGAATCGTGGACCGCAAGCTGCACGCAACGCCGAATTCTTCGGCGATGTCCATTTTTTTAAATGCGAAGCATTTCTTAGCGAACCTCTGGCACTTTGTGCGTTTCTATCTACGTATCTATCTATCTAGCCGCCTACGTCTGGGTGCTCTCGTGATCGCCTGCTTAACTTGGTGCAGACCAACATTAGCATGGGAGGGTAAGAGGACTTGACGAATATGACTGTGTGATCATGACATCAATAACGTGAAAATCCTGTCGCGTGCGTCGTCAAACCCTGTCCTCCAGACTTGTGTGGCACATACTCGTTTACCACCGGCCGCGGTGTACGCGTGTATGCGCCACAGGTGATTGACAGTTTATATCTACCCAGGAACGGCGAGAACAGACATTAGCAATTCAAATGCAAGGGCGTTAAGAAAAACCGACATCGGCAGCGTTGACCCGACGAATGGAAAGAATAAAAATCAGGATCCAAGCTGGAATCGAACCCAAGCATTCTGCGCGGCAATCAGGTATTCTACCACAAAGCCACGCCAGGTCTACAAACTGGTTTGGAAAAACAGCCTATGCAGGCGTAATGTCGGTGCAACATTAGCTGTGGTTGTGGTGCTCGGTATCTAATTTTACAAGAAGGCAATAAACACTACACAGGCAGTCCAACAATACAGGCGTCATAGATTAACGTCCGTGATTCCAGTGTTGGCTCCGCTTTTGTAGCAGTCTAACAAGCATTACACTTGTATTTCTATGATTCAGCAAGCTATATTGAAGCATTGCTCGACCCCGGAGGAATACATTAACGAAACTTACGTATGATATTCACAGCATCGCAGCGTAAAGTGCACTTAGTCTGCCAGAACGACGCAGTGTCCTCTTCATTTCTTACAGTATACTGGGCGATGGCCTCATGCTGACTGAGGATGATGCCAGATTGATTTACAGCCGCTTTGTAGACTAGGCTACGTAGGTCACATACGCCCAGGTAGTCTACAAATACGACAAGCGCCATCCACTGATGTTGGTCTACGTAGCCCTATCCAGGCCTGCCAGCCTCAACGGCCTAAATCTCAGCAACGCGATGGGTGACTTAGATTCCAACATGTCGCCGGCTCTATATACAGACAATTTGTCGACGAAATGAGCGAGGCATCCACGATTTCTAACAGCTGTACTATAACTCATACTTCACTACACATGGACCCCTCGCCACCGCGATGGCGACCGGATGCGATAATAAGTCATTACCAGCGTCTAGTGCTCACTGATCACGGTAATGATGACCTTGTTCAAGAACTGTTAGGAGCCCCTTCCACACATGCACACGGGTTCGTGAAACGTGAGTACTTTCTCCATGATAACGGACAAGTATAAGCACTACATATCAGCTTACCGCTTCTGGCGTTGGTACTAATACCCACGTTGCCGTTGGCAGCGTTACCCAACTTTAAACTACTGGTTTATAATACACATGCGGCTCTTCAGCATAGATGTGTGCGTATAAAATTTATACAAATCTTTAGCATCATTTCGTAACGTATCGCTCAGTAAAAAAAAATTACGTCACAGTCACCTTCCCGCCACATGCTTCGCATAACATCGACTTCCACGGTACGTGGGATCTGCCGAATTTTTTTCCTGCGCTTTTCCACCTCGATGATCGCAGCCTTATCTTCCAGCGTGATGAACTTCCGCTTTTTCGTTGGAGGCGGCATCTTCGCAGGCAGCGCAATCGGACGAAGCAATCGCAACACACAGTTCACGTTGCACCAAGCGACCAAGCAAACGCGCCACAACTGGCTCCATAATATTTAAGAGCAGCGCAAAAGACGGGACAAAGGAGTTCACAGACGAACGCTTACTCGCAACTGGCAGATTTACTAGAAGCACCAAGGAAAAGAAAACATACAGAAGGTGACCCAAATGATCTCTGCAATCGCCGCCACGGGGGGATCATGCTAACATGCGCAAGGGCAACAAAAACCAAAAAGGACCAAGAAACAGCCATAGGTAAACATTCTTCCGTCATAATACCAGATGTGCAGCAGCAAGGTAAGCCAACAAAAACCAAAAAACAAAAAACAAAAAAGCCAAAAGCGTCTATCTACTTGTGTAAGAAATCGGCATACATCTATCCCCCATACATCTATCTACCCTGTCTCCAAAAAACTAATTTCGGTTCGCGATAGCGCCACTGAAGGAGAGCTGATGCAACTCTCCCCAGCATTCTTAATGAAGAATGCTTCCATAACCTCACGCGCCGCATCATCCCTGTGCCTAAATATAACAGTAGCTTTATGAAAAAGAGGCGCGCATTTGCAACCTTTACAGTGGGTAGCTAAATGTGACCCATAATTGTTACTTAGATTATTTTTATGCTCTCTAAATATTATGTAACCTTACCAACTGGCCCAGCTGTCGACCTTGCTACAAATGGCTCCATACATACGACCACGTGCGCGCAAAGCCGACAAAGCCAAGCCCAGAGCCAAGCCAACGAACGAAACTGCATGAGGAATGTGGATTTGGCTACGTAGTCCGCGATAACGAGCAGGTGTTTCGGAAAGCCATGATCATCATCATTATCGCCAGCTTTATGTTTTCTTGTAAACAATGATGACGGCTGCTTCTCAAGTGCGCTGTAGCGATAGTTTTGCACAATTTTAAGTGTAGCGTGAATACATTTCAGCAGTTTTCGAATGTAGTTAATGTTGCAAGAGTAGAATATTTGCGCACTCGTGTTTCAAAAATTTCGTTAATGAGGGACTGCGGTATGAATATCTTTCGTATTCGCGAGTTGCGACATGCATTGTCTCCTATGGGCGTTCGCCGATGCTCCGAAAATATTTCGTTGCGGTGAGAATTTCGTTTCCTCGGGATTTCGTTATCGCGGGTTTCGACTGTACTAGAGATATTACAGTTTTTTTAGGCGAGTTGCTATTTATAAAGAATACGCAATGCGCGGAGGTTTGCTTCACACTGGACACATATACAAAGCCAAGTCCCTAAACTATAATTGCATGGTCTGCAGCGACTTATTTGCCACAAAACCACTGACAAGAAAGGCACCCATGAGTTGCAAAAGAGGAGCCACACCTAATACAACTCACCGGATGAGCTTTGCTCTGCCACAGTGCGCTCCTCACTTAACTTGAGAACCAGATCAAGCGTCTCCCGCAAGTAGGTCAGGCCATGCAGCTCTGTCCGCAACCGAGGCCTGCAAGGACAGTCTTGCATGTCAAGAGCAGCAGGCAAAGTTGCAGCAATGTGACACACAGATATAATTGTTGCCCTTCGTTAAAAGGGCCCCAAACCACCTCCGATAATTTTTCACCATTTCAAATGAACGCGCGCATCGTGTTCAGAAGGCCGTCACGATCAAAAATGCCAAACGCGGCAGCGCTACGAGCCGCGGGCGTCCAACAAATTCCCAGAAACAATCTTTTCTCCTCTCCTCTGCACCTCAGCGTTCGCCGTGGTGACGTCAACATTTTCGTCTGCTCGTCATCCACAAAACCTGTTTGTCTGCTCGCAGGTACGTGCGCTCGCCGCTCTTCCTCCCCTCATAGTAAGGAGGGGCACTCCGGGCCAGGAGGAAAAAGCGAAATCAGCGCGGTCCTCTTTTGTATCATCAAACGCGCGTAACTCCGCTATTATGGTACCATCTCGAAAAATTCTCACGGTAACGTGCTTCTTGTAGACTCGCGCACAAATGCAACACCACAAGTAATTTGCGACCTCTGAGTGGTTTAGGTGACCCTCAAAAGGCAAACTTGATAAAAACAGCGTTCCTCATCTTCCTAGTTCTTTGAAAAAAGCACAGATGCAAAGACACCAATTTGCTACAAATTATACAGAGGTTTTCTCAAGTTCCAAGTCTTCATTTGCTTAAAATGTATTTGTGGGCTAGTTGGTTGATCATTACAGCATATGGCAGCGCCCACCGGGTGAAACGACGAACACGAAAACCAAAGGGACAGCACAAGCACCGACAACACACTGGTGGCCTAGGTTTTTCAAAAAGCACAGATGGAACGAAACCGACTTGCTACAAATTGTGCAGAGCTTTTCTCACGTTCTAGCTTTTTCAAAAGTTACACCCTCTCCCACTAAGGGAACGATGTGCCGATGCGAAGCAGCGCATGGGTCGACTTAAAGTTCCGTTCATCACGGGCACCTTGCCCGATGTTAACGCGTCCTTGCAAGTGGAGCACACCATGAATTCACTGTAGTTGCTGTTGCTGTTACTCCTCCCGAGCTCTTGTTGGAGCACGCCACGCGGGTTCATCTCCACGCCACGCGGGAGCACGTGGGTTCATCGCGCGTATGCACAATATCGTTCCCCGACGCCATCACGTGATTGCTGAGAGAGTATAAGGGGGAGAGGCCACAGCGTCTTACCCAGCCCCTTACACAGGCCCGAACGCGCTAGCGCGTGCCAGCACACATGGTTCCCGAGCGGACGGTCGCCAATGGAAGGACGACACAGCCCCGAGCAAAAGCTGCTTCGCATCTAAAAAATCACCGTATCTCCACTAATGTAAATCATGAGGAGCGGCGAAGCACTGGGTACCGTACCGCTATGTCACCATACGTCACCCGCGCGTTGCCACTGCGAACGTAAATTGAGTGACATCAAGTGTATATATATATACAAATGTATTTATTAGGTTCCGCCTTAATGCTCTGTATTTTATTCCTCTTGCGGTACTTGAAACGCCACTGGTGTAAGTCACGGACAATTGTTTCACGATATGCTGGCACGTAATACTATTCAGCTCGTCGCTCCGAATTATCAGACGCTGAGGAACACACGACAAACCATTCGAAGCGGCGCGGCGACGACGCAGGATTGCAGACGAACCAGCACAGACAATCGAAGTGAAGCCGCTGCCAGGCGTCACCGTCAGTCGGCATCACGATGACAACACCACAACCATCGTCACTCATCGCCTGGGGCGCGGCCTGGTAGCCCGCTGAACACGTCATCGTACTGTCGATGTCGCAGGGTGTGGAATGCACCGCTGAGCCTTCGCACGCTGTTTGCCCTCGAAATAAGTTCTACGTAACGGACACAATTCATACTCGGCTCCAAACTTACGCATACCAAGCTATCGAGTGAAGGCCACATCTCGAGCTTGAAATTTTATGTCAATGCTCCTTTAAGCACGGTGATGCAAACCGGCAGCTGCTCTAGTGGAAAATAGATTCAGTGAATTGGAATGCTTAGGAATAGACTAATGAATGACTTTATTTCGAGTAGAGCTCGTTAGTAAATGAATTTGTGCAGATTTGTGAATACTGAGTGCTGCATACTGTGTGTAATTTTTCTGAATGTAGCCGTATAGTGTTACGGACGATGAACTCGGCGACTTTGTGAACAGTGCAGTGTAGTGTTTGATGATGTGTTCGCGAAAGTGCGTGGTAGTAACTAGTGACCAGTGTGTGCACAGTGACACTCAACACAAGCCAGCAGGCGCAGTGCAACTCAACACAAGCTAGCAGGCACGATCCACAAGTGACTCCGAGACCGTCAAGAAGCAGTTTTTTGCTGACTCTTCGAATGGGGGCGTATATCACGAGTAAGAGCGATTTGGCAAAAGAACGAATAGGACGACGGGGTCATCAAAGCATGCGAAGCGACACGAGCGAGTGCTCGGAATATTCCAGAGAGATCCGGGCACGTGAACCCAGACGTCAAGGAAGAGGAGTGAGCTGGCATTGTCTGGAAGCAGCGGAAGGCTGCATCGCCAGAGGACGCAGTGGCGACGGGAGCGAAAGGCGTTCGGGTCTGCGGACGGTGACGCGAGCGTCCCGAGGTGCGGCCGGCGAACACGACGGCGTTCGAGCAAGGCTCCTCGGAGGTGCAGCTACCGCTTACCGCAGGTACGAGCGTTCCTGACGCAAGCCCCCTTTTCAAGCAGGCCGCCGAAGGCAATCCCCAGAGTGCAACGTCAGCGGTGGAACGCCACGCCGGGTGAACGAGCCGACGACGACGTTAGGCCTAACGGGTCTATCGGTCAGGGCAGCTGCATGTACAGGCGACGACGGCTGACTTCTCGGACTACAGAGTGGACCCCAAGATTTGCGAGGGCATCTTTGGATGGGCCGAGTCGGCGTATTCAAGTAAGAGAGGTCCGACACATCAATGCCTCTAAAGTGGCCTAAGAGTAAGGACGGTCTAGTTAGGAGTGATATAGTTTGGGGCTAGATTGAGTTTCTTTGTACTGATTGTACTTTGTTGTATATTTTTACATTTCCAGAGTGCCGTGTGTTTTATTTGATCAATGTGTTGTGGCGTTAACCCAGTCTTGCCTGGGCCCATCATCCGCAACCACCCGGATCCGTGACATGTCTAATTGTTTTGATTGTTTGCATTTTTTATCCATTATAAACTTGTATTTTTTGTGCGTATTATGACAACATATGTTCTACAGCAAGTTTACATTCTACGTGCTGCAATGTAATAAAATATTGTTACATTTTATGTTAAGATGCATTTCTCATGTATAATTGCATTACGTTATGTGATGTACAGTTGCATTACGTTACGTTCTTTGTATTTGTGGGGGTAAAAGGAAGACAGTACATTTATTGCTGTTCTCTGTACATGTTGCTTTTCCTTCGGTGCCAAGTTCAAGGAACCGTGGGCCTCGTCAAGCCGTTTTGTGGCTTCTAGCTCACGGCCCTCAACATCTGTATTTGTCAAAATCTCATGTTGAAATAAAAATGATTCTGATGTTATGCTAACTCTCCCCTCCTCCTTTCCATCATTCTTAGCCTCACTTCTCTATGATTTAACCCACTCACTCACTCCTCACTTGCCCTTGCTACACTCCTCACCCTCAGCCCTTGCTATACTATTGCCATGCTTACCCTCTCCCGCCCCCTCATCCTCTCCCACCCGTTCCTCCTCCACGCATCTACTAAAAGCTTCCCATGCCGGATTCCTATCTGCGCCGCTGCTCCTCTCCGCTTCTTCAGTGGTTATTAGGGAAAGGAAAAAGACACCTCATTTCTGTCTGCCTATAGGCGACACGGCGCAGTGCCTTGTAGGGGTGGGGGTAAGAAGGGAATAAAAGAAAAGTAGGAAAAATAGAGAGAGAAGTGATAGGAGCACATCCATCCAACGAAGAGAAAAGAGGACAGGAAAGATGGGGGAGACGATCACGGGAGTTCAGGGACGGGACCACGAAACATAGCCAGAGGCATGGTGCACAACGTCGACGAAGCGGCGAAGGCGCCGACGATGAGCGGCGCACGGCATAGCGGGCGAGGCGACCGTCACGGGGCGCCGATCAGCGAGAGGTACGAGGAGTAATCCAGGACATCGAGGCCGGCACGTCCGTCTTGCTTGAAATCCAGCGAGACCATCTGCATGCCTCCAACCTCCAACTCGTCTCCGCTACACTATGCTATACTCTCCCTCCTCCTCACTCCCACTTTCCCACCCCTCGTTATACTGTTGCTATGCGCGCTTCTTTTTCTATTTTCTATTATTTTTCTATGTTGATGTAACCGACACGTTACACGTGTAACCACTGCTTTGCGCATGTTCAGCTTTACGTCCAGCGATTCCGGAAGCTTTGCATGACGACCTGATCACTGGACACCTTGGATTTTCCCACACTCGTGAGAATACAAGAAAACTACTACTGCCCTTGCCTTACGTCGCCCATTATGTAAGGACTTACTGAGACTGCTAGCAACGTAACACACCACCGGCTAGACCAGACGGACTTCTGATGCCCATTGGACCACCTCGCCGACCGTTCCAGCAAATCGGATTGGACTTACTGGGGCCGTTCCCGATCGTCAGCTTCCAGAAATAAACGGATCATCGCAGCTACGACTAACTCACCCACTAGGCCGAAATAAGGGCCCTGCCCAGAGGCAGTGTCGCCGAGGTAGCCATGTTCGTTGAGAACATCGTCCTGCGTCATTGTGCCCCAGAGGTCCTCACCACCGACAGAGGTACGGCCTTTACTGCAGACCTAACTCAGGCGATATTGAGATACAGCAGCCACAACCGCACCACCGCCAACCACCCACAGAGCAATGGCCTCACCAAGCGTCTAAATAAGACCATGGCTCATATGCTGGCCATATACGTCGACGTCGAACACAAGACGTGGGATGCCATCCTTCCATACGTGACATTCGCATACACCACGGCCGGGCAAGAAATGATGCCGATGACGCCACGCAAGTTGGTTACTGAAGGAGCCCGGCAACGACGCCCGACGCCATGCTACCCAACGTCACCGACGAAGAAACCACGACATCACCGTCTACTTTCAGTGCGCCGAAGAAGCCAGACAACTCGCCCGTCTGCTGATCAAGAGCCAGCAAAAGACTGACAGCCATCGTTACAACCTTCGACAACGGCACGTAGAATACCAGCCCGGCGACCGTGTTTGGGTCTGGACGCCAATACGCCCATGTGGGCTCGGCGAAAAACTTGCGCGATACCTCAGATCATACAAGGTGCTTCGACGTCTCGGCCTACTAAACTAGAAGGTTATCCCTGACGGTATTACGAACTCTCAGCAGCGCCTCACAGGACCTGAAGTCGTCCCTGTCGTGCGCCTTGAACTATTTTACACGCTTTAGCGAGCCTGGCGGACTCTACATTTTCCTTTCCTTAATATTGTTCTTTCTTTGTGTATGCACCCTTTTTTTCGCTTCCGTGTTCAGGAGGACAATGCCACACGCACTTCATTTTGTGTTTTATTACGATAGCAATTATATAGTCTCGACGGGTTTTCGGCGTCGCCGTCATGTCCCTTATGAAGTCCAAATTGATATGATCCCTCCGCGCATCGTATGTTCTGCCGCGGGTAAAAGCGCGCGAGCTGAAGCGACGAACGCGGCCGAAGCAGAGATCAAACGAGCCGGCCCATTTCCGTCGTTCGGAGGGTACATGCGATAACGTCACTGCGCTCGGGAGGCCTGACGTCGAAGCAGACAGGAAACGCCCCACCCGTCCTTAACGAGCATGAAAAGAAGCGAGGGGGGGGGAGGGGTCGCGCGAGCAACAACCTTGAACCTTGAATCTAAGGGCGCGGTCGCGATCGCTGGCGCGCGTGCGCTATCTCGACAGCCATCACAGCGGGCGGCTCGTATACCCCTTCTACATTCTGCGCTCTCAACGCCAAGTGACTATGTGGCATCTCTCCCTGGAGTGGCCGTATTCTATTATGGCTCATTCACACTGGGGAATCCGCCGGCAACAGCGACCGGAATTCTCGTGCAGCCGAAATTCCGCTTTGTTCACACTACTTACCAACCACACCGGCGAAATTTGGGCGCCTAGTTGTCATCGTTCCTTGGCGCGAAGGAACGCTGGCATCGACGCGCTCTGCGTTGTGTTCGCGTTTCGTTATGGCGAACCGCATAAACAGAAGCAGGGTCGTCGAACTTCTGGGCCAGGGGCGTAGCCAAGGGGGGGGGGGGGGGTTGGGGGGGGGGTTCAAACCCCCCCCCGAAATTTTTTCAATTTTGCTTGCGTATATAGGCACGCACACATACAAACGCACGCACGAACATACATAAAGTATGGTTGAACCCCCCCCCCCGCCCCGGAAAAAATTTCTGGCTACGCCCCTGTTCTGGGCCTGCTGCAAAGCAACTTTCTGGCGATGTCTGAGAAGGAGAAACATGCATTCGCCGAACAAGAAACGACGCAAGCGCTTGTGGTTGGTTCGCCCTGATCTGCAAGACGCGAGAAGCTTGGTCGAGCCGAGATAATGCTATCCGTTGCGCGAGATCGCGATGGTGTATGGGCACACTGCGCTTCTGAGTCTCTAGCAGCGGCTTTCGCATGGCGCGGCCGGTGACAGCGTTCGTGCCAGCTCGTTCGCGTTTTTCCGCAGTTTTGCGAAGCGTTTCTTCTTTCTTTTTTGTCGTTCGATGGGTCAGCATGACCGCAACAAGGTTTGTTGCGTTGTGGACTGTCACAATACTCGCAGCAATTCACTTCGAACAAAGTTTTACCGCTTCCCGAAGGCTCACTGGGAGGAAGAGAGACTCCAACGCTTGATACACCTTGTTCGCCGTAACAAGACTTTTTGTAATCTTATTCGGTACAGGGTGTTGCGTTTATTTTATGGGAGAGGCGCCCGCGGAATGAAACATTGTTTCAGACCTGCCTTAATTGTGATGCCCCATTAATCATGGTCTCCAAATGGCGATATGTCTTTTTTCACGCTGAATCAATATCGACAAGACATTTTTAAATTCTGGTTCTTTTTTTATGCGTAGCGTTCATGGAACAGACTGGGAGCTCACAGAAAATAGCAGAATTTGGAGTAGGCATTTCGTGGCCAATGCTAAGGCTAGTGAACAGAAGCACCCAGCTTACCTCCTGACGATTTTTTCCACCCCCTTACAAGGCTGTAACAGCTCTCTCATGCGATTGTTACAAAATATGCGCGTTTCGCATGTTTAGGCTCGACAGCGATGAATATTCCTTTCGTTCTAGACGTATTCGATTCACTGTTTATATCTATAGGGCTAGTGTACCTGTTTAGCGCTTGTCATGCTCGTATATTATTTATGTTAGCTTTACATAACGAACTCTTCATGCTAAAATCAGTTCTCTATATCTCTGCACGTACATGGCCACTGCCACAGCGTGCTTGCACTATCCTGCTAAGCATGTTCTGCAGTCACAGGTCGCATCAATGACGCATATCTCTTTCGAGAGAGCTTCAAAACAACAAAACAGAATGTATTAAAACGAGACCACTGAGTAAAAATGCTTACCTACTCTCAACTTTATAGTCTTTGACGCCGAATTCTCACCACGCTTCCGTCCTAGAGACAAGTTCTTTTCCACTATGTACAGTCGCGCTCAATATCACTTGCAAGACGGGAGCGTCTGGCCTCACGAGTTTAAAGATTTCGCATTCCTTCCACTAGCCCTTATTTCTACAACAAAACACTGTTATCTCACTGGGGGATCTTCCCATACAAGGAAATAATATGAAGTTACGGAAATGAAGCAAGGTGAAGCCGTGCGCAATCATTAAACTCGTGAGGCCACGCTCTCCCGTGTTGCAAGTCATATTGAGCGCGATTGTACAGGACCTGCCTCGCACAGAAGTTTGCATTTATCAATGTTTATTGCCCTGAAAAATTTATCCAAACATTCGACGGTCTGAAAACCAGCCAGCAGTTGCACAGGAACGCATGCAGACGACACCATGCTAGCACAAGCAGCCGCGCGTGTGGTCTGGGAGGGAACGCTATCACCCCAGGGACGCGGAAACGGCCGCGTTGGCGCAGAACGCCGCCGCGCTGGTGGAGCCGCCTATGCAAGCGCAGTGTGCCCATTGCAAAGATGCCAATCGCGACAACACTTGGCAGTTGTCGAGAACTACAGTATGATTACGGAGAGACTTCGCTGTCGCTATGGGCTTCGACAACTGCGATATCACAAGCACGACATTTTTCGAATGTTCGACTCGCGTTCCGATTGGTTCGCGGTGAGGGAATCCCGAGGCAGCTGCCGCAAAAATCGGTTCTCGACCGATCGGCGCGGAAACTGTTTTTCCGGCGGATCTCGCTGCCCCCGAAGCGGATTCCGCGCGCTCTCGCCGCCGAATGTCTCAGTGTGAACGCACCATGACACCAGCGTTTTGTAGTTATGCGAGATCGGATACAAAACAGTGAGCTGCCAGCCTCTCTTCGTATAACACTAAAATTTGTTGCTATCGTATTCACTGCTTCGCCCTTGCGGCGAACCTGTGACTTTTTTTGTATAACTGATCCGTTAAACGTCTAAAAACTGCCTACGGGCGAAGCACCTTAGGGTCTCGGCGAGCATCGTCGTGTGCTCTCGCGAGAGAGAGAGAGAGAGTGATTCGTGAGAGAAATGAAAAGGGGCGCTATTTTCTGCTTCCCGTCGTGGGGGCACGGCTCAGCGCCCTTAGGAATGGGGAAGGGGAAGTAAAGATGATAGAAGAAAGGAAGATAGAAGGAGTGATTAGCGTGGCAAGTGTGTCTTGTCCACGAAGGCCCATTTGCTTGAGCGCAAGAGAGCGCGCCACCGCCTCTGCGCTCGCCGCGTGGCGAGGGAGAGCGAACGGCCCGCGTGGACTATGGAAACGCTCTTTCTGCGATGAACGCTGAACTACCAGCTCATGAGGAACGAGAACGCGCCCTCGCCCGCGAGAGACAACGCCGACGCAGACAGCGTCCGCTAGAGAGTTTCTTGAAAAAAATTCCACAGCATATCCACGGGGTGAATGATGAAGAGTGGGGCGAAGCTCTCGTACGGCAGGATCTTGGCGGCGGCGTCGCGCAGCTTCACGCCCAGTACATCATCAACGACGTAAGATCGGGCCGGTTTATACTAAAGGGTCGATGAGAGTCATGACGACTTGCAGCTCACTTTAATTTTACATGTACGCTGTGAATTTTTATTGTTTAATCACGCACAGGAGAAATCTCACCAGGCACTACCTTGGAGGTAAACAATGGCTGTTAATGGGGAATGAGAGACAGAAGAAGTCGGCTTTTAGCTAACACTTACACTTCTACTTCTACTAACGTTTCCTACTGGAACATGCTAATGGCTGCTAATGGGGAATGAGAGGCAGAAGAAGTCGGCTTTTAGTTAACGCGCACGCTGCGAATTTTTTATTGTTCAACAACGCACAGGAGAAATCTCCCACCGGCACCACCTTGGACGTCAAGATCTGGTACTAGCGTTAAGACTGTTTACACACTACATACAGGGGACGAACGGGTGCCGCTATAAGGAGTTTCGCCCCTAAAAACCGACTGCTCGCGCTGCACAACCGTTCACCGGCCACCGCGTATATATAGGTACTGCATCTTGACCTGCAATGTAGTGCCGCTGGGAGATTTCTCTTGTGCGTAGTTGAACAATATAAATTCGCAGCGTGCACGTTAACTAAAAGCTGACTGCGGGTCTTTGTGTCTAATCTTTCTTGTGTCTCTCATTGCCCGTTAGCAGTGATTTTGCTGTGGGAAACACCGGCGCACGCTGCATGCTTCGCCCCTCCACAGGTTTCACGTTAGTGGAGCTGAAACACCATTCCCTACATGCTTCGCCCCTCCCCAAATTCTTTTTAGATTCTTCTGATAAGCTTCAGCGCACACAGTGGAGTTTATTTCAGAACTAACGCGGCCACCAAAGATAAGGCTGGAATATTCGATGCCACATGCATAAAGGCCGACGCGCCTTATACCGCTGATCAGATTGCCGACGGCCAACGACTGTGATTGCCGCTATCAGTGTACAGCGTGTATTGCTTGTACTTTTTCGTTTCCTGAGCACAAATTCGCCCAATAAAGAGTTTTGTCTTTAGCACTCCGACTGCTTCATTCTTTACTGTCACGAACACGTGACACTATAGTATACATGGCTTGCTTTACCCTCTCCCTACCTTGTTTCCATGCTGCTCACCCTCACATCACTAGTCTCACCATCACTGCCATTTCTTTTACTTCTTGCGATACTACACTGCACACGGCTATGCTATGCCTTTGGCCTGTCCCTCCTCCTCACCCTCACTGACCTTTCGCTCCTCCTTGCTATAGTATACTATACATGCTCTGCTTCAGTCTTTTCCCTCCTCCTCACTCTCCTTCGCTAGGGTGGGGACAATACTTCAGTTTGGCATGTGGTTGGTTCATATACTAAGCAAAAATTAAAATGCGCGAAGACAGCAAGTAAACACACACACACAAAGCGTGTGTCTGTGTTCTGACGTGTTGTCTTCATCGCGCAGTTAAAGAGGTCATGAAGCACCCCTTGGCCTTGTTGAAAAAACACATCCTGCGGAAAGCTGTCACGGATATGAACAGCTCAGCCAAATGTTGCAGTAGTGCGCGCCGCGTAAAGCGGAGGACAGACGGTCTGATTTTCCATGCGATCCGACGGCCGACGCGGCGGTGGGGGAGAGGGAATGGTGGCTGTACGATGCTATGAAAGGTCACCATTCCGGTTTCCCCTCCGCCGTGTCGGACGTCGAATCGCATGGAAAATCGGACCGTCTGTCTCCCGCTTAAAGGCTACAAGCGGAGCGCGAAGTTGCCGTTTTCTCAGGCGCCCTCTTTTCAAACAGAGGCCGGTTCTCACTCTCGTCGGTGGGCGGGGCGTCTGCCGGCTGACGTCACGGATCTGCATCTCCGCGTCGCAAGAGACATAGCATACTTATTGGCCAATAGGCGACATAAATCAAGAGCGGTGTTTGCATCAGATGCACTTGTTCCCGTTGACACTGTATAATACTCGTTGTAGTTAAATAAACAGGCTGAAATATGGAAAACGTTTTCGAAGTTTTCGAAAAGATGACTCACTTCCGGTAGAAGCCAACTGTCGTCTGCTGAACTAAGTGCACCCGCGCACGTTCGAGCGTAACTTAAATTTGGCCGCACGACCTTTTCGGTATCGCAGCTTCTTCTGCCTCGCTTGTTTCGATTAGTTTTGTATGTCATAAATGGCCTGAAACCTTAAAAAACTTGTGTGTGGCGTTGAGTTCTAACGACACGGATCTCGTGCTGACTTGATCAGTGCGCGCAGAGATCGAGTTGCAAACAGGTTCTTAATTACCAGGCTGGACAGCGGCCCCTCGTGAACCATGAGCGTTGGATTATAGCTGAGGGTTTTAACACTATTATTTTGTTGACAGAGAATGCACACGATAACGTTTGCTGTCGGGCTAGTTGGTGCATAGCTGAACTTCAATTGATGGCGCAAATGTTAAGAAAGGAACGTAGAAGGTGTCCGTGTCTTACGTGTCTTCTACGTTCCAGTTAAGTTTTGGTTTGGTATCGACAGCCCCTCGATGATCCGAGTGCACGCTGACAACGCGAAGGAAGAGCCTGAGTCCGGTTGAAGGCAGCGTTTATTCACGGCGACCGTTCGCACGGGCCGCGCCCAGCGAACTCTCTCAGTTCCCGTATTCCAACGCGCATTCCCGCTCAGTTGAAAAACAATCATACAAACACTGCACGTTTCCCCTCTCAACTGACAAACCATTATACAAACAGTGTACGTTCCCCCTCTCCTTCCTCTCAGCTAGGAGAAAAGGAATCCGCGCCACGCTCTCCTTCCGCAGAACCATCCGCGTTGGTCATTACTGCCAACGGACGTAACCCGATATCCCGCTTCGGACATCGCTTCTCATTTTCTGTCGCTGCGGCCACGTGGCCTGGACCGCGGCAACCGCGTTTTGAGAATCCTCTACCGCGGTTCGCTTCCCCGACACAAACTCTCCAAGCAATAATTCCGGGAACCCGCCACAGCCCTCGAGCCATCTCTCCCAACGACCCCCTTTGGTGTCGGCGCCACGGATCCGCATCCGCTGCGACCTAACAGCTCGCAAACAACGAGCAGCAGCCCGCTCACATATTCTGAAGCACTCTCTGAGACTGACTTTTCCTGTCTTAACATTTGCGCCATCAATTGAAGTTCAGAATGCACACGATCCTTTGACCTTTGGATATTCCACTTCACGTCGAAGATATGCTGAAGATGGATTTTTTTTTATTTACAAAATACTGCAGGCCCAAACAGGGGCCCAAGCAGGAGGGACAAAAGTACATGAGAAGGCACACCAAATAAAGGCAGAGCAATCGCATACTCAACAGAAATGAACACTGATAAATATAAAAAAGAAACTGCAGCATAAAATAAGGCAAAAACCGCATTGTTTCTTTAGAAGGGGCACTCCAAATTGAAGCAACAAAAGTAGAAACATAATCAAACGAAAATTTTCACACACTCGAAATAAGACCATGTTGCAAAAGCACGTCATACATAGATATACACAGAGAGGCATAAAATAAGGCAAGTGACATTGGCTTTTTAGACTAGGGATCAGGGAAACAGGAAATAACAGATAATGAAGCTATAAGAAATTGGTACATCACGGTCATAAGTTCAAAGAGTTACATGTTCTATGAAATCAGCGTTTTGTAAGGGGGGAAATGGTAGGTTGTTCCAGTCGGTGATGGTTCGCGGGAAGAAGGAATACTTAAAAAGATTAGTGCGTGTCCCATAGGGTGTTAGAGATTCAGCGTGAGGATGCCGTGTCGTTCGAGCAGTAAGTGACATTATATAAGGACTTGGGTTTATGGCTGAGAGTTTATTTTTCAGTGAAAACAGAAATTTTAGTCTCCGTATTTTTCTGCGTAACTGTACTGCTTGAATACCATTCTGCGTCATTAAACTAGAGGGAGAGTCACCATTACGATATTTAGAATAGATGAACCTGACAGCCTTAAGCTGAATCATTTCCAGTGAATCGATATCAGTTTTTGTGTACGGATCCCAGACAATGCTGGCATATTCAAGTTTAGGCCGAATTAGTGATATATAAGCCGTTAACCTAGTGCTAGAGGGCGTATCTTTTAGCACATGTCTGAGAAAGCAAAGTTTTCTGAACGAAGAGTTGCATATGTTGGTAATGTGCGTATTCCAACTAAGGTTGTTAGTTATTGTGATTCCCAGGTACTTGTACTCATTCACTTCTGCAAGCTTTTCGGAACCCAGTTTGTACCCAAAAGAAAGTTTTTTAGACTTTTTTTTAGTTACTGACATGTACACTGTTTTACTGACATTTAACTCCATGCTCCACCGATCACACCAGGAAAGATTATTTTGGAGATTAAAGTTGAATAATAGTTGATCTTCATGGCATTTAATTTCATTATAAAGTATCCGCAAATAATTTAATCTGAACAGGGGAATGAATTTCATTTGTAATGGCATTAATGAATACCAAGAATAATAAGGGGCCAAGTACACTGCCCTGGGGCACACCAGATGAAACTGGTAGCTTCTCGAAGGAGTGGCCACTATTAGAAACGAACTGATTGCGGTTAGACAGATAGGCAGTCACCCAATTAACTATACAAGCTGGAAGATTAATTGATTCTAGTTTACTAATAAGCTTGCTATGTAATACAAGGTCGAAGGCTTTCTTAAAGTCTAGAAATATTACATCAACCTGGCCGGACCCATCAAGAACACTAGCGAAATCGTGAACTGTTGTTAACTGTGTTATAGTGGAGAAACCTTTGCGAAAGCCATGTTGACAGGAAGACAGTATGCTGTTATCCTCTAAAAACTTATTTCCTTATTTATTATATGTTCAAGTAGTTTGCAACATGATTAGGTTAGTGATATAGGGCGATAATTTGTTACTAGTGTGGGGTCACCTTTTTATAGCGGTAAGGTCGAAATAATGCAACCTGAATTCCACTGTCAACTCCCTGAGAGTACTTTTGCTTCCAGTCGTGTTCACAGAACCATCAGCCAGTGTTTAAGCTTACATAAGGCCACTACATAATTCGTGGGGCGTCATGCAGGCCGAAGTGAACACCTTCGGCTCCGAATTCTCCGGTTCGTCGTGTTGTGCCGTTATAAAAATGGTAAACGTGTGCCCTCTTGAGTGCTTCTCCATATATCGGACAATGCTTCGCTCGCCCGAAATTCGTGGATACCAGCGTGACAAAGTTCAGTTGGCCGAACGTATACGCATTCCATGGGCGTACGCTGTGGGGCAATTTTAGTAATTTCTGCCGCGAGCTGCACGCGTCCAGTGGCAGCAGCGTGTTCTGAGCTGTTCTAAGACCGCCTGTGTTTGCATAGTAGGGGTCTGGGCCAGCCACCGCGCAGAACCCCTCAGAGACGAGGACGAGACACTGAGCAACAAGTCTTTATCATTCCAAGACTCCGCCGCGACTCACTGTCAACGGGCACTGAGCGCGAGCCGCGAACACGTCCATCGTTCTCTTCAACTGTCGGCGCGCTCGCGGCTGCCGCTCCCATAGCATATAAAAGTTACACACGCAGACGCCACAGTTACAAGGATATTGTAACGCGCCACCATTAGGTGCGTTTAAAGTGCGCCTACTGTCGCGAGCTGCAAGCAGGGGCAACAGCGCCTTCTGAGCAGCTGAACGATAATCTATTTCCGCAATTAGTACTTATTTGCACTTGGCGCTTTAGCGTGGCATACAGTGGTTCTCTATAACTGATATTTTATATTGAGTTGCTTTCATACTCGTAGAATACCTATTATCTTACTAATTAACCGTTAATATTAAGCATCACACCACCGCGTTAAAATGCCTTGACATCGTGCCCCGATGTCAAGCTAATCTATTAACGTTGGTAAAGAACAACATCCACAAATTTACCAGTGGCATGTCTCTCGCAAAATAAAAGTTAATGCACTTGCACTTCTCTCTCGTGAACGTCCATGTGTACTTGGCACTCTCCTTGCACAGATGACGCAGTACGAATTTTAAAAAAAAACGTAATACAGTCCTCCTCAATGAAACAGCTGTTCTCCAGAAAATAATGGTTCGTTTGAATTGCTAGTATACTATAGTCACAGAAGTAGACAGGTTGGCTTGTTCACAATTCAGAATTTTACATACACAACACAGATACACGAGGACTACATGTAGCAAATAAGTACAAAACTGGAAAAACTCGGTCATATGTGCACTACCTCGTCCACATGCACATTATGCTCAAGGTTCAAGTTCACTTACACTACAGGCACCTTCAATTATGCTACGATTGATGAAATATCACCTAACCTACGTAAGAACACAGTGATGACTTGTTGCCTAACTGCCTGTCACCTATTTCTCTTTCACAATGTGTTCTAATGTGTAAATCATCTGTTCTACTTGTTTGGTAATAAAGCACAGGCCGTTGCATTGAGCGAGCAGTGTGTCACAATTTGTATTGCATGCAGAAGTTAATTTCTTCCATTTGCATGCACGACAAATAGTCATATCTCAACTGATACAAGAAACAGTGTTTGCACTATTTTATTGGAATCAAAACACTAGCAGTTCTCATGTAAGTGTAAGCATACGTATATTTCCATTTTTGTTTATTTTTATTTTATTTATATTGTACAATACTGCAGACAGTTGTCCAAGCAAGAGAGAGAGACACACAAAAGGGAAAATATAAAAAAATTACTGCGTAGCATGGGTGTAGATGGTAATGAATTCCACTCTGTGATTGTCCGCGGGAAGAATGAATATTTATACAAGTTAGTTCTTGCGAATACAGACTTGATGTAATGACTATGCTTGTGACGTGAGGCTCGACCGATGTGCTTCTTGAAGTAACCGTCAGTTTTTATTCCAAGCTTACCAAAATAAACAGAAGCCAAAAACTTCAAACGTGCCTCTTTTCTCCTTTGAGATAGTGGCTGTAATTCGGCCAATCGTAACGTCTGAAACGTTTGTAAACATAGCGGACAGCTAACCTTCGAATTTTTTCGAGATTTTCTACGTTTAACTGGGTGTAAGGATCCCAAACAGCACTGCCGTATTCCAAAGAGGGTCTAATCATTGTTTTGTATGTCATCAATCTGACGGAAGGAGGGGATTCGCCCAACTTATGGTTCAGAAGGCCTAATTTTTTTCGGGCTGTGGAGCTTATGTTTTTTATATGGGTCGACCAGTTAAGAGTGGAAGTTAATGATATTCCTAAATATTTGAATGCCTGCAAATATTTATTGCGTTAGCAATTACATGGAGAGTCTCGGCTTCGCAGCACGCGGCGTTAGACGGCTAGGCCACGATGAGTACCGTCTTTCAGCCTACTAAGTAACGGCGAGCTATTTATATACACCATTTACTTCAGCATGCTTTCTTGGTCCCCACCTAGATGGCGCAAAGTGCGCGCCGTGCGCGCTTTAAAGACCGTCGCCCCGCTCCTGCGAACGCCGTTGCTCTTCGCCCTACAGGGCGTGGTCGCCTTCGTGTGCTAATCTCGAGGAAAGAAGGGGGCGGCCGGGGGGTGGAGCGGGGGGTTGTGAGTTTGTGCTTTCCCCGAGATGTCCGCGCTCAAGTCACAGAGTGTACGAAGGTCAGTTCGCTCGCTCCAGCGGCCGCGTTTGCGAAAGGAGCGCGCTGTTCAAACAGAAATAAGTAACAACTGTTCGCGCTCGTCCTGTGTGTACCTCAGGGGCGTAGAAGGGGGGGGGGGTTCAAACCCCCCAAAATTTTTCAGTTTTGCTTGCATATATACACACGCAAACATACAAACGCACGCACGAACATACATACAGTATGGATGAACCCCCACCCTCCCCGAAAAAATTTTCTGGATACGCCCCTGGTGTACCTGTTCGTTCGTTTCGTGCATCCTGCTTTATGTTTGAGCAGTGCGCTTCAAGTGTCGAGCTGTGACGCATTATAGTTCGCGCTCGTCCTGTCTGCGTTCTTTTCGTGCGTCCTTTGGGCTCGAGCGACGCGCTGGCAATTTCGAGCTGCTTTCCGTTTTTCGGGTTACATTACAATTTATTGCTATCGCATTCACTGCTTCGCCGTTGCGGCGAAACTGCGACTTTTGTGCACAGAACCTGCACCCAATAGTGAACACATGGAACAACATATACAGTAGAGCCCAAGCACTATATATATATATATATAATTCACAGCAGTAAAGCAACATGGAAGTAGTGTGTAAAACCTCCTCATAATGCCTATTGACGTGCACTTCACAGTTCCAGTATCTAAGCTCAATCCAAAGAAATGGGATGCACAAGGAACTTGGTGTCAGCCTACACATGAAGGCAACTAAATTAGTACAATAAGGCTAGCTTTACTTTTGCGAAATATGCAACCATGCAGATAGGCATGCTCTACTTTTTTTATTGCATTAGTTTGCACTGTGGCATCAAAACATGTTGCACATCATCGTACAGTTGAGTTTCCTGCAAAAAAAAAGTCTAAAATTGATCGTAGATCCACTTGGCACAATTCATCAAAGCATTCAGCAAAGCCCACAAAATGACAACGCTGCCTTCATATAGAGCTGCGTATACATTTGCCCACAGATATCTGAAAACTAACGTAATTTCTGGGATTATGCTTGGGAACTTGTCGGCGTTATCACATGACTAATATGTACCAATACTTCTATTAAAGGGGCCCTGCAACACCTTTCTTAGTTATATTGAAATAGTCTCATTATTGACGTATGACTTAGAATAACAGAGAGCTGAGCTAGTTGGTAAGTATTCATTCTAAAAAGACAGGGCGTGCAAACAAGGACACAAGAAAGAAGTCAGGACACCACAAACGCCGACTAACAACTGAAGAGACGCACAACGGCTGAAAAGAAAGAAGGCACGAAAACTTATCTGCGCATGCCCATGCAACAGGCGAACCTATCAATCCGGCACGCGTGGCGGTCTACGTGGAAGATAACTGTTAAGGCATTTGATTTCATCTTTATGCAAGTTAATCGACGGTTGGCTCACGCATGCGCTACCACTATTCTCGATATGCCATGCTTCAATCATCAGGCGCGTTTCTTCATTTCTATGACGGTACAACACTGCGCATTCATCGAATTTTGGCGTGCACTTACAATCTCAACAATGCAAAGATAGATTAGACTAGCTCAGCTCTCTGTTATTCTAAGCTTCTTTTTTAGTACTCTGAACCCTTTTCCGTGTTCTCCTACTTATCTGAACAATCCTGCCTCTTTGGCTTCTTTAATTGCTATTTGCTTGGTCCGTGCTAGCAACAACAGGGGACGAGTGCTGCTTTGTCTCTCGTTTTTATTTCGCGCTTTCATTACTATGCCTCTATTCTAACTTGCCCAGCTTACCACTCTTTTCAAAACAACTCAGGGGGCTGCGCTCAAGCTCTTGGTAATAAGCATGGCGCGAGAAAAGCTAACTGGCCTGACCTATCGCGTGGTTCAGGGAGATCGGCTGTCATTCTTGCAAGGCGGTGTAAGCTTGCGCCGAACACAGCCCAAAATCGTTTAGGGTTGGCAAAACTGACGCAGCACTATCATTCCTGACAACATTTTTGTTGACTTGTTCACAAAATATCTTTATTTTAGCTTTGTCTACCGAGCGCTGCATTTCATTTTATATATGCCACGCACATTCTCACCTGGTGTCGGCGCAAAGGGCTGTCAGCAGAAACAGCATCCGCATGTCAAAAAACTGAAAAAGAAAAAGGGGCAAAATGCGATCACGTGTACAAGAGTGGTTGATAGGACTTGTTTAAACAGACGGACGGGTCTCCTACGTAAGTTTACTGAGAAATATGCCACGGAGCAAGAGCGCGGTGTAACTCCTAAACAGAGGGACGGGTCTCCTACGTAAAAGTTTACTGAGAAATATGCCACGGAGCAAGAGGGAGGTGTAACTCCCGTCAATAGGCGCTGCGCAAACCGCCGACAACGCCGCGTGTCACTACGGCTCGGAAGCGTAGGCGGCTCGGACGAGCAGTCTTCCCGTGAGCGTCAAGGCGAGTGGTGTAGTTGCTCGATAGTTGCGTTTTCCATCGCAATATAACGCTTCTTTCAGCCTTCAGCGTTGCCCAGAAACAACTGCTGCGTAGTTGGTTGCTCGAACACGTCCAAAACTCGCCAGGAACACACTTCTACAAGTTTACCCAGCTGCTTCACGAGCAAGATTGCCACTGTTCCACACAAAAGGTAAGCAGTCGCGCTTTGTTTACGGCAGTGTTAGAACGATTAGCGTGTTTTTATTTCTTCATTTATGTGCGCTACACCTTTAGTGAACGCTGCCATGTTTACAGTTAGTCGCGTCGCCTAAATTTTGGAAGCTACAATGCACATGAGGCAGTGGCTAGCCAGGGGTGTAACCCCGGGCCCGTGCCCCCCCCCCCCGAATTCTTTTAACACGACAGTGTTTTATGCCCGGGTCCACCAAGACTTCAGTGACGTATTTCCGTCACGGAAATGACGTAGAAAAAAATATGCACGATCAGATGGCAAAGAAAAAAAGTTCCATCAACGGGCATCGGACCCACGACCGCTCGGTCCGCAACAACAGATGCCCGGCACGCAATCCACTGCGCCACGGTCACAGACTGTAGAGGCTTTACAAACGCGCCTATTATATCTACGGCTCTCTCGGTCGGCGGGGTGGTGTTGCCCTCTGGGAGCGGTAAAGTAGAGTAATTCGTCATTACTGTGGCCTCCGCGACTATAGCACCTGCAACGCGTTACACGTCCGTCCCATTCGGCGCGTTTTCAATAGAAGTTCAAGTTTGTCCATGAATTAACACACCGCGAGGTGGCAACTTTAGCCCTAGCGTCGTAAAAGCGTCGGCCTAGCTCACATCATCACGCTAATCCAAACCAAAAATAGCTCTGCGACGCGCACCTGCCTCACCTGGCTGTAACACCGCGTTCCCCGCTCACGCGCTCGCCGCGAGAAAAATCGCGGTCAGGCTACCGGGCCGGCACGACGCGCTTTGCGTTTCCCTCTAGTCCGGCCGTGGCGTTCAATCACATTTAACATGCCGCGGGATGGCAACCAAGTTCTGCGTCCAATATGCGACGCTCTGCTGGCTATCACACCTCGTTCTCTGATTACGCTTTCACCGTTAGCTACTACAGCTACCACAAGGGTTTGTTTAATCACTTAGCATGGACGTTAGTCGTCGGGATGGAGATGTACCACCAATCATCAAAGTGGATATATCCACGTTAAACAGTGCTATAGCTGCCAGACATCAAGATACATTGTGCGAACTCTCTTATATCATTGTACAGTAAATATTCAGTAACTTCTGTAAGGGCACCCTTTAATTTCGTGTTATTCCGATTCCTATGACACAGGAATCAACCAAGTTTTTCTTTTTTTTTTTTGCGATGGCATACACAGCCCAAAATGATGCATCTGCCTGCCCTGCCCCTACTTCAGATCATGGAGGTGCCCCCCCCCCCCCGTAAAATATTACTGCCTACGCCCCTGACATGAGGTTGTTGTTACTCATGAGGCGCGATGCCTCACTTTGAAATAAAAAGGAACGATGCGATGAGAGTTGCAACGTGGGCTTGTTGGTTACTCGTATGAAAGGCTTTTGGTGTACCGCGAAAGGAAACACGGACACGAGAAGGCACACAGGAACACCACACAGCGCTACTAGCAACAACATGTTTGTTTTGCGATGCGAAGCGCCAAGTCAGACAATGCGGAGTAAAGCTGTGAAGAAGTAAATGCGCTTAGACGCTTTAAAGAAAGGACTCCGCGTTAAAAAGCATGTAACGGCGCCTTCAGAAAAGCGCCGATTGAATCGCACATGTCCTACACGGTATCGGCTGCATGCTCAACCTATCGATCGCACTGGTGCGCGACCTTCGGTGCAGAATGTTCGCTGTGCGCTCGCCTCAGATATCTGCATAGTGGCTGTACAACCTGGCATGTGTGAGCATTGAAGACCTTGGACAGGACATTAGGCCTCCTTTTGAATGCCTCTTAACATGACTTCATGATATTGGGAAACGCCCGACCTTTAAGCCCTGATATTTGCAACTAATGCCCATTCACTTTGCATAAGTTGTATAATGCGTGGGGTCGATTCTAAAACCTTCAAGCTTTTTTTTTCTTGCTAGTGGGGATAGCTACTGCTGTTTTTGTTTTTTTGTATGAAACTGGTGAAACTGGTTCAGGTTGCTTCACTGTAGTTTTGTATCTCCTCTGATTATGATTGCAAAGAAGCACGCTGTTTACAAGCTGCTTCATTTATGATCACTCTTTACATTTGCTTTCAAGCTGTGAATATTGCAAATATGTGCTTTCAACTAATTACTTGCTTCTTCCACTTTTTAGAGAGGATGGGAGTCCCTGGGAGCTTACTTACGAAGAACACCAGGATCTGCAGCCAGCATTTTCTGAACGGCGAAAGATCAAATAATCCAATAAACCCAACTGACGTAATTATTGCCGGAGTCCTTGGCGTCCTATTTTTCGCAAGTTTATAGTGCTGGTTTGGAAGTTTTACCAACGCTGACATTTCACGTCGCCGCACCTGTACAAACCTTCGCCGGCGCGACAGCGCTCCCTCAGACACACAGCATGTAAGCAAAGCTATTCGCCTCGATATCTCTGAGTGGCGCCCTTCTCGCGTGTGACGTCAGAGAGGGGACTCGGGTGCCGCTCCTCGCGCGCGCATTTGTTACGTGAAGGCTGCTCGACGCTACCAGCCAGTCTGTCCTGCTCGAGTTATTGAAACGTTAGTGGGCAAGTTCATAAAGCAATTTGTACTGAATGTCCAAACAAAATGCGCAGCGAAATCGAGCGGAGTTGCCATCAGGAGCACGTTCACTGTCGATTGCTCCTGGTGCCGTCTGCTAGCCGTCAATGTGTACATCTGCATGGATGGCGACGATTTTTTTCGCGATCGACTGTCCTGTAGCTGTGGCGCACTCAAAATGACTTTCCGGCCCATTTTCGATTACCGATTTCAGCGCTCGGGCTTCGTCTACCGTGAAAACGCAATAGACGTATACCGCGTGCTGCGCGTGTTCGGTTGCCTTCTATTCCTTTGTTCGGAGTTTTAAGCGCATAACAAGCGACGTGTGATGTCATTCAAATAAATGAAATAGTCGTTACAGGCAACAACCTTTACTTAAAGGGACAGACAACCAATTTTTAGGGCACCTGTTTTCTTCAGCGCATTGGAAGGCTAACTGGTCAGAGTGTCTAGCCACGGAATGGTAACGTGGAAGACGCCGTGAAACATTTTTAATCGGGATTTTTCTATCTGCGGCGAATATGAAGACACACTGGACAACACATGCTGCAAACAGTGAGCGCTAGAGCGGTTCGTCTTCGAGCGTGGCGGTTTACTGCGCATGCGGACACTCCGCACGCATGCGCCGCTGCTCTACACTGGCAGCGCCGCTTCTCACCGTGCAACTCCTTTTACCTCGTAGGCAACACAGAACAAAGCGGGAATAGATGATAACATACATGCTCTAACTTTGAGGACCAATTATGGCGTGCATGACAGCATCATACTACGTACAGCAAAGTGACCTTCTCCATAATACTGATCAGGACGTCTTGAGGGGCTAGTTGGTTCATACTATGCAGGAAAATTTGCGCTAAACTAGAAAAGGACAACACAAAGAAGGAACACTTAAACAGATCGAGCGCACTACCACTACCAACACACCAACTGTTTTTATTGAACGTAGAGCATCAGTTAAAATAGGGAACCCCAAACTGCGCAGACACCCCGTGGCTGCGCATAGATGCACAGACACATCGAGGAACATCACGTGTTAACGCACATTATTCATCAAAAAAGACACTTCTGCGCCGTAGAGCGCTACCGAGGCCTCACTTACACAGCTATCTTTTTTCCCCTTAATGAAGAATGCTTCCAAAACCTCCCGCGCACACGTGTTTTTGCTACGTCCAAGTATTTTAGTCTGTTGAAATCGTGCTTCGCATCCACAGGCTTCGTGGCTTCGTCACGTGGATGCTTCGCATCCACGTGAACACCAGCTGTCAATCAAAAATAAAGAAATGGCGAATTTGCCAGCTCACTGCGCTGCCTGTGGATGCGAAGCACGAAAACGTCTTCAGTGCCGGCGACACCTTTTTAGGTACCTGCTGACCTTTCAATAAAAAGAAATTCAATCCTGCCTGCATTTTATACACTTGCTGGGCAAGAAGTCGGAATTGCCCATCATCGCCAAAGGGTCTCATTGGAGGGGCCGTAACTATTAGTGCAACGACATTATGCAACATGTTTTTAATTATTGTGAAAGCTGATGTGGAGGAGAATAAGTGGACAAAGTTTAAGAAATTTAAAAAATGGGTTTTTTTTTTTTTAATTGTCGTCAGACGTTTTCATCGTTCGGTGTTTTCTTGAACTTAGCCCGATGATATCTCTTTCCCGAAAAGTTATATAAATACAAGATTTGGCAGTTTGGTAGATAAGTATGCGAAGAACGTAAAGCAGAATTTTTGTCGCTCTGCTACAAGGCTTTTTTGAGACCTTCAAAGTAAAGAAAATTTTGCCGATTGGTCCATTTTTGAGGTTTTTTATAAAAACATCTACACTACACAAAAAACTAAAAATAGCTGAGCAGAAGCAAAAACATGCATATATTTAGGTAAATAAATTTCAGCTACCTAACTTTAATATATTTTGTGCAATTCATAACGAAAGTTGGCCAGAACAGCAGATCGGATGAGCGCTCCACTCCACCTCTTCGTCATTATTGATTTCCTGTGGTTCGAAAAAAATTTTGGCGGCAAAACAAATTGCGGATCTCTTCTTTCCACTCATCAGGCAATAATATATAAAATTTTGAAATAAAATTGAGAGGTCGACCAGCCATTGTTTGTTCGATCTTACGTGTAATCACCCTGCTATTGAACTCATTGCATAGGAATATGAGCTGGTATACGAATGAACAAGAAGTGAACACTTAAGTAGTTCAGTCGTACTACAGCAGTGCGTAGTACACAGAGCACAAGCTAAACACGTACAGAGAAACAACCGAAAACGCCATATAGTGCGTAAGCGCAGACCTGGAGTGAAAGCTCTCGAAAAAGTGAAGCCAGCTTTTTCCCATCTATGTTCCCACCAAAGAGCTCAGAAACTTGCTCGTTTCTGGTGGTGCCTACTTAGATCAAATGGCTTTGATCTGTTAGTGTAAATGCTACGTTAATTATAAAATAAAAGATCGTTGTTGCCAACAAAAGTAACCCGTGGAGAGGAGTATTGGCGATTTGTCTCCAATAAAATTTGCCATGACTTTGAGGCTTATTTACGAAAACTAGTAACACAAAGACACACTTGCAGCAGTACCTGACCCGTAAAAGTTGCCGTAATAGACTTCTCTGACGTGCGTGGAAAACGCTCGCTTTCCTTCGCCAAACGCCGATGGTTTATCTTGCCCCTACTAAGATGGAGGGCACAGCCGCCATCTTTTGGTGGGCACGGCTTCACTATTGCGCAATAATCGCCACTTGAGCAATTTTTTTTAACCTCCTTGACTGTCACTCAGGGCGAGCATCCCTTTCATCGGCAGATTGCGCTTCTCTTACTAGTAATAGTAACGTTGGATCATCTTTGTGCATCGATTCAACAATGAAGAAGGTATATATTAACAGTAGGCTGTAATCCACGCATTTTATTCGCCGACAATCGGCTCAAACCACTCACAACGAAGCGCCACTGTGTGCATTTGTATACGCGCCGCCGACGGCCTCTCCACACTAACGCGGCGACGGTGCTGCCAACTATAGGTCGATCTCGCGGCCAATAGTGTCACGCCGGAGAGCGGCGACGAACGTCGTGACAGCGCCGCCTACAGAACCGCGGCCGAACGGGCGCGCCGGACGGCAGACGCGGGAGGCTAGGAGCCCGCTCTTGTCGTCTGCTTGCGTGCCGCTGCTCGGTGCTCGATCGCCGCCCTTGCATTAGGTAACTACTGAAACACGATGCCCGTCGCTATACGAGACGGCAAACGTTACGGCGTCTTTTCGCTAAGCTCGCTGGAGCGCCGTGGCAGAAAGAACAATCGACAATTTCACGAAGCTGTCCACAATTGCTAGAGCGGTTCCTTTAATTTTTTCACCTTCGCATGCTTTAGCAAACATATATTGCGTGTGAAAATGCCGCGAAATATGCGCTAATGTAAAAAGAAAAGCGTGAGTAACGGAGTTCCTTGCATACTTAAACGAAAAAGTAATTCTCATGTGTTCACGCTCTTCAGGCAAGTGTGTTGTTTTGGAACTTCGTGATAGCGGTTCTTCAATGTCGAGCTACAAGAAAGCAATATAAAAAGCTGCGAGCCACACTTCATTCTCGACGGAGCTTACCTGCAAGTTTGAATCACTTTGGTGGTTGTTACTATGTTTGCCGAGGACTTTTGACTCCTAACGAACACCTTCGCTCGTTTGGCGCTGCTTTTATCGGTTAGTTCAGGGACCTCCCGGCCGGTTGTTGATTTCTTTGTTCGGCACAAGTCAGGTGAAACCTCCTAAAAAATGCCAGGTGTCACTTCGAAAGAGTCACTTCGGCTGGTCGAGGATACCTGAGCAACCGAGCTTAGTGTAGTATTACACCTGCTGACCATTCTGCTGAGAAAGTTCTTTTCGTCGACGCAGTCGCTTGCTCTCAGTTCTCGATCCTCCCTTCCACCCTCTCGGCCATTCTTGCATGCGCTCATGGTCAGATGGAGCGTTCAAAGTTCGAACGTTTTCCGCGCAGGACTTGTATACTTATTGAAAGTTGGGGACGAACCATCTGCGCCTCATTGTCGATGATTACAATGTAACACTTAAATCGTAGAGTAGCAGCATAGAAACTGGCGTACTTACGAAGTATTGATTCTCACTGCTCGAAGCGAGCGGCAGACGTTGCTCTGCTGTTCCATCGGTTCACGTCTGCCCAAACGTGCTCCGGAAATGTACGTTTTCTCCCTGCGCGCTATAGTTCTGTATCGCAGTTATCGACATTATTCTATGATTCATGCTAATGAGATAGAAGAAATGCTCGTCTTTTATTATATCGAAGAACTTGCATGATTTATGTCGAAGAATATGCGTGATTTTCGGCACGCCCCTGATTACTAATGCAGATCGTCTGCTTTTTGAAGTTTCCCAGTTTCTTTTTTTCGTTGTGGCCTCAAAGGCATCTGATGTAAAATAGAAAAAATAAAACATATTGCCACTAAGATTCTCTACACGCGCCTTATTTCCTTGCGGCAAACCACGCTGGCGAAAAACTTTTATGGCTGCATCCGGTAGCGTAGTGCAGTCGGCCAGTCGCAGATGTAGCAGACGACACCCGGGCGCCGTCGAAGACCGCGCGCGCTCTCCCACCGCGGGGGAATACACGTAGTTCCTTGCGTCACCGCAAGGCGCGCTGCGCGCACGTTCGCCATAGAATCACTAGAAAAATTTCAGAGTATCACATCTGTTTTCCGCGCGCCGCCGCCGACGCGACAGGCTTACTCGCATCACGTGACCTCTCGCCGCCATATCCCTTCCAAGCGCTTTGGGTGCAGGCGCGTTTAATGCAGAGCGCGGCCGGACATTTAGCAGTACCACGGTCCCTAGAAGTACTTCGTCACTTTTTTAAACGCATCTTGCAGATGCCAGAGAGTAGCTCACCAGTAACCGAACGTTGCTGGTGAGCTACTCCGGGAAGTTCGTATATTTTTGCATTCCGTGTGGGAAACATTAACGTCAAAGAGCGTCGTTGTACATGGCTGCATAGTTGGCCGCGGAATGAATTCGCCCCCCTCGAAGAACACTCCTTTCTGCAGTGAACTGCACAAACTTTGCTGGAAAAGCTCTCACGCAACAGGATACTTCACCTTTTCGGTTCGCTATGTTCAGCGATATTGAAAACTGCATACTACATACCTTTCTATTTGCTCGGCTGTTTATATCTCGATCTGTTGGACAGATTGTGCATGCATTTCGAGTTATAAGCGTGTCACGCACGAGAGCGAAATCGAAGACTTATTAAAATAATAACTGTTTACTGTATACCTTGAAGGTATTGTCGTATGATCATTTGCCACTGCGGAAAACTGAAGCGTGGAACTCTGTTGATAAACATGGTATAAGGCAATGTTATTAAGCGTATTTTATTTTTTTCAATAAAGAATGTTGCTAATGCTGCATTGCGCCGAGCGTACCCTTACAATACTGTTTAGCGGGTGAGAAATGGTCACAGCAAAAAAATGGCTTATCCTCTCACGCATTGAGGGAATCGATTTCATGCGAGCCCTAGATCTATATACATACTGTGCTGCAGTAGCATGCGCGTTAAAGCTTTTCGGGATGTGCTATATGTGGTCAAGATAACATAAAGCACTGCACCGAGGAAGTTTTAACAAGAGTGCATTACGAAAAAAAAAGTTGAAATTAAAAGCAGTGCAGAAACCGAACCCCAGCCGTTTATGCGCTGGCAACGCCAAAAAAAAAAAAGAAAAAAAACTGTGTCGGAACACAGCAAAATATTTGCAAATGCACTGCAACGTTGGGAATATTAAGGAGACAAAAAAATAGGAAATGAAACAACTGAGTAGTGACGTCAATCATTTTGATGGCCTATTTTCTACGTATCTGTTAGGAAATGACAACGTATTCGCAAAATAAGATGCACCTTACCTACCGCACGCCGATTCGCCCAGGCGTTCGGCTGCTGGCGTTCCGAACCGAGACAAATACTCCACGCACAACTTCCACTTACCGTACACACACCACTTCTATTACAAATAACACCCAGCTTAACAGCAAGCATGGTGCGCAAGTAAGATATGCGTCAGCGATCAGTCGAAGGACGCAATGCTGAATGTTCTCGATGTTCGATAATGTTCTCGAATCCGCTATGAAGTGAACCTGAACACCGACTGCAAAGCTAGCGCAAACAGTCAACATTCACCAAGTGTCGAAGTAAATGGCATCTCGCGCGGTCATTACGCTAATGCAACTATGTCTACAGCTCCGGACCTTGCGAACACACCCGGCCGTGACACGAAAAGAGACCGATGAAGCCACGAAGAGAGTTCGCGAGCACATGGCAACATTCGCCGCACGTTTCATTAGCTACACCGCTTACCGCGCAGTCAATTCAGACTGTCGATGACTCGAAATCACTTCTGATATCCTTTTGAAGAAACACACACACACATATTGCAGTTACGCCGAGCGTAACACGGCATCGAGGCGAAGAGATCGGTCACTTCTCAACACACGCTACCAACGCGCCGGACGGTCCGGAAGGGAAATGGCCGCCGCCGCTCAATGTTGCCCGCGTGCAGCCTACCTTTGCGGTATTCAGAAATTTTTCTAGTGACTCTAGTTCGCCATAAAGCCCCTATTGGCCTCGAGGAGTTACGGAGTCGCCCTCTATCGGACGCGCCTCGATTGCGTGCTAGGCAGGATACCGCCGGCGCGCTCCCCATAGGTATTGCTGTCGGCGCTCTACAAGAACACCTCGCTGAAGCCCTCCAGGGCATTTCTGTAAGTACTTTCGAAATGAACTGTGTTCTTTACTGTCAAAATAATAATTTTCGACGAACTGAAAGCACAAGATAGTCTACAGTCACTGTCTCTTTCCAGAAAACCGAGCACCCGCGTCACTCTGTCACCGCGTTGGAGACCCCTGAACCGGCTTCTTATTTATTTATTTATTTATTTATTTATTTATTTATTTATTTATTTATTTATTTATTTATTTATTTATCTATTTATTTATTTATTTACAGAATACTGCAGGCTCAAATCGGAGCCCATGCAGGAGTGGAAAAAAAATCACAATCAATCAGTAGTCAACGCGCGCAATATACACACGAAATTAATACTCTCATACAAACAAGTGTACACATAGCAATTCATATCCAACAGCATTTTCATCACATAAATCAGTAACAATTCGTGACCAGAATAAGTATATGTACACAAAACTACTTACACCAATACATACTCGCAATATAACACATGGCACAACACATTCATGTAAACGGCTGGGATTACTAGTGCACGTACTTCCTGTACATACGAACCAAAAAAAGGATAGTGCTTAGGGTTATGATGTGATAAAGTCGAAGTAGTCAATGTGTTGTAGCGACTCAAACGGCAGGGCGTTCCAGTCTGCAATGGTCCGAGGAAAAAAAGAAAACTTAAATGTGTTGGTACGTGTCTGGCAGGGCTGGGCAAAGATACTTTGAAATTGTATCGCGATACGATACAAGATACTCAGGCAAGAAGTATTTGAGATACAGATACAAGATACCATAACGCCGATTGTATCCGATACGATACATTCCAATTGTATCTTAAGATACTTCGATACATTCGGAAATTCGTTATTGTATATCTGTATATACGGTAATGTAGCACTAAACGCCAATGCACAAAAATGTTCGCTTGAAACATTATTAACTGTGACCATTTTTGTTTCATTTGCATGAAATGTCTGTTAGTCATAGGTCGGCAAAAAATGTGGAGCTCACTCACACTCACACATGAAATATATTTTACCTTTAGGGCTCACTCGGACTCAGACTCACGAAAATTTTCCTTATTCGGACTCACTCAGACTCACACTCACGGCTCAATCTGAGTCTGAGTGAGTCTGAATGAGTCGACTCATGAGTCCATTAGCGTATAATTAACTTTTTCGACAACAGTGTCAATGCGCTTCAACATCAACATCTCATATAACTAGTGTTCCACTTGGCGCCTTATCTCATACCTTCAAATATGAGTTATGAATGGTTACAATGCAGTAAGGGCATTTTTATCGAAAGAGATGACTCACACGGGATATTTTATCAAGAACTTCCCATGAAATATTTTGCCAGAGGGAGGTCAAACATCCCTCCCCTCACTTGCCTCCGTAACTCACGCCTCTGATCAATAAATATTGAGATTGCGTATGAAAGCTAGTGCTTTGAAGTATGGGTGAGTAGACGTGAGTATAAGCGTGAGTCTTTACAAAGCTGATAGGGATGCTGAAATTGAGTAGACAGAACTATAGGTCGGCAAAAAAGAAAAATGTGGAGATCACTCAGACTCACGCATGAAATACATTTCGCCCTTAGGGCTCACTCGGATTCAGACTCACAAAAATATTTCTCATTCGGACTCATTCTTACTCGAAGTCACTGAAAGTTTTGCCAACCGGACTCACAAGGACTCAGACTCATGAAAATAATACTCAGCCTGACTCACTCAGACTCAGGCTCACGGCTCGATCTGAGTCTGAGTGAGTTTGAGCGAGTCGACTCATGTGTGAGTTTGCAGACCTATGCTCTTCGTATCTCAAAGGTTTTGTATTACTTGCTGAAGGTATCTTACTTTCGTTCCGAAACAAGTTATTGGGGTTGCTTTAGATGCATATCATGACAGCTCCTTATACACTTCGCTGATAACAGTTTTTGCTTGCCGCTTTTGTAATTAGGTGGAGCCGACAGCTAGCGGGATGCCATCTAAGCATAAGAAATTCAATAAGAAGCCTCCGCACAGTGGTGCAAATGCCGTTGTTAAGTTCTACCTTCTCCGTAACCGTATCACGCTTTTCGCCCCGATCACCGGACAGGTGTACAGGCTGTTTCACACTTAGGGGAAATCTCGGAGCGCGTGGCGTCGTGATGCGGCCAGCGCTGCAACCACGCGGGTGTAGAGTTGTACATCTGCGCGTGCGCAGATGTACAACTGTACACCCTCGAAGCGTCTGCGCACGCGCTAGCTGCTGCCGGCGCGCCATTGCAGCGCTAGTCGCATCGCGATGCCACGCGCTCCGAGATTTCCCCTAAGTATGAAACAGCCTGTACATCAGCGAGAAGCTGGTATTGACATTCTTTGCGACGCATCGTCTTTACGTAGGTGACATAAAACTGCAGTTACTTTCATATTCTACTGATCTGCTAGCGTAAAGCGTTCGTTAGCGACGTACTTAGCAATGCGCGATCTTTTAACATTTTTTTTTCTTTTACGAGAGAACATCTGCAGCCCAGAAAAACGTGTGCCGCAGGACACCGCCGCTATTCACACTATATTACCACTTAACCTCCGATTACTTGGTGATTAATAACAGTAAAAATATTTAGAGAAGAGGAAAAAGAAAAACAAATATAACTAAGTAAAATAGAAAAGCGGTTATATATCAAACAGCGAATAAGTATAGGAACACGATGCAGGCGGCACCCTCAAGAGCTAATGATAATTGTTGCGTTTAGCGTCCCACAGAACCACGATATGATAATGATAGAGACCGTAATGGAGAGCTCCCGAAGTTTCGACCACGTGGTGTTATTAAACTTAAATATAAGCACACGGGCATCGAATTGCGGCCGCCGCGACCTGCGGGTTAGCAGTCAAGCACCATAACCACTAACCCCTAATAGGTATGAGAATTAGGCATTTAAGGTAAGACCACAGAAAATTCGGTGCCTATGTAAAATAGCGTAGACCAACTCGTTGAGAGATAGGTAATGTATGGGATGGAAAAGGACAGCTTAGAAAAAACTTGTGCTCTCAATCCAATTATGATTTCGAAAACTCATTGAACAAAAGAAAAGAGACGTACGTCAAAACACCTCCTGTTAAGTGAATGCTTGTGCTGGTAAATCCAGCATCGGTATCGGTGGTGCTATATATCTGTACGAACCTTGTTTGTATATAAGTCAATCTCATTGCATGTAAGTAAAACTTGCATCGACGAGGCCCTTTAGATCACCGATCTGTGAAAGCCACGAGACGCAAAGCAACCCCTTTTCTTGCATTCTTCAGACTTCGCAGCGAAGCAAAACGCAAGAAAAACTTCGATAACGACACTACAGCGGCATCAGAATTTGTGCAAAAGACACCGCACGCATTGGAGTACGTGGCACAGGACAGTGGCTAAAAGCCAAGTGTCATAGCACTGACACAACTAAAAAAAAAGAAAGAAACCGTTAAAACAAAATGCCCTCTGGGCGTAGACGTTCACGCGTTTGTTTGTCAAGACGACGTGAGCGCCACCATATGTTATTCTGCTCCCTCAATAAGGACGCTCAGAGCTCATCGCCTGCCGTTGCTGGAAAACTCTGACGAAAAGATAGAATAATGTCACTGTATTTAGTTTTAATCTGGTGGCTTAGTGGGGGCAGTATCGGCTTGAGAAGCGGATTTCAACCAACGTTTATTGTTTGGCAGCGTGGTGTTGCGATCGCAGTATCTTGTATCTTAAGATACACGATACATTATTCAATGTATCGGAAATACAGATACTGATACACGTCTTTCGAGACGTATCGCGATACAGATACAAGATACCCAAAGGGTATCTAAGATAGTATCGAAGATACATGTATCTTCGATACTGCCCAGCACTGGTGTCTGGAATGGTGTTATCGACGCAGCATGGCGATTTCTAGTTTCTCGTGACGTCAGTGGTTGGATAAACGTAGAGGCATCTAGTACGAAATGTTTGTTTTTTAAATGAAAAAGAAATTTTAATCTCAGAATTTGGCGACGAAGCTGGAGATCTTCTATATTATTTTCTTTCATGATAGCTGTGGGGGAGTCTGTCATGCGGTACTTAGAAAATATAAACCTAATGCATTTACGTTGAACCATTTCTATGGCATGAATGTTTTTTCTAGTGTATGGGTCCCAAATGACGCACGCATACTCGAGAGTAGGTCTAATGATGGTATTATAGGCTAACAGCTTCACAAATGGCGGGGAGAGACGAAGTTTGTACTTGAGAAAGCATAGCTTACGGAAGGCGGATGCGCAAATGTTCGATACATGGATATTCCAACTTAGATATTTGGTTACTGTTACGCCAAGGTACTTATATTCACTGACCTCTTTGAGTATGTGAGTTTGTAGCGCATATGGAAAAGAAGAAAAGTTTTTCTTTCTCGTGATGTTCATGTACACTGTTTTGTCTGAGTTTAGTTTCATATCCCACTGCTTACACCACTGGAAAACGTTATCAAGGCAGGAATTTAAAAGCTGCTGATCATTCATGGTAACTATTTGCTTATAGAGTATACAATCATCGGCGAACAGCCTTATTCCGACATGTTCAGGGACAGCTTCAACAATATCATTTATATATATTAAAAAAAGTAGTGGTCCCAAAACACTTCCCTGGGGAACACCTGATGTAACCTGAAGTATGGATGAACAGTGACCATTTATATCAACAGATTGTGTTCGATTTGACAAGTACGCGGAGACCCAATTTACAATAAACTCTGGAAGGCCAATATTTTTAAGTTTGAAAATCAATTTATTGTGGGGAACTAAATCAAAAGCCTTCCTAAAGTCTAAGAAAATAACACCAATATGCCCGGATTTATCAAGAATAGATGCGAAAATATGTATGACTGTGACCAGTTGAGTGACAGTGGACAGACCCTTCGCGAACCCATGTTGAAAGGGGGTTAATATGTTGTCATTAAGAAAATTAGTGATGTAGTTAGCTATGACGTGCTCGAGAAGCTTACAACAAGAACAAGTAATAGATATGGGGCGATTATTTGTAACCAATAGTTTATCTGCAGATTTCAATATTGGGACAATTCGCGCTGTTTTCCAATCTATCGGAACAGAAGAAGAAGACAGAGAGGCGCGGAAAATGATCACAAGGAGTTTAGCAACCATCTCACCGTATCGACGCAGAACGCATTGTGAATGTTATCGGGACCAGGCGAAGCTTTAGTCTTTAAATTCAGAAGCATAGATACAACGTCTGCGTCGAGATAAGGAGAGGTAGCATAAGCGCGTGCGCTATCGCAATCTTTTTGGAAAACGCTTTGAAAGGTGTCGCGTGAAAGGTAGTCACTCGCTGAGTGCAAACTGTGAAACATCTCGTTGGAGTAGACTGCCTGTATAACCAAACGGAGCATAACAGAAAGAAGCCTTGAGCCAGCGACGACTGACGGTGCCTCTGCATGTATGAGCGTCTGCATGTATGTTCGTACTGATGGTTTCCCTTTTGCTACGAGCGCGTTTTGGCACCGCGCTGTGAACTTTAGGCCGCAAAATATGAGAATTTGTGAGCAAACAAACAACTACTGTTGCGCGAACGCTATCAGAGCAGTTCAAAAACAATTTCCTTACAAGTGCGGCTTCGGTGCGCATGGCAACTTTGTGATCTGCCGTCCCGACGATTCAGTGTTTTTTTCTTTTTCAGTCTAAATTCGGGTACGTTTCAATGTCATTTCACAAGTTGTCTCGCACAGCGTATTGATCGGTCTTCTCAGCGGGCAAATGCCGCTGCTTCTGTTTCTTTATTCAGCGCATTCGTTTCGTTTGGTGCTCACACAAAACGTGAGCAAATGCGACGCCTTTTTTTAATGCTCCTTAATTATCGTTCCGTTTGCATTCCAGTGAACTTGCCGCTCTCTGTCATCAACAAATTCATAGACCAAAGCTTCACCAATTCGAGATTGCTGGTGGAAGAAGAACCAGTCTACGAGACCGAGCATATAGTAGCATGCGACACCTAGGAAAAGAAAGAAAATACAGTAAGGTTTGCCGGACTTGTTCTGCAAACGTCGGCTGTGAACTAGGACCCACATGAACTTCAAATAGCGGTGAATAAAATAGAAGGTATTGCAGCAACCAGCAGCCGCAAAACAGGATAGTAATTATTTGGCGTGTACCCGAACAATTTTGGTAGCAGTGTCGTGTCTAACGCCAACAGGGTGGCAGCTTTCCCACGTAAATAAATGAGGCTCCAAGAAAATACATGGGGTTGGCCGGTGGGCTGATCATCGGTGGGCCGATCACGGAGGCAATGCAAAATTTATGTAGCTTATGAAGCAATGCATGCCTCATCAAATGGGAAGGTTGCCCGTCGGCGTTCCGCGTTGGCTTCGTCAACACGAGTGATGCAAAAAATAATCGTCACGCGATGGTGTCACCATATGACGTCATCATGACGTCACAGATCGCCAATATATGTAGCGTCATTATGACGTCACATAATGTGACGTCACATGATGACGTATTCACACGTCCTGGTCGCTTTGCATTGCCTCCGTGATCGGTCACGGAGGCCGCGCAAAACCGCGTTAGGTGCAGAACGCTTTTGGAAGGGGGCGCGGGAGAATCAGTACATCGACTGACAAGAAGAAGATGGCTTTCGCCTTCTAGTCATCTTGAACGAATGCATAAGGGACCCTGTGCGTTTTTTAATTTAACGTATCTAAACAATGACCTGCGCATCTGCAGCCGTTTTTGTGGACGCTGAGCACGGGGACGACGATCAAGAGGTCACATTGGAGGGTTCTGAGATGGCATCGCACGTGGTAAAAGGTAGCGCTTTTACCATCCTGTGGCAGATAAGCATCATTTGCCGGCGGGAAGAGCGCGAGCCATCATCTCAGTGCGCGCTGTCTGCTACTCACCGAACATCGCGGGCCCGACGCAGTAACGAAAGTCTTCGTCGCGGAAGTGCTTGTTGCACGCAAGACTTGTAGCGGATGGCTACTTGCCGGTTCTTAGCTTTACAACCCATGCTTCACGCTGTTTCTTGTCCCGCGGTTACCAGTGCAGGCTGACACTGGGCTCCGTTGCGTTAACGCGGCACTGCGGCACCGAGCGGTAGAGCCCCATGTTCGGCGCCTTCGGAGGCAGCCACTTTATTACAATGGTTTCAATTGAGTAGAAAAAGAGAGAAAACTTCCGAATTTGAACAGACCGCAGCGCATGTGGGACTTGGAACTCGTTTTCGAAGCACGCGACAGTGCGCCACAAGCAGCCGACGCGGCCGCTGAGACCACGTGATCCTGCCAAGCACGTCACGCTGAAGGTGGCGCCGGCGTTTCCAGTGGTTGGCGTCGAGGCCAATACTTCGTAAAAGTACCGCCATCTGCTCTCCCCTCCGCCGCCTCCTCTCTAGCGCGTCTTTCGCGTGCGACGGTGGCGCCCCCTCGAACGCTCCGCGTGGACGCGTGAAGCTTTCAGTCCGGATGCGCGCTGGCGCTGCCACTTTAGCCACAGCCTTTCTAGTCCAGCCGTGGCCGCGTGCCATGTCTCGCATACGGCTGTGTGTAATGATTCTCTTTATTTCTGCGTTCATTTTCTCAGTTGGTGTGGATGCGCGCACCATCAATTCCCTTATAGCGCGCCAGAAGAGCTGCTGCAAGCCATGTACAATTTGTAGCAAATTGCACGTCGTTTACGGTTCTTTTCGGAGCGTAGCGTTTCCCTGTGTATCTGGCGCGGATATCGGTAACTGGGTTTACTTAAAAAAGGTTGACATAAAATTCTGTAAACACGACGCGCTATTTATTGCATCGGCAAGAAATATTTACATGGCAGCTGTGATGTCAAGCCACGCCGTTTGGGAAGTAGTAGTTGCCGTGCGTATAAACTATCTCTATCATATATAACAGGAGCAATGCCTGTAATTCCCATGAAGGTTCTCGATCAAAACTTCATGACATTTTACATATGTTACTTCTCCTCGGCCTGCCCGCCGCGGTGATGTATCGGTTTCGGCGCTTGCCTGCTGATCCGAAGGTCGCGTGTTCGGAATTCGATAGAGGTGAAATGCTCGAGGCCCCGCGTACTGTGCGATGTGTCAGTGCACGTTAAAGAACACCAGATGGTCAAAATTTCCGGAGCCCTACACTACAATGTGCCTCGTAATCATATCGTGGTTTTGGCTCGTAAAACCACATGTATCATTATTATCTCCTTTGCCTGCCCAATGACGTGTGCTCGCAGTACGCCGTTCTGGGACGTTTAATAAATGATGTTATAAAACCAATAAATGAAAACCACGGTGTAAGAAAAATAATTTAGGTGTGGACACTCTCCGCCCGCCGCGAAGGAGGGCGCGTCCAGATAATGTTCGCCTTTAATACATGCGCCGGCCGCAGTTTCGTGGGGGGCGCTGCGACATGGGGGCTTAAGAAACCTATTGCGACGAGGCGAACGCGCGCTTTTCTTCATTTTTTTTTCACCTCATTGCCTTTTTTTAACCGTGCACGCTAGCAACTAGAGCAAGAAACGCATACCGCGTTTCTCGCGACTGGCCACGGTGTAAACGGCGCACCCGACGCACATAGCGTCCCTAACAGCGTTGCGTACGTAAAAGCGCGGCGTCTTGCTTAGAGCGCGTGAGCAGTCTTTCTGCTCGCTGACTTCTCCCGTGCGCAACGCCGTTACGGACGCTACGCACGCAGCTCGTCTTCTATAGTACATGCGCCGGCCGCGGTTGCGTGGGAGGCGCTGCGACATGGGGGCCGAGAGGAGGAAAGAGGCGAACATTATGTGGATGCGCCGTCGGGCGGAGTGCCCACACCTAAATTATGTTTCTTACACCGTGATGAAAACTTAAAACCAGTATGGTAAAACCAACGACATTAACCCACTCATTCTATTGAAGTGTCGAATTTCAAACGGACATCTCAGCGGCTGCAGCTCGATTAAAGATCCCACTCAACGAGCATACCTTTCTGAAACGTTTTTATTGCCGTACTTTTTGCAATGCGACATATTTTGCAAAAGTACAGCACAGGTGATATATGCCATCTCTAGCGTTTTGAAACTTATGCGCTAGATGTGTGACGCGATAATTCATGATGACACGCCGGCTGGTGAGCCACGGTCCGCTGAACTAAAGCCCCGCTCATGTTCCGAATTTGCAGAAAGTTGTGACTGCAACCCAGAAGTGGTTCGCCAAATTAGACAATATGATGGAGGAGCTGCACGTAAATGCACGGCTTTCGATAAATTCTGCGCGCTAGGTTCTTTTTTTTTTCTGCTATCGCACTTTCATTCCGACGCTGGCTCTGTCTTCGCCCTTCCATCTGCACATCACAGTGAAAGGTAAGTAGAATGTGTGGAACACAACCTAGTGTTGCAGTGCACGACACTCGTTCTTTCAAGGTTAATAATATGTGAGGTCTTACGTGCCAAAACCGCGATATGATTATGAGGCACGCCGTAGTTGAGGGCTCTGGAAATTTCGACCATCTGCTGTACAAGACAGTGACTTGCACGAGCAAGTGACTGTCTTGGTGCATGACAAATTACACAAAATTTCGTGTGACATGAAGTAATATACCACATATGTCACACGGCAAAGCAAGACGCCTGTCAAGAGTTAAAACGCACGAGCACATACCTCAAAAAGCCGCGCCGATCTCGGCTCGAAGTTTGTTCGACATATTCTGTGGAGCCAGACTTTGCGACGACCTGCATTCTCTTTTCCGCGAGGATATGGCAGAAAACTTTTTCCATTGGGTGTCACGGTTATGGCAGCCAAACGCACAGCAACCCGGCATCGCGACAAAACGAGCGAGACGCACACGTGCACTTCACACTTCGTGCACTTCACATGGGGCGAACACACAGTACATGGCACGTTGGAGCGTTCAACATGGCGCCGAGAGGCGAAGGAGACAAAATACCGAGAAAGAAGGCGCGCGCTACTACGTGACCGCGGCTGCCCTATCAGAGGCGTCGAGAGGAGGAAGCGGCGTAGATCAAGAGAAAGCTTTTCCGAAGGTATATAGGGGCTTTAGTTCGCCATAGAGTTACTGTATATGCAAAGGTAGCATATACAGTAAATCTAGTTCGCCACAAAGCCCCTTGATCTAGGAAAGTAACGACACTCTCCTCCGCGCGCATGTTTCCTCCTCGATTCTCCTCGGAAATGGCGCCGGGGCTCCCGCGGACGCACCGCTGAATTCAGTGGAGGAGCGTGATTTGGAACCACTTGCGCGTCGTGTAGAAAACTTTAAAAAATGGACAACGGCGGAAAAGAAGGCACGAAAACTTATCCGCACATGGCCATGCAACCTATGGCACGCGCGGATAAGTTTTCGTGCCTTCTTCCTTTTCCGCCGTTGTGCATCTATTCAGTTGTTAGTCGGCGTTTGTGGTGTCCTCACTTGTTTGCACGCCCTGTCTTTTTGGAATGAATTTTACGATTTGCTGAATGAAAATTGTGCCCTTATGCGACACTACCCAGCAGTGTACGTGTTCGCTTAGGAAAACACAGAAGACGCGTTCCCCGCGCAGCGTGGTGCGTACGAGAAATCAAAACATTTATAAAAAAAAAACATGGCTGATCCCTCCGTCATAGGAATCGGTATAACACGAAAGTGAAACGTGTCTTCACAGAAGTAGTGCTTATGATATATGAGAGCTTGTACAATGTCTATTCGTGTTTGGCAGCTATAGCACCGTTTGACGTGGATGCACCCATGTTGACAGCATGTCTCTATCGCGACGACTAACGCCCATGATCATGATTAAACCATTGTGGTAGCTGACGGTGCGAACATATATTTGGACACAGCGAATCGTGAATCCCGCGTAAGGATGATATCAACAAGCTCATAATCAACATTGGTACCCGGTATGCACTTCTTCAAAGCGTCGTCAATTAAGGAGAGAAACGGCACGGTGTGCGCTTTCTAGTAATGGGTAGCCGACGCCTGTGCTCATGCATACATAACACACACTGCACTTCAGTACGCGGGAGGTAGAGGTTCGTAGCCTGAGCCGCAAACGCGTGCGTCCCTCTGGCCTCTGTCTCGCAGGCGCTGCTCTCGCTCCACCAAGGCACGACATTCGCCCGTCGAAATCGCGTCCTTTCTGCAACGCATATTGCAGCAGTTTTGTTAGTCGGTGCTCTCGCAATTGAAGCAGTCGGCGGCAGAGAAATCCCGTTCGTGCACGTGGAAGCTGCACTACTCCGATGAGCCGACGCACGCTAACACGAATCCAAAGGCAAAGAACGTAACTGCGTCAAGGGTGCCTCGGCGACGCCAGCGCGGCCAGTCTACCTCTCTGGTATCGAGACGCTTTAACCATGACCTCCGATATCACGTGCAATCTCGGAGTAAGCGCTAGTAAGTGTCGATCGTGAAGCATTACTTCTTTTCACCTCTCACAGACGGCGGCACCGCCCCGCTCCGCCTAAGGTCCCTAGATAAAACAAGTTTTCAAGGTAGCGACACCCTTCCTTTTCCTCCTCGCTTATTTGCCTGGAGCGCCCCCAAGAAGGGTCAAAGCGTGCATAAAAAAGGGAATGTTTGTGTTCAGTTATTACGGCGGATAGAAATATTTATAGCAAATGAAAAGTAAATGAGACGTAGGATAAAAGGTTACTTAGTTGAATATAAGCGGTACAACATAAGAAGAAGCGTGATGTGTGTTACCCAACTGGCAACGTTGTTATAGTTTTATATTTCACACCATTATCCATGGCGTCTCGCAACGTACGTCGTAGTTCGTCCCGGTTCGTCCAGTTCTCCGAATGTGTTTTGCTCGTGAATATGATGTGGCACAGTTAACGTGCTTCTTGCTGGATCCTGTGATCCTGACTGACCACAGGGCAGCACCTTGTTGTGACGAGTGATCATAGCCGCTTGTGCGCACACAGGCAAACGCCGTGGCCAGACTAGAACGAACGCTTGACTAGCAGCATTGCGATGACAGTTTTTTCTGGAAAAATACATCCATTTTCGCAATCATGATGCCAGGTAATCGTGGTGCATGTTTTATTATCTGGGTGACTACGGAAGAGACCGCGGCACCGCAATGCGGGTGCACGCAACTTAACGACAAGGGGGGTTCTACCAGTTTGGTGTCCCGAAGTGATGAACATTGCGACGATGTCGTCGCCCTACCATCAGCGGCAAGTACCAGAAACAGACTTAAAAAGCGTTGGCACAGCGTCGCGTTTGAGCCTGTTTACGCCGCGTTCAAGAGCAAGTGACTCGAACTGGTCTGGCATGAAATGTCCCTGAAAGTGCAGCTACTTCAGCTGTATTCAACTGTACGTGCATACGCACAAATATTTGTAACGAATTTCACGTACTAGACGCGCGTTAGACGCGCGTTCTGTAGCGTTTCAACAAAAGGCGACAAATCAACTCGCCTCGCAAAGGCGCGTCTACGGCGTTGCACGGAAGTCCTCGCGTCAAATGTTTTGTAGCCACACTATAGCCACACTTCACGGCGTGCCCTATTCCGGATACCACGAGGTATGTTGTAGAGGGAAAAACCACCTTCTGTTTTGTTGCTGCAGCCGACAGCACAGTACTTGACATATTCAAAATTCACGGCGAAGCGTGTTCGGTCGACTTGGCGTCAACTGGAACGCTCCTCTTCTACAGCTTGTCTTGGATACGATTTCGTCTTTCGTCGCGGCAAGAATCCGACTAGAACCATATGCACATGCGCACTCGTTTTGAACCTTTTGCTTTATAATAAATATCACCACCATCCACTAACAGCATCACGTGCAACGAATTCACCAATCACAGACGCAAATGATGGAGAAAAGGAGGGGTAGGCGCGAGAGTGAGGAGGAAGGCGCAAAAAGCAATGAGTGTCGCTACCTTGAAAACTTTTTTATCTAGGGACCTTAGCTCCGCCCGCCGCGAAAGAGAAGGTGTGAAAGATATAAGGCGCGTTCGCGCCGTGCCTAGCATCTCCCGAGTTGGCTTAGTCGGTAGAGCGTCGGGCGCTTGCCGTCGCGGCCGCAACGTCGTGGGTTCGATTCCCAGCGGGGTATCTTTTTCTTGGTTTTTTTAAGTGCGAATGCACTTTTTAGGCGACCCTGAATCCGCCGTCCCATAGCAACGGCGCGAGGAGCGGAGAGCAGCGTCTGTAGCAACGGCGTAGCCACGTCACGCCCCACGTGACTGCGCGCGCTCCGCCCTCCGCTCCGTGGCTGCGCGCGCCCCGCGCATTGCCTGTGGTGATGAAGGCCGGCGGCGAGACGCCGAACGAAAGCGTGCGAAGCGAGCCGAGCACCCCGAAGCCGATCTGGCGCGGGGACGCGCGATGCGTGAGCGAGCGCGGGCCCCCGAATTCGATCGGCCGGACGCGCGCTTCAAGCGAGACTTCCTGGACCGCAGCTTCGGATATAGCTGCGCGGTGTGCGATCGACTGTGGTTCGACAACAACCTGAGCCCCATCTCGGGCGTGCGCAACGCCGCCAACAAGTTGAACGCGTTGCGGGTTCTTTGGAACGAGTTCGGAAGACAGATCATCATCATCAGTAAAAGTGCTTTGTACTCAAAAACGGCCAGACCTCCGTGGGTCGGCTGGCGCGTGCTCTCGCTGCCGTCTCCTTCGCTCGGCTCTGCAGTTTAGTCGCGCGCGCCCCCTCATAGCATCACCCCGTGCTTCGCACTTCCTCATACTCCCCTTCGGGGAAATGCGGGTTTTTCTTTCTCACCCGTTGGCGTCCATTTTATCAACGTCATATCCGTGACGGATGTACTTTGTGGACCCCGGCATAAAACACTTTCGTGTTAAAAAAAAATTGGGGAGGGGCAAAGCATGTAGGGAAGGGTGTTTCAGCTCCACTGTGAAACCTGTGGAGGGGTGAAGCATGCATTGCGCGCCGGTGTTTCCCACAGCAAAATCACTGCTAAAGGGGTATTCAGACGGGGGAGGAATGCTCGGGGGAGACGGGGGATTGTGTATCACGTGACCGCGACGTCACGGATTAGCGAGTGGGCGTGACCCCCCCCCACGCCTGCTCGGAGGAGACGGGGACGTTTTCCCCGAAAGGACAAACGATCCCCCTGCGGTGGGGGATGTGGCGGAATTTCGGGCTCTTGTTTGGCCACATTGTTGCACTTGCTCCTTCAGAGAGCGGCAGTGGGTGTCCAGTCTGCAGCTGGATGGTCGTCTGCAGCTCGTCGTCAGCAGCTCGTCAAACGGGCGGTGCAAGCCACCAGAGTAGTCTAGTAACACTGGTCTCCCCATCCGTTTGCCTCGTCCGTGTGAGTGGGGGGCATTTGTGGAGACTTCTCCTCGCGAGCTGACGTCACTAGGCTCCGCCTTTACCCCCCGAGCATTTCTCCCCCGTCTGAATACCCCTTAACGGGCAATGAGAGACAAAAGAAAGATTACACACAGAGACCCACAATCCGATTTTAGTTAACGTGCACGCTGCGAATCTTTATTGTTCAACTACTCACAACAGAAATATCCCAGTGGCGCTACACCGCAGGTCAAGGTCCAGTGCCTATATATACGCGGTGGCCGGTGAACGGTTGTGCAGCGCGAGCAGTCGTCTTTTTTTAAAGATAATCTTTCTTGGGGAGCTTGAACGCAGAAATTTTGGTCTGTCTGTCTTTCTGTTTGTCTGTCTGTCACTCGATTCAGCCACCCAGCCAAATTTAACCACTTGCGGAACGCCCAGCCATCCTGAACTGGGTGAATGTCAGAAGTGGGTGATCTGTAACTGGCTTTGTGCAAAATGCTACACAGTTTTCACAGCTCATTTGCTCTGTGATAACACGAGCAATGTAGCCTCCCATGTTCGCTGAAATCTAAAGGGAAGGCGAGTGCAGAGGAACAGTGCTCAGTCGTTCTAGAATAGCCATTTCAGTTTTTGAAAATTGTGACCGCGGCTGCACTTGTGTTCTGTCGGTGTTTCTGGAAGAAGTGCACTACACATTCCTGCAGGCTCGCTCGTTCAAAAGTGCATTTGAAGAAGTAATTCCTGTTTCGAGCACTTTCTCAAGTCCTAAAAGAGATGCACGAACATCCAAGATGTCGTTGCAGCTGTAAGAAGATACAACAGTAAAGAAACGAAGCACGGCCGTCCACAGCAAAAACATTTGAAATTATAACACGTGACTGCCGCCGTGCGCTACCGTAAATATTGAAGGACACTTTGTAAATTCCAAAGTGTGTTCGGAGAAAGCCTGTGGCCATTCGACTGACTGTGCCATGGTATCGGGAAATCCACATTCTTGGGGCGCTTCTCCGAACCGCTTGCCGTGGAATCATCACCGGGCCGCTTGGGAGCCATCCTATTGATTCGACTGCTGCAGCAAAACGTCTGACGATGGAGCGTTGCCGTGCGCGCCGCTGTGCCATCACGTGATTGCTGAGAGAGTGAGGGGGAGAGGTCACAGCTGGCACCGTTCCAAGGCACGGGCGGACGTGGTCGGACGCCGCGAGTGTGAGACATTAAAGGCTTTCGCCTTAATACAGCGCTCTCAACTATGTTTAAATTGAAACAAACCGTGTGCGCGGACCGTCAGTCCATCGCTTTCAGGGATGACGGAGCTTCCTGGTCGAATGTGGCCATCAAAAATGCTGACGCGCTGTGACGCCGATGCCTGCAGCCGCAGCCGCTCATTCCCAACGGTCCGCGTGGACGGTTTGTTTCTCTTGAAGTATGGTTGCGAGCGCTATATTACGATAGCGCACTGCGGCAGTCACGTGGTATAATTTCATATTTCGCGGGTTCTCTCTAAATGCCGGCAAAAATCGCTACGCAGCATTTACGTTGCCGCAAAAAAAAAAAAAAAATTGGATCGGTCGTTTTGGAATGCCCCCGCAACGTAATGAAATGCACTTCGCCCTAGAGTGAATATTAAAAAATTGCTTAACTGTGTTTAGTTTATTAACCAATTAAGCGCAATATAAAAGATACGCTGAAGAGCGCACATGATCCATGTGACGTTAGCTTCATTCAGTTGCGGTTAAGCACGTTTATCTCTTTGCCTCTAATTAGGTGAAACATCCAGTATGAATGTATGTATGTATGTGCATATGTAGATACATACCGGGTGCCCAGCTATCTTTAGCCAAGGGTTAAAAAATGCAATATTAGAGGCAGGCGTGTGAAATCAGTTGCAAATTGCTGACAGCCACCTTGCGCACTACATACAATTTTTTGTTTTGTAATTAACTAATTTGTTAATTAGGGCGATTTAACTAAATTGCTAAATATTGACTTTAGGCAAGAAATGCTGCTTTCAAAGTTCGAGAGCGTCTTCAGAAATCCCAGTTGCATTAGTTGCGATAACGAAAGTCTCACGTATACCACTTTTTCCAAGCTGCAAAGAAAGCCCGCGAAATAAAAAAAGAACCACGTGACTAGCGCACTCGCGCGCCGCGAGGATGCTGCCCTCAGCCGTGGTTTGAGCGAACGAAATCAGCTACGGCCGCGACTCGCTGGCTCCGTTGCAGCGGTAGTGCCATACCTGTTTATTAAACCAGAGTTGCGACGGGTACTGGGACGCTGGCACACTGCACGAGGCACATTGGACGCTGGCCCACTGCACACTGGGCCACCCGTTACGGGCCGAAATCGGGCTTTTAAATTGTTTTTTTAAAACTGTGGTCATACCCAGATCATAATTAGGGCTGAAACGCGAGCACTGCGACAAAAAAAAAAAGAAAAAGGAAACGAGCGCGAGTCGAACCCACCACCTCGACGCACCGTGCATCCTGAATCTGGCACGTTACCGCTGCACCACACCTGAAAGACGAGCGCTGGTCTCGTTTTTTTTTTTTTTTTTCATGTTATAACTACTTCCGGTACCAGTATTTTCATTTTTCTCATTTAGAAACGCAGATTTCAGTCTCTTCCTGCTCCCGAGAACCTAAAAGAAGGTAGTTAATTTGTTTGTCATGTGCTGCCTAGGATCCGAACGTCTATCTGGCACGTTTTGCGCAAAAAATCTTAGCGTAACCGCAGATGTGTTGCGGCAATCGCACTGACTCGCTAAGCAGTTAGTCATACCTATGTAAAAAAACAGTGTGCATCTGACATGCACACTGAACACTTTAGTTTTCGTCAGCCGTTTGAACATATTTTCTGTCCTTTTTGTTTACGTTCCGCGTATTATACAGCCGCAGTAGTTCATCCTAGCCGAACCGACCGTTAGGCTTAGAGCTGTACCCCGTGCGCCACGATCGCTGTGATGAACGTGGATATTCAATAACGAAGAATCTAATAACCGTTCAAATGTAGTTTTGATCATACGCGACTCAAGCGAGGCCATATTTGCACCTTCGACTACATGAATCAGAAGCTAAAAACGCCGACATTGAGCGTTACATTGGCTCACTGTTGCCGGTGACGTCCGGCATTCAGCGGTACGAGCCCATATTGAAGGACTGGACTGGCTGCTAGACTAGGTTGATGTTATTATCAGACTAATACTAATGTCATATTGTGTTGCGAATGATAAGTTCTTTCGATGCAGTTATATGAACTACATACACGACACTCCATCACACATTTCAGAGAAAGCGCGCGCGAGCGCGCTCGGTAGATGATTGCTTTAGCGTGTACGTACGTCCGTCGCTTAACAAAACTAAAGCTAGATATGCGTAGGACACAGAATAGAATAATATTTTAAAGATATTCGATAAGTTTTGACTTGGCGCGACCCAATACCAAATCCTACACGAATTCCACCCAGCACGGCCAGATTTTTCCAATGTGCTGCCAGTGTTCCCAGTGCGCAGGCAGACACTGTACAGCGTGGCCAGTGCCTCCCAGTGCGCTGTAAGACACTGGGCCACACTGTACAGTATTCCCAGCGTCTTTCAGCGCACTGGGCGGCACTGGCCATGCTGTACAGTCTGTACCAGTGCCTCCCAGCGCGCTGTAGTACACTGGGACACACTGTACAGCGTTTCCAGTGCCACCCAGTGCGCTGAAAGGCACTGGGAGACACTGGCGACGCTGTTTTATCCGACAGGGGCCATACTTTTATTCCATTCACGCGCTCTTCTTCCTCGTTGGCTTCTACGAGCCACCCCTGCCTTCTTACGTCACAGGATTCCCCCCGAAAGGCGTGAGCTACAAACGACAACGAAAAGTAAATAAGGAGAGGCTGAGAAGTGGCAAATATCGAAATGCACAGATCGTTCCATATTCCAGTGGAGTTGGGTAAACTCGCAAAAACTTCAGGGGAGAGTGCAGCAGTATCGAGAACTCTGGTGGGCGAGGCTGGCTGTTGCGTCCTGGACAACATACCCATGTCCTGCGCATGCACACTGATGAGAACACGGTTCGCAGGTATGTCACGGCTGAATAGCACCTTGTTGGATCGAATGCGCCGTGGTGTACTTGTCGTGGCTGATACACACTCGTCGCTTCCACATTGTGTTCGCGTTGACCGAGGCTGCGATGTCTGTGCTCTTGACGAGAACATGGGATGGTTTCTTGCTCCTTTCGTCGTTTTCTGTGGTTTTGTCGCAGTTGTCTTGATCTGTGGCGCGGCAAACTTCCTTTCCGACGATCCTTAATGCGAAGGTGCCTCCGATGTTGAACTTGTCGTCGGTTTAGTTGGTGTCCTTTCTGGCGACATTTTGTAAGGCACAAGTGTGCTTGTGATCTAGTTTCAGTTCGCCGTTGTCCACGATGATATAGCCGTTGTAGGTTTTGCTTTCGTTGCCATTTCTGACGTTGTTGCGGAAGTTGATGAGGTGGGCTTCTCTTGGCAACGTGAGTCTGAGTTTTTTTGCAAGTTGGTGTCGTCTCCAGCAGGTAGCTGGTGCATGATGTGCTGTTGTCTTGCTTGTCGGGCAGCGGAGGCTTGGCCCATAGAGTTTCCTAAAATGACCTAGAGGGAACTCTGGCGCTGCGATCGTTCAGCCACCATAGGAATGATGGGTAGTACACGGATTTGCCTAGTCTTCGTGATTGTCGGCTTCGAACGCACTTGTGGCTTTGTTTATTGCTATGTTTTGGTTTTCTTTCGGATAAAAGAATGGATCGTCGTGAACTTCGTGACCAGATTTGAATCGGTGAGCCTAAAGAAGTTAAAGTGGTGAAGTGAAACTGCTGATTTTTGCTGAACTTCGTTTTGCGACAAAGCGTATGCAGGCGACGCGGAGCCAAACGGAGCCGAAAGAACGAAGTTTAGACAAATCCGTGTACTACCCATGATTCCCATGCTGGCTGAAGCGCGATGCATTGCAGCTCCCATAGACACTAGCGCCAGAGTTCCCTCTAGTAAGTATTGTAGGAAACTCTATGGCTTGGCCAATTGCGGATTTGTGTCGCTTTGCGGAACCGCTGAGTTAAATCCTCCTGAATCATGGCCTCTTACGGAATGACATTGGCTTGGCAGGGTATTTTCCTGATATTCCAGCTGGTCTGTAGCCTACGTAGCGATCTCATGAGGCGTGCGACGAGAGTTAGCAGCACCAGTAGATCTCCTAGACGCAGAACCAGGTCGTGGGCCACGAATGAAAGCCGAGCAATCAAGCAATCTGGGTAGTTGAATACTGACGTTATTTTTGTAGTGCATTGAAGAGGTAGGCGATGGCGATCTTTGCGCACGTGAAAAGCCAGGTAGAAGGGCCGGTCTCGTATGAAAACGGCCGTGATGTCTTTCCGTGAGCTGTGACTTTGCTTTGTCTCTTGGAAACTGTGCATTCATGCTCGTCGTTTGAATGCGATCCGTATATTCGGAAGGTTCATGAGACGGGGCAATCGTCGAGGGCTTTCCAATATGAGGCCACATTCGGCAAAGATGCCTCTGACGCGAAGACTGCTGGATACCATGATGACCGAGTTGAAATTTCTCCTGATAGGGCATTGTAGACGAGTTTTCGTAGTATTCTTTAAAACAAATGGTCATTTCTTTGATTTTTTTTTTCAAGATTCCTCGTTTTGAAAGATGTGTGTGAGGTAAAATTTGAAAGCCTCATCGGTGACGTAGTTGTTGAATTTGGCGACCATGTCCCGTTCTGTCCATGATGCAGCGGTAGCGTGGCGTTCGAAGAGGTTGAACCAGTCCTCTACGGCTCCATCGTCCGCTGATCCGGCGTACTGTGGGATGGCAAGGTCTGTCGATGATGCTGCCATGGTGGTGGTCCATGTGTGCAGCTAGGACCTGCTTCGGCAGTCCATGTGTGGTCAGGGCGTCTTGTTACTGCTAGTCGATGATGTGCGGCTGATGAAGTGGCTGCCAGGTCTTCATCTTGTCGACTTTTGTGACGCTATGAATGAGAGATGTCCAGCGCCACAGACGCAATACTTTTACTCCATTCACGCGCTCTTCTTCCTCGTTGTTTTCTACCAGCCATACCCATACCTGCGTTTTTGTAGCGTTAGCTACACTTGCCTAGCCAAAGCAGGTTTCGCGGGGGTCATCATGAGCAGTGCTGCGCATGCGCGCGCGACTCGCCGCTGCTGCTCTGCGCATTCGGCATGTCTAGCCCGCGTTTCCTCTGAAACGTGGGCTAGACATGCCGAAATTCTCTCCTGCGCAACGCCGATGAGCTCGAGCGCATGCGCGTCCCCTCCCCTTCTCTCTCCTCTCCTACGCTGCCCCCTCTCGCCCGCCTGTCGACCGCGTTCCCCGCTCGCCCTGTGAGAATTAACGGCCAGGCTAGATGGAAGATACGACGCGCGTAGCGTCGCTCTTCGCGTTCCACGACGCGAGCTCGGTAGCATGCCCAACGAACGCCAACGGAACGCGATCGTGCAAGTGCTCCGGCTTCCCATCTACTCATGGTCCCCTTTAGCGGGAGATGGTGTATTCGCCTTCGCTGTGCAGTCGCCGTCTGACAGTGCGCTGGTGCCGCTTGATAGCGCCTCTGACTGGCGTTTGCAGGTGGGTAACGCCATGGAGAAGGAGAGCGCAAATGCTGCTCAACGGTGCAGAAGAGCCGAGAAGGTTATGTCATCGGATACCGAATTAGTTGCCTGGCAATTAGCGCTTCAGCGTAAGAAGAATGAACAGAGCAACGCTAAACGTGCTGCGGAAAGCTAAACGTGCTGCGGAAATCAGGAAAGCTCAGAATAATCAGCTGAACCTTTGCTGACGCTACGTATATCCTGGCATAGCCGAGCTAAGCCACTGCAAATTTTTTACGTCACACACACACACACACACACACACACACACACACACACACACACACACACACACACACACACACACACACACACACAGATAGATAGATAGATAGATAGATAGATAGATAGATAGATAGATAGATAGATAGATAGATAGATAGATAGATAGATAGATAGATAGATAGATAGATAGATAGATAGATAGATAGATAGATAGATAGATAGATAGATAGATAGATAGATAGATAGATAGATAGATAGATAGATAGATAGCGGCCGTTTGCTACGCGCTTCTTCCTCATCTGTACATCCTCGTAACCATCATCATCCGTTTGTCTCCGTCCTGATCGTCGCCGTGTGTCATTATCACCTGATGTGCGCGCGCTCTGTCTCTGGCTGCCGAGCCCTCGGGCCTCGTGAAATGTCGTCCCAATTAAGACATACGTGGTAGAGGTGCTATATACATGCATATACATACCTCAATATTATATATATATATATATATATATATATATATATATATATATATATATATATATATATATATGTACTGTCGCGGTTCAACGTAAGCCGACCACCGAGACGTTGAGTCCGAGAACCGACGGCGTGTTTTTATGCAGCAGCCAAGAGCAAAGACATAAACAAAAGCACGTCGTCTTCTTTGGTCAGTGTCCCTTTTCACGAGACTGTTTGCGCGCACATCGTCTTCGTTCTCTGTCTATTTCGAGCGCGGCATTTGCCTCCCCTTAAAAGAGCATCGCCCCGATGCTATAGCTGAGACAGTCATTCGCGCATAAAGTCACTTTGTACAAGCGACGGTGCTTCGTAGAGTCACTCGCTGACGTATGGTTTAATGCGCACTACGTGCACAAGTTCAGGTCGGAGCTGGCGACGCCTTGTACAGTTTGGGCTATCCGGGACGGCCTCGTAGGTAACGTCACTCAGTCGTCGCAGCACTCGATAAGGTCCGAAGTATCTTCTGAGCAACTTTTCGGATAGTCCCCGTCTTCGTACAGGCGTCCACACCCATACCCTGTCCCTGGTTTCGTACGTTACAGGTGTATGACGTAGATTATGGCGTCCTGCGTCGTACTCTTGCTGTTGGTATATTCGCAGACGTGCGAGCTGCCTGGCTTCCTCTGCGCGTTGAGTGAACGCGGCGGCACTCGTTTCGTTGTTATCGCATTCGTGTGGCAGCATCGCGTCCAACATGGTCCTTACTTCTCGTCCGTGAACAAGGCTGAATGGGGTCATCCGTGTGGTTCCTTGTTTAGCAGTATTGTATGCAAACGTTATGTAAGGGAGAATCTCGTCCCAATTTTTGTGCTCGATGTCCACATACATTGAAAGCATGTCTTCCAGAGTTTTGTTGAGCCGTTCGGTCAACCCGTTGGTTTGTGGATGGTAGGCTGTCGACTTACGATGAATAGTACCGCTGAGCACCAACACATGATCTAAAAGCGCGGCCGTGAATGCGGTTCCGCGATCTGTTATAACGATCGACGGCGCACCGTGCCTCAGCACAATGTTCTCTATGAAGACTCGGGCCACCTCCTCTGCTGTGCCTCTCTGGATGGCTTTTGTCTCGGCGTAGCGGGTAAGGTAGTCGGTCGCCACTATAACCCAGCGGTTACCAGCACTAGAGGTGGGAAGTGGGCCCAAAAGGTCCATTCCGATCTGGTCAAATGGCGTTGGCGGGATCTGGACAGGGTGTAACAAACCGGCTGGTTTAGTCGGAGGTGACTTGCGCCGCTGGCAATCGAGGCAGGTCCGAACATGATGCTTCAAGGCAGCGGTGAGTCTAGGCCAGTAATACCTCTCCCGAACTCTGCCCAGTGTGCGCGTGTAGCCTAAATGTCCAGATGTGACCTCGTTGTGGCACGCTTGCAATACCTCAGAACGAAGAGCGGTAGGGACGACAAGCAGGTAGGTGGACCCGTCTGACGAGAAGTTCATTTTGTAAAGGACATTGTTTCGCAGACAGAACGACGATAGTCCTCTTGCAAAGGCTTTGGGTGCGTTGTGGCTTCGTCCTTCTAAATAATTAATCAAGCCAAGTAGCTCAGGATCGTCATGCTGGTGACCTGCGATGGTTGACGTGTCGAGGATTCCGAGGAATGCCGTCTCTTCTTCAAGGGAAGCAGCCGACTCTATCGGTGATCGAGACAGGCAGTCGGCGTCCGTGTGTCGTTTTCCCGACTTGTACACCATCGTTATATCAAATTCCTGTAGTCTAAGGCTCCAGCGTGCCAATCGCCCGGAAGGATCTTTCAGACTTGTTAACCAACACAACGAATGGTGGTCACTGATAACCTTGAATGGGCGGTCGTACAAGTATGGGCGAAATTTCATAACTGCCCACACCACGGCGAGGCATTCTTTTTCAGTTCTCGAGTAATTTGCTTCTGTGCGTGACAGAGTTCTGCTTGCGTAAGCGATCACTCTTTCCTCGTCGCCCTGGCGCTGCACAAGCACAGCTCCGAGGCCAACATTGCTGGCGTCAGTATGGAGCACTGTAGGGGCTGTCTCATCAAAATGGGAAAGCACGGGGGTCGTGTGTAGACATTGCCGCAAGTCACTGAAAGCAGCTTCCTGGTCGTCGCCCCAAACAAATGCAACGTCATCCCTCGTGAGGCGAGTTAAAGGCGACGCAATGCGCGCAAAATCTGGAATAAACCGCCGATAGTATGCGCAGAGACTCAGAAAACGCCTGACTGCCTTTTTATCTGATGGTGTCGGAAACTGTGCGACAGCGGCAACTTTCTCGGGATCTGGACGAACTCCTGCGTAACTGACGACATGGCCAAGAAACTGTAGTTCCTCAAAGCAGAAGCGACACTTCTCCGGCTTGAGCGTCAGGCCTGCGGCCCGTATGGCCTGCAAGACCACCTGCAATCGTTCGAGGTGTTCGTCAAACGTTGCAGAAAACACAATGACGTCGTCAAGGTATACTAGGCAGGTTCTCCATTTAAGCCCAGAGAGCACGGTATCCATGAGACGCTGGAAAGTAGCAGGCGCGGAGCACAAGCCAAATGGTAAGACCTTAAATTCGTACAGTCCATCCGGCGTCACGAAAGCGGTTTTTTCACGATCCCTGGGGTCGACTTCAATTTGCCAATATCCACTCTTTAGGTCCATAGAAGAGAAGTAACGTGCGTTTCGAAGCCTGTCGAGCGAATCATCTATGCGGGGAAGCGGGTACACGTCTTTTTTTGTCACCTGATTTAGCTTTCGATAGTCCACACAGAAACGCAGGCTGCCGTCCTTCTTCTTGACTAGAACAGGTGACGCCCAAGGGCTTTTAGACGGTTGAATCACGTCGTCTTCAAGCATTTTTGTTACCTGCTGTTCTATCGCTTCTCGTTCTTTCGAAGCCACACGGTACGGATTTTGATGGATTGGTCTAGCCGTGTCCTCTGTGATGATTCGGTGCTTGGTCAAGGACGTCCGGCCAACTTTCGTGGTCGACGCAAAACAATCGTGGAACTCGGCTAGCAGCGCAAGGAGGCGTTCCCGCTGTTGCTGAGTTAAAGTAGGGTTGACGTCAAGGTTAGGTGCTAGGTCATGTGGGTCTTGTGTAGGCGTTGCTTCGAGTGCTGAAAAGCAGTCACAAACATCTGCTATCTCGTCAAAATATGCCAAAGTTGTGCCTTTTGGAAGATGCCGTCGCTCGGAGGTGAAATTGGTCAACAGCAAGTTCGTTCGGCCGTCGGTGACATTGACTATTCCTCGTGCTACTGAAATCCCGTGAGTGAAAAGCAGCGAGGTTAGTTGGTCGGCGACTCCTTCGCCGTCGAACGGTACGTCACATGCTACTGAAACGAGGGTACATGATCGAGGCGGCACAACTATGTCGTGGTCTTTGAGACGAAAGGATTTGTGTTCTGGTGATGAAGAATCAGGCAGACGAGCACTCTCGTAAAACGAAACCACGCGGTCCGGGATGTTGATTATTGCGCCATGCTCCCTGAGAAAGTCCATTCCTATAATTAAATCTTTGCAGCACTCTGGGAGAACGATGAAAGTCGCGACGAAAGAGGAATCTCCTATGCTGATTCTTGCTGTGCATCTTTCAGTAGGGAGCAGCAATTGACCACCCGCTATTCTTATATGTGGTCCTGTCCACGGCGTTTTTACTTTCCTAAGACGATCGGCCAGCTTGTGACTTATTATGGAAAAATCAGCACCCGTATCGACTAAAGCCGTCACTTGCTCTCCATCAATAAGTACATTGAGGTCGGCGCTCACCGTTTCGTCGCTGTTAATATTTGTCGACGTCGCGTCGTTCTGTAGCGGCAGTACTGGGGACTCTTTATCGTCTTGTGGTCGGGCTGCGACCTTACCCCGAGAGGTCGCCGCCTTTAGTTTCCCCGGTAAGGGCTGGGCGACCTTGTTCCCCGAAGGTCAGCAAAAGTACGTCGATTCGGTGACGATGTCTGTGCAGGGGATGGAGAGCGTGACCGGTGGGCGGAGTTGGGCTGGCGATTGGGAAGCGACTCGTGATATGGAGAACACGTCGTTGGAGGTCCTAGAAAACCAGGGTCGTCATGGCGAACAGTATAGTCGGCGTTGGCACGGCGACCGTCGTACCCTGGCCGAGACGGGCGAAGCGATGTGTCGCGGTACCAACAATAGCGAGCTATATGGCCGGCACCACCACAGTTGAAGGAGAGGGGGCGCCGATCGACAGTGCGCCAAGCGTCCGTTCTGCGAAATTGTGGGCGTCCCATGTCCTCTTGTGGTGGTGAGTAAGGCGCGGCAAGTGATGGCTGGTGGCATGAAGACATCGGAGACATGGGCCGACGTCTGAAAGCCTCCTGCAAAGGTTGCGACAAAGGTGCGGCTGTAGGTGGCTGGTAGTATGACGTGATAGGCGGGACGGGTGGTGGACGGCGGACAGCGTCGGCGTAACTCATTTGACGCTGCTCGCGACCGAGATAAGCTGCTGAGAAAGCGTGCCTAAGTTCGTCACGAACGACTGCGGCAACGGCGGTCACTGGTGTATCCACTGGCGGAGTACAAAGCTTCTGAAGTTCTTCGCGAACAACATCTCTGATCAGGTCACGTAGGGAGCCCTGATTGTCCAGAGTCACTGAAGCGGCGTTGCTTGGGGTGGTAGTGGACGAGCGATCATACTGCCTCGATCTTTGGTGCAGAGCACGCTCAATAGCAGTGGCCTCTCTTATAAAATCGGCCACGGTAGTTGGGGCATTGCGCACAAGGCCGGCGAACAGTTGTTCCTTCACGCCGCGCATACGGTAGCGCAACTTCTTTTCCTCGGACATACTGGGATCAGCGCGACGACACAGGCGCGTCACGTCTTCAGCAAACATTGCCACAGTTTCGTTAGGTTTCTGAAGTCTTAACTCAAGCAACTGCCGAGCCCGCTCTCGACGGTTGACGCTAGCAAAGGTGTCAATCAGCTGTTGACGAAACTCATCCCATGTCGATATACAGCCTTCTCGATTTTCAAGCCACGTGTGAGCGCTGTCATCGAGGGTGAAATACGTGCGGGCGAGCTTCTGTTGATCATTCCACTGGTTGATGTCGGCAACGCGTTCATAATGTTCGAGCCAATCTTCAACGTCTTCATGTGGGGCACCACTGAAGCGATTAGGTACAAGTGGCTGAAGAAGCGTTACCTGGGCTGGATTGGAAACGGGGCTGCCTTGTATACCTTGGACCACCTGTGGCTGGCTGGCGGAGGCCATTGGCAGAGGTGAGAAATGCCTGGTAGAATGTTCGTCCAAGGAGGTCAGCTCAGGAGAGAGGCCTAGCAACCGCCGACTGAAGCGGTGCACTGGTGTCGTAACAGGTGACTGCGTGTCGGGACTTGATGAACGGCTCCCAGATGGGGTGTAGAGCATCGGCAGGCTTGCAGTCCAGCACCTCCACCAGTGTCGCGGTTCAACGTAAGCAGACCACCGAGACGTTGAGTCCGAGAACCGACGGCGTGTTTTTATGCAGCAGCCAAGAGCAAAGACATAAACAAAAGCACGTCGTCTTCTTTGGTCAGTGTCCCTTTTCACGAGACTGTTTGCGCGCACATCGTCTTCGTTCTCTGTCTATTTCGAGCGCGGCAATATATATATATATATATATATATATATATATATATATATATATATATATATATATATATATATATATATTGTGATGACAAAGAACGACACTGGGGTCCGGGCGCGCGGGGAGCGGATCGAGGCAGAGGAAGAAGAGGCAGAGAATAGAACAGCTAGCCCAGGATCGGGTGCTGTCTCTGTGTCCTGTTCCTTACAATGGCGCAGCCTACGAACAACGAACCGTGAGTGCGTCCTCGTGGTTCATCGGCGCCCAAGCACCGCCCACGATCATGGAACCCGTGTCCATACTGCTGCCGGAAGCACCTCTGCCACCATTCGAGGACGGCGTCCAGGCCTCCTCGGTGGCCAAAGGGCAGGCTTACCCCGGCGCCGCGAAGACAGAGCGCGGCTTCCTGTTGCCCGGGAACGCTGTTCACGCTTCCCGGGGCGACATCCTCTCGCTCAGGACTTCATCGGCACCTGAGCTGCTTAGGGATGCTGTCCAAGCTCCCTCTGTTCCGGATCCCGCCACAGTGAGCACAACCACCACCTCCGACTTGTCAAACATTGCCACTGGCTCCGCATGCGGATCATCGGATAGCGCCGCGCATCTGCGGCGTACCATCGCGCGACTCCGCCTCGAGCTTAACGTCTTGATAGCGCGGAGCTCCGAGCTATGTCCTGCCGCTGTACCACCATTCTGCGCCATGGATGCTCTGTTGGCTGCGGCCGCGTCGCAAGACATTGAATCCAGCTCAGCCGAGAACCTCAGAGAGCTCAGTTGTGTCCTCGCACAGCTCTCACGCCAACTGGGCCCCTTGGCGTCGGCTCACTCGGGATTTGCGCCTCCCGTCTCACCACCACCGGCAGCGGCAGTTTGCGAACTGCCAGAGTTCAACGGCTTGCAGGACGATGCCGACAATTGGGTGACGACCGTCAACGATATCGGGGCTCACGAGGCCTGGACGGAACCGCAGAAATGGGCCGTGGCGGTAGAGCGCCTTCGGGACGGTGCCGCGGCGTGGCACATGTACGAAGGCGTGAGGCAGCAGTCCTGGGCAGGATGGAGTGCAGCCCTGATTGCCGCTTTCGGCCGGGTTTCCTGCGACTCCAGTGAGTCCAACTCCACTTCCACCGAGGACGGAGCTCAGGAGGGGTATCACCTCGAGGCTGCAACTGCGAACTGGCGCTCACCGGCAGACAGATACGCAGCCTGGCCTGGTACAAACGCCGGACTGACGCCACGCTGTGATGCTGCCTCGTTATGCGACGCCATAACATCACTGCCAATGACCGAAAGCATTTCGCTTCCCTATCTATCGGAAAAGCTGCCCCCATGCTCGCCATCCCCTGAGCACTTGGAGGCACCGACCCGCGTCGTTCTGGACGTTGCACCACCTGATGAGACATACCTCTCCGCGGATTCCACCAACAACCTCTCTGATCAGACGGAAGCGGATCTGCGTGCGACTCGGTCATTGGCAGAACGTGAGAGCGTTCTCAACTTGCTCAGAGACGTTTCTCCAGACGACACCAAGCTCTCTGACACGTCTCAGATCGTTCTCATTGAGGACCTGCACACGCAGCGCAAGTCTCCTGAAACGGCTGCTGATGAGGACGTCCCGGTTGTGCCGAACGTGATGCAGCAGGATGCGTTACCATGTCCACCATTTCCTTCCCCGGTTTCCAAAATGTGGAGGGACAAGAGTGAGCGTTTCGGTATCAACCTGCGACCATGCCGATACAGTCAGAGCCGTCCGCCAGAACCGTCGCCGCGAAAATTCCTCGCCAAGCCGCATCGTGTCAGAGGACGTCGACTACCACGAAACTGCCAACTCGGTCCACCAGAGGAGAATGATACAGCTTTCCCTGCAAAGTCGCAGCGTGGCCGAGGTCGTAGATCACCACGACACAGTCAATGTCGTCCCCCAGAGTCGTCATCGGCAAAGGTTCAAGCCAAGCCCCAGCGTCTACAACAGGATAGCGAACGACCACGTAGACATAGCCAGTTTCGGCCAGCGGAATTATATTTAACAAATTTCCAGACGAAGTTCCAGCGTGGCCGAGTCCGGCCACTCCGAAATAGTCAGTGCCGCCCACCAGAGAAACTTCTAGCAGACCACCAAACCATGCTGAGGCGGGGTCGGGGCCGACCACCACGAAACAGCCAGTGTCGCCCACCGGACACACTCCTGGCGGATCTTCTGACCGAGTGGCGCCGTGGTCTGTTCCGACCATCGCGATTCAGCCAGCCCCGTCCACCTGAAATGTTGTCGACATCTCCGCGCACTTTGCAGTCATGGCCGAGTGTGATGACAAAGAACGACACTGGGGTCCGGGCGCGCGGGGAGCGGATCGAGGCAGAGGAAGAAGAGGCAGAGAATAGAACAGCTAGCCCAGGATCGGGTGCTGTCTCTGTGTCCTGTTCCTTACAATATATATATTGTGCTGGGGAAGAGACAGCGAGACAGCATCGAGTAGGAGTGGAAGAAGACCAAGACGAAGAGCCGAGAGCGCGCGTGATAGTGTTTGACACCGCTGAACCCAGGCCTTTGTTTTTGTGAATAAACCCCCTTATAGTGGAGTCGCTGGGTAGTCTTCGAAGCTGGATCTACGAAGCCGCACCTTACCTCCAGTGTCAGCAACGCCGGAAGAATCCACCAACCAATGTACGTCCCAGATTCCAGCCACTGCATGTCCCGGCGTGTTCACATTGCGTCACCCGCCCATCTTCAGCGGCACTGACGACCAAGGCGTTGAGGACTCGTTGGCTACATACCACAAGGTGAGCGCAGCGAACAAGTGAGACGATGCAGCGATGCCGACTTGTGTCATCTTTTACTTGGCCGGCGTCGCTAGTCTCTGGTTGCGGGATCACGAAGCTGATATTACCAACTGGGCTTCGTTCAAGACAGCCTTTTCAGAAGTCTTCGACCGCCCCGCTTTAAGCTCCGCGCAGAGCAGCGACTTCGTAAGCGCGCTCAACAGCCAGGAGAGAACTTCACCAGCTACATCGAAGACGCTGTTGACTTGTGCAAGCGTGTGAACCCATCGATGCTCGAAGCAGACAAGATCAAGCAGATACTCAAGGGAATAGCCGATGACGCATATGAGATGTTGTTAGCCAAGGACCCACACACCGTAACCGAACTCGTCAGTTTGTGCCAGAGTTTCGACGAGTTGCGCAAGCAAAGCGCCCAGACACGACGCTCTCTGGAACAGCATGACTCGATCGCAGCTTTGACTCTCGGAGACCAGAATTCCATGTTGGCTCAGATAAAACAGTTTGTGCGTGAGGAGGTCTCCATTTTATCAAGCACGCCCGAACCAGCTTAGACACATCCCTTACAAAAATGTATGTAGACACTCTATAGATTGTCTAAAAATCGGTTTAGACAGTGTATAACTGTCTAAATCTATTTTTGTAAGGGATCGTCTGGCCCAGCCATACGACAAGCTATCCAAGAAGAGGTAACTGACGCTTTGCCTTTCCCTCGTTCACCACCTCTGGAGGCCGCGCCCTTGACGTACGCACAGGTCGTCGCAGCCAGAGCGACCCGTCAACCAACTTATTCTCCCTCGCCGGTGCCTGTTCAGTCGTCACCTGTTCCGTTCGGCCGACCAGTCGCTACGTTTCCTAATCCGTGGCGCACCGCAGACAACCACCCTATCTGCTATTTTAGCGGCTATGCCGGACATGTGGCACGTTTTTGCCGCCGCTGCCGCCCTCTCGTCCACACAGATACGACGCCACGATCTTCGCACGACCCTCGACGATTTAGCGGCACAACACGACCCTCAGTTAGCCGCCGATCTCCATCGCCCCGACGTCGCTCCTTGTCACCTATGCGCCGTCGAGCCTACCCTTCAGACACGGAAAACTAGCTGCCGCAGTTCCCGAGGCACGAACTGCGTCGTCGTCGAAAGAATCAAGTCCTCGCATTTCTCCGGCAAACCACATCGAAGTTATTGTGGATGGCTTTCGTACCCTTGCGCTTGTGGACACTGGTGCTGCCGTTTCAGTGATAGATTTAAAACTTTGCCGATTGCTTCGGCAGGTCACCACGACATCAGAGGGATTGTATCTCCGTACCGCCAGTGCTCACCATATTCGGCTATCAGCAGCCTGCACAGTCCACGTTCCCATTCAAGGTGTTTTGTATACTGTTGAATTTCTTGTGCTACCTGCGTGTTCACGTGATGTGATCCTCGGCTGGGATTTTTTCTCTCGTAATCATGCGGTTATCGACTTCAAGCGTACATAAGCGAACTGCTTGACGCATATTTTTCATTTCACTTGTGAACAAGGCTCCCGTGTGGGAGCCGAAACGTCTTTTCTGTCTGTTTTAATTTTCACTTTGGTCGGCGCAGTGCCTCGAGGATTTTTACCTTCGCCATGTATCATCCCGACCAGACGGGCTTCCGTCAAACATTACACTTCATTATACATGCTACAGTTCAATACGAAGTGATCAGAAATTTAGAATAACAGAGCTGAGCTAGTTGGTAAGTATTCATTCTAAAAAACAGGGCGTGCAAACACGGACACAAGAAAGAAGTCAGGACACCACAAACGCCGGCGTTTGTGGTGTCCCGACTTCTTTCTTGTGTCCGTGTTTGCACGCCGTCTTTTTAGAATGCTCAGAAATGCTTCGTATGTTTCCTTGGTCAGGAACTGCTTTGGGTGGTTACATCGCTTTTTCTAGTCCTCCAAGTACATCGGCATATTAGCTTCAAGCCACTCGAGCCGGTCGTCATCAACATCGTCATAATGCCAGGCATCTGTAAAGTTCTGACGAATATTCTGCTTGGTATTGCTCATGTCATGATGAATGAAACAGCAGTAAAAGTTCTTCATGAATGCAATACTTGGGCCCGCACTTGCAAATGACACGCTGCAAGTGAGGTCAGCAAGTTCTTTCAGGTGCTTCAATGTAGCAGTTACCACGGGAGACAACACCTGCACAACCCTTTCAAGATTAATCTTTTCAATGCCATTTGGGTAGAAACGTTTGCAACTGAGGTTGCGCATTGGTCACACAGTCGAGTCTTTTTGAAGTTCGCAGACAGCTTTGTGATATTTCTCCCTTTTGGTCGATCTCATGGGCCAAGAACTGCCAACTTCATTTTATTCCGGTGGGCTGAAAACTTGAGTTCACTGATACGGCCTCAATACTTCGCTGCAATCAAGCAGCCCCATCTCTACCCCACCTTCATGCAGGGTGCCCGAGAAAGGGTGTCAGCGGTGCCAATCTGCTTTCCTGGAACATAAAATCTGAAAAGCGAAATTGCATGAGCCTCAATCGGAGCCTTTGTATTTTTGGACTGTCCAACAATGATCAGTCTCAAATTCAAATTCCAGCCCTGTTAAAAACCCTTCCAGCCTTTCCGCCACCCATGTCAGCCCAAGCGCATCTTTTTCTATTTACCTTTGGTGCGCTGGTGTTAACGAGAGTAATATGCAACCGGTTCCTTTTCCCCATCTGATTGTAGTTGCATGAGCACACAGCCGAGACCAAATGACGACAACGGACACAATAGGGCACAGCTTAGGGCCAAATTTCATGACGTACTGCGCCGAGGTGATCAATTCTTTCAAAGATTCGAATGATTTTTAGGGGCGAAGCTCCTTATAGCATCACCTCGTCGGTCGTCGCTCCGTCCGGCGTTCCCCCGCCGTCGCGTCTCCCGTATCATTCAACAGATGGCGCTGTCCCATAGAGATGCATGCAAACTGCAGTTGGGTGACGATATACTAGATGGCGCTGTCCCACACCAGTGCGCAATATCAAGTTGCAAAGAGCGGTTGTCGACGCAAAGAGATATGGCGAATTAGTCGAGAGAAGTGTTTCGAGGTAGTGGATATAAACAGGGAGGTGCACAGGTGGGGCGGTTCCCAAAGAGACAGAATTAACTTCGATAAGAGGCTTGGTCATGAGGTGGGCTGGCGACTGGCAGGACGCGCAGTAGCTTTTTTGGGGGACACGCGGCCCTTTGGAGTCCGGGGTAGCTAGTAACAGGGAAAACAACCAGGACTCTTTGACAGGTAGTATTGCGAAAAAACAAAAAAAGGTAAAAGAAAAAGGGATAAGGCGCGTGTTGCAATTAGTTACATAAACATGCAGGGTGGTAGAAAAAAGGCAAAATGGTTAGAGATTGAGGAGCAGTTAAAGAAAGAACAGATAGGCGTTTATGCGGTTACAGAAACACACCTTAGAGACTTCGAAGAGCCACCACCCTATTGAAAATCGTGGGTTGGTGGATGCTGGAAATCTTGGTGGACATGGTGGAAGCAATAGTGGACAAGGTGGAAAGAATAGTGGATGTGGTGGAAGCTGTGGTGGTCATGATGGCTGATGATGGCGAGAGTGGAAAAAATGGTGGCAGATGGTGGTGGTGGTGGCGAGCTTCTTTTGGTGTTAAGTGGAAAATGCTGGCTGATGGTGGCGAGCAAAACATGTTTTGGTGGATGACTTGGTGAACAAGCTGGATGACGGTGGCAGGATGGAAGCATGGTGGATGACGGTGGCATGATGGAAGTGAACGTGACATTATGTGAAATCGCTGTCAGTTCTAATGTTTTCCTCTTGAATGTGCAGAAATATATGCAGTTCAAAGAAGCCAACACCGATCATTAAGCTTTCCAGCACTACTTTTTTTATTCATGCGGCGCCAATAACCGCCACAAGGTTTCTGGAGCACAACAGCCGTGAATGTTTACATTTACGCACGTACTTATCAGGTTTACATCCGCGATCTGCTGCTGCATTTTGATGTTTACAAGTCTAGAAGTGTCGGTGTGAACAGCGACAGTAACTGTGTTACATCGCCGCGCATTTGCCGAGAAGTAAATCAGTCCTTCCAGCGGGGAGACCAGAAAACAGCTTCCGCTTGATACCGCCACGCTTGAAACGCAACTCTGGCAATTCTTGCACACTCACTTACCTCAGCGGCACTTTAAGGTAATAGTGAAAATGCATGCAAGGCTAAAATGCACAAACTTTTACCTTCGGCCTGCGTCGAGATAAGCCCCACCAAGTATGACTACCACCATCATATTCTATCACCATGATTGCCACCAAAGGTTAGGCATAGCGTAGCGACCGAGTCCGTCTACGTGTTATCGGCGCTTCTGGTTTCAGTATACACGATTCCGGTGAGTACGAATGACTTTACAGCACACCTGTGGCATCGGCTAACCTAAATGAAGCATTTTTTTCTTGTGTACGGTGTCGGCACAAGGAGCGATGAGCATAGACGCGACGCGGTTCCAGCAAACGCCTCCGGTCACCAGCCGCCGCCGGTCGCACTCGCCGGCGCTTCTCTGACACGTATGCGAGAACATCGACTTGTCAATTCGTGCGCCTTACTGAACCAATATGATGGCATATTTTTGCCGCGCACTGCACTTGTTTTGGCCCAGCTGTTATGAAGTTGTAGCTAATGATACAGCGTCCTAGATCAGTGCGCTGGCACGGCTGCGCTGTACGCTGCGCAAAAAAAAAAAAAACATCACAATACTCAATCAATCGTACGCGCGTATTTATCGAATTAGATTAGAGTAGACAGAAAGCCTCTGCACATGTCGCACTTTGGAAAAAGCGAGAAACGGCTATTAAAACTTCCCAGTAACACCCGTTTGACTACACTCGCGCTCCTCGCTCCACTTGACATATTTCTCTGGAGTTACGTTGTGAATTCTAAAAGAAAGTTAGCGCTGTTGCCATTATCGACGTGCCCTTCGTTACCGGCGGCAGTTTGCGTTTCATGACTACGCAAATTTTAGTAGGATGTGAAGAGCGCCTCTGTGTCCAGTATAAGACATACAAAGCTGAAGTCAAACGGTGTATTATTATGTTGACTAGCCATTTTGCAAGTCTCTGAGCAAGTGTCAGCGTGGCGTAGTGGTAAAGTACTTGGCTCGGGATCCGCAGGTCGGAGGTTCGATTCCCAGTGGTGGACGTTTTTTTTTTGCATACGTTTTTTTTTCTTTTTTTGTACTAGTGCTATCAACATCGCCTTCTATATAATTATTTATGTGTGACGGCTAGGCACGATGGTGCCGACGCTGTAGAGCCGTTTTACGCTCCGTCGTTCTCCAGCATCCATCATACGCCAGCATCCAGCATACACCACGTGCCACCATCTTCCAGCACCATAATCCACCATAATAGTGGATGGTGGAATCCACCATTCCTCATGGTGGAGGAATTTTCAATAGGGCACATATTGAAAATTATGTTTGGGAAGGGTGCAACAGGATCATATCAGAAAGGAAAGGTGGGGGTGTAGGAATGCTAATTCACCGCGGCGCCAAATGGGTTAGAGTGAAACAGACGTGTTCAGAGCACCCCTGGGTTTTGGGCACAGTAGGTGGAAAGAAAACGTGGCTAGGGGTTGCCTACTTGTGGGAGGGAAATAACTGCAGAGAAAAGAATCAGGAGATAGTGGATTGCATGAGTGAGGATATTGCCACGCCCGCTTCTTCTTTTATTTTGATGTGTTCGAGTTTGACCAGCAAGGACGGTTATCAACGCTCGACGCTGGCCGCGAAGCAGTGTTCGAGAAGCTTCACGATTTTAGTAGATCGTTTTGTTAAGACTGCGCGCCGCACGCGAATGTTCCACCTTTGTCGAGAGATAACGCCGCCACCAGCGATATTGCTGGAAAGTTCCATAGCGCCTGTATAAAAGCCGACGCGCTTGACCGCTTGTCAGTTGATCGACGGTCGACACTCTGTTCGCCACTATCAGCGTATTGCTGTAGTTTGACTTTCAGTTTCTCGGCCACAAGTTCGGCCAAATAAACAGTTTCATCTCGGACGTGCTGACTGTTGTCTTCATCGACGTCACGACCACGTGACATCTGGTGGAGGTGCTGTTCGTCCATGCTCCGAACGCCCCCGTCAAGCCGTGAACCAAGCCCGTGTCGCAAGGAAGACGTCGACGCCAAGGCCGAGCAGCGAGCAAGCCGCAGGCAACAAGGTCTACCGCCAGAGCACGGGCCTCAACCTGAAAAGACCCGGAAAACAAAGATCCTGACCTCGACCACAGCGACGATGACAGACGCTGTGCCGCCCGCACCGATCCTTCTTCGGACGCCCAAGGAGCCGCCAACATTCCGCGGATCATCGTTCGGAGACCCGGAAAGCTGGCTCGAAGCCTACGACCGAGTCGCCGTTTTCAATGCCTGCACCAGCGAAGACAAGCTACGGCATGTCTATTTCGCTTTGGAAGACGCCGCTCGGACATGGTTCGAGAACCAAGAGCGAAGCCTGACAACGTGGGACATTTTTCGCAACAGGTTCCTCACCACATTCACGAGCGTCATCCGCAAAGAGAGGGCTGAGGCTCTGCTCGAGACCCGCGTGCAGATGCCGTACGAAAATGTGGCGCTCTTCACGGAAGAGATGACCAGGCTGTTCCGCCACGCAGACCCTACCATGCCCGAAGAGGAAAAAGTTCGCCTTCTCATGCGAGGAGTCAAGCAGGAGCTCTTCGCTGGGCTGATGCGGAACCCACCCAAGACCGTCCAAGAATTCCACTCGGAGGCGACAACCATCGAGAAGACGCTCGATATGCGCACTAGGCAGTACAATCGCCGCGCATTCCAAGACAGCACAGCAGTTCATGCCCTCGGCTCCGAGGACTTGCGCGAAACGATCCGAGCCATCGTGCGAGAGGAGCTGCGAAAGCTCGCACCTTTTGGCACAGCCCGAAGTGACGTCAATTGCGGACGTTGTACGCGAGGAAATCCAACAGTCACTGGGTGTTCCTCAGCCGGCACCGCCGCAGCTGCAAGCAATGAGCTATGCTGCTGCAGCCCGACGCAACGCCCCCCCCCCTCCTCGCCCACGTCAAGATGCCGCGCCGCCCCAGCAGTTCCGCCGCAAGGCACCACCGCCGCCACCACCGACGTCATACCGCCCGCCAGCCGGTCAGCGATACATGCCGAGGAAGACCGCCGTTTGGCGCGTCCCCGACCATCGTCCACTCTGCTACCACTGCGGAGAAGCCGGCCACACCTACCGCCGCTGCCATTATCGACAGATGGGACTGCGTGGGTTCGCCGTCGACGCGCCGCGTCCACAGCAGGGTGAACGACCACGTGACATCGCCGACTATCTGGCAGGAACGCAGTGGACCCCCAGAGGACCTTCCCGATCGCAGTCGCCAGGCCGCTACGCCTCTCCCCAACGCCGACCATACACTGGCCCAACCCGGGGCCGGTCACCTAGCCCGCATCCGGAAAACTAAGAGCAGCAACCGATGGAGGTGCGGTTGCTGTACGACGAAATACTGAAGACCCTCCGCCGCCGACGCCGCCGCCACGACCAAGGCTTCAGGACACGACTCGAACCCCTGACGACGAAACCTCGCGGACCGAAGTAGACCTGACGACGCAACGTGGAAACAGCGGAACAAACCGACGTAGCCGTTACCCGACGCCACGACATAACTGCAACGCAAAACGAAGAACTAGCGACCTCGACGTTCTTATCGACGGCCACAGCATCACAGCCCTCGTCGACACCGGAGCCGACTATTCTGTCATCAGTGGACCGTTCGCCACGAAGCTGAAGAAAGTTAGGACAGCGTGGGAAGGCACCGAAATCCGGACAGCTGGAGGTCACCTCGTAACGCCGGAGGGAATCTGCACAGCGAGACTCACCATTAACAACCGGATTTATTTCGCGAACTTCGTAGTCCTGCAGCGTTGCTCGAGAGATGTCATCCTTGGTATGGACTTCTTAGGCCTTCATGGTGCAATCATCGACCTGAGGTCTAAGTCGATAACACTGTCCACGGAAAAGGCACTACCGTCGCACACTCCGCCAAGAAAGCACGCCTTGAATGTGCTGGAAGACCAGGTCACCATTCCACCTCGCTCTAGCGTCATCATTTCCGTCGGCACTCAGAAATCAGCAGACCTGGAAGGCGTTGTTGAAGGCGACCAGCACCACTTGATTAACCGCAAGATTTGCGTCGCAAGAGGAGTAGCAGAGCTGCGGGCAGGGAAAGCAACAGTTATGCTCACGAATTTCAGCAACGAGTACAAGCACGTCAGCAAAGGCACGACGGTCGCCTACATCGAAGAAATCGTAGAAGCCAGCAATGCTTTCGGCCTCACCGATTCTCCCGAGCCTACTCCGACGAATAAAGCGTCGCAACCAGCTTTCGACATCAATCCCAGCCTTAAGCACAAACAAGAACAGCTCAAAACCCTGCTCTTGCAATACAAGGACTGCTTTTCGTCGTCGTCAAGAATTCGGCAGACTCCCGTGGCAAAACATCGCATCATAACAGAGGAAAGCGCCAGACCACTCCGTCAGAGCCCGTACAGAGTTTCGACGCGAGAACGCGAGGCCGTGAAGAAACAGGTCGACGAAATGCTACGCGACGACATCATCCAGCCGTCGAAGAGTCCGTGGGCATCCCCGGTGGTGCTAGTGAAGAAGAAGGATGGGACTCTACGTTTTTGCGTCGATTATCGTCGCCTGAACAAAGTCACGAAGAAGGACGTGTATCCCCTTCCCCGGATAGACGACACCCTGGATCGATTACACAACGCAAAGTACTTTTCGTCGATGGACCTCAAGACCGGTTACTGGCAAATAGAAGTCGACGAGAGAGACCGAGAAAAGACTGCTTTTATAACACCAGACGGCCTGTTCGAGTTCAAGGTCATGCCCTTTGGTCTTTGCTCGGCACCTGCGACTTTTCAACGGGTTATGGATACAGTACTGGCCGGCTTGAAGTGGCAGACGTGCCTCGTGTACTTGGACGACGTCGTTGTGTTTTCCTCAAACTTCGACAAACATTTTCGGCGCCTTGAAGTTGTACTTCAAGCAATCAAGACCTCCGGACTCACCTTGAAGCCTGAAAAGTGCCGCTTCGCGTACGAGGAGCTCTTCTTCTTGGGTCACGTGATCAGCAAGGATGGTGTTCGCCCGGACCCGCGGAAAAAAGCTGCCATCGCTGCCTTCCCGCCGCCCACCGACAAGAAGGCCGTACGCCGTTTTCTCGACTTGTGCGCCTATAACAGACGTTTCGTCAAGGAATTTTCACGGATCGCCGAGCCACTGACGCAACTCACGAAGGCCGACGTCGAATTCAGGTGGGAAACGCCGCAAGTTCAAGCATTTCAAGAATTGAAACGACGCCTGCAGACGCCTCCGATACTTGCGCATTTCGACGAATACGCCGATACGGAAATCCACACCGACTCAAGCAGCGCAGGACTCGGCGCCGTCCTTGTGCAGAAGACCGACGGATTCGAAAGGGTCATCAGTTATGCTAGCCGGTCGCTATCAAAGGCAGAAATCAACTACTCCACAACAGAAAAGGAGTGCCTGGCCATCATCTGGGCTACATCGAAGTTTCGCCCCTACCTCTACGGCTGGCCCTTCAAAGTTGTGAGCGACCACCACGCCTTGTGTTTGCTAGCTAACTTGAAGGACCCTTCAGGTCGCCTCGCACGGTGGAGCCTACGACTTCAAGTATTTGACATAACCGTCGTTTACAAGTCCGGAAGCAAACACTCCGACGCTGACTGCCTGTCCCGCGCCCCCGTCGACCCACCGCCGCAGGACGACATGGAGGTTGACTGCTTCTTGGGAACCATAAGTGACGAAGACTTCGCCGAACGACAGCGAGCGGACCCGGAACTCAGGGGCCTTGTGGAATACCTCAAGGGCAGGACCACCGTTGTTCCCAAGGTATTCACGCGAGGACTGACGTCGTTTGTTTTTTTTGCGCAGCGGTGTTCTCCTTAAGAAGAACTTCTCGCCGCTTCGAGCCGATTCCCTTCTCGTAGTGCCCTCGACATTGCGACCAGACCCTATTGCAAAAACCAGCGTCGTTCCAGTAACCCCAGCGTGATACCAGTACGTTTTTGGCACTGGGTCGCACTGGGAACACTGGTATACGCTCGGATTCACTGGGACTCGAGTGAATGCACTGGGAAAGAGCTGGGTCGCACTGGTATCGGCACTGGCTTTTCCACTGTGACGCTGGCGCTCATTGGGAAGCGCTGGAGACGCTGGAATTCTCACTGGCGTGTGCTGGCACATACTGGAGCCTGTACTGTTTCTGCCAGTGCCACGCGCTGCTTTCAGTATCGTGCGCGGCGGAATGCTTTGGTATCATTCAATATCGAATGTTTGATTCGATGGTACCGCCAGATGCTATCCTAACGGGTCCCAAACATGTGTCACAAATTCTAGCGGCAGAGAAAGACGATGAGATGCGCACTATTTTCATGATATACGTGATAAGTAAAATCACGGTCACTTTTAATGTTTCCCTGTCGAATGTGGAGAAAAATATGTTAACAACCAAAAGCAGCCAACGCTAATCATTTTGCTTTCTAGCACGCTTTTTTTATTCATGCAGTGCCAATAACGTCGTTAATTTTTGCGGAGCACGTAGCAGCAATGAATACACATTTCGTGCATGCCGCGCATAAATATATCAGTTTTGCATCCGTGATGTGTTGCGGTAATGACTTCATATTGTAATGTTTATAAGTCTCGAGGCGTCGGTCTGAACATACGAGCAAATCGTTACATCGCCGTGCAGTTGGCAAGAAGTAAGTGAGCTCTGGCTTCGCGACCCCTCCCAACGGAGGCCAGAAAAACATCCGTCGTTCGATATCGCCACACCGGAAATGCATCTCGGGCAATTCTTGCACTTCCGCTTACTTCACCTATACTTTAGGTAAAAGTTAAAATGGTTCCCGGGGCCAAAATGCAGAAACTTCAACCATCGCAACTCATCAGCGCCGAGATCGGTCCTACCCAGTGCGGCTCCCAGCGAGCTTTAGGCCTAGCGTACCGGCCTAGTCCGTCTACATGGCACCGGCGCTTCTTGGTTTAAGCACACGCAATTCCAACGTGTACGAATTACCGTAAAGTATAGTCTGGACAGACGTTAACTGAAAATAACCATTTTTTCTTGTGTGCGGTGTCCGCACAAGGAGCGATGACCATCGATGCGACGCGCTTTCAGCAACAAACGCAGGCTCACCGAAAGCAGCCGGCCGCACTCGCCGGTACTTCTCTGACTCATACGTGAGAACACATACGTGTCAACGGGTACGCGTTAGTGAACTAGCACACCGGCATCTTTTTTCAACAAATTGCATTTGTTTTTGCTGAGCGGTTTTATAGTTGTAGTGATCGATAGAACTGCAAATCAGAATACAGGCACGCCCGCTCCGCAGTAAAAATTGGGGGACCCTTAAAGGGGCCCTGCAACACCTTTCTTAGTTATATTGGAATAGTCTCATTATTGACGTATGACTCTTCACGAGTCATATGCCGCAAAAATTTTTTTAATCCGTCAAGTCTAAGTGGTGTTACCAAATTATAGAGATCACGTTCCGCAGCTTTCTTCCTCAACTCAACGCCGCGAGCGCGCGGAGCTAGGCAGCGAGTCGAGGAGGGAGCGCAGACGAGCGAGGCTCCGCCCAAGAGCGCCGGCGGAAATTTTTTCTTCATTTTTTTTTCTCTCTGACGTCTGGGCGCAACCACGTGGTCTGTGCCGCCACTTCCGGTCGGTTTGCGTCGTTCTCGTCGAGCGGAGTCGATCGCACTGTGTATCGCGCGTGCTTGAAAACTGCGCGTCGGTTTGGTAATGTTGGGTGTGCACCTCGAACGCCGTAGTGTTTTCATCGCTTTGCCAACCATGGAAGCAAACCTGCGCGCTCGTTTGGAACGAATGACAGCTGAGATCGGTTTCGGCCCATACTCCGATACACCGCCTCGTAAGACGGCACTGGCAGACGACCCCGAAGCGCCGCCATTACCGGACGCCAGCATTGTTATCGGAGACATGCTGCACGGCTGCCTCGGTCGGTCGTGAGAACGTGCCGACGATGCAGTTCCCAGCTGACCAGGCAACACTCGAACGGCTGCCACTCTCAACGGCAACCGGCGATGGTCAAAAGCACAGAAATATTCACGTTTTCGGCACTGCGCATGGCGAAAAAAACGGAACCACGCAACTACGAGCAGACGAGCTGTCGGTGAGACCGGAAGTGCTAATATTAATGTTTGTTCGGTGTTTTTAACGCGATAACAGAATATAAACATACATATTATCTACTTACTCAAAATTAACAACGAAAGTAATAATGAGGGTGTTATCGTGATTATAACATCAGCCAATGGTGGAACTGCCGACAATCGCGTCATATTTTGCGGACTAATACATCATTTGTCGAGAGAAGAGGGAGCGATTTTCAGCTGACTTTGAGAATTTATTGTAAATTCCAGGCCGTGCGCATCGCTATAATATTTGGCTCGCGTGTTCTCGGGAGCCTCGACTACCGATCGGCAGCGCTTTTTGAGCATGCTCGAAAAGTGTTGCAGGGCCCCTTTAAGCTTCGCCTTTAAGAGTTGAACGCAATAGCGAAATCCGGCCCCTGGTGCGCACTTCAACCACTAAGTGCATACTTATTAATGTGTATTGTTACACACACACGCACAGACACACACGCGCGCGCGCGTGCGCGCGAATGGTACATACAGGTTTCTGATCTAAAGCAAGAGTCGCATGGCCTCCAAGATATACGCCACGCACTTGCCATCTCGGAGGCCATGAAGAGTCTCACAATGCCTCACAGATGGCATCTAGCGTTTGCTGTTTGCTTGATCAACGCTTCCTCGGGAAAGGCGGCATTGGCTTGATATGTTTTCCGCTAGATGGATATAGTTGTCCATTTCCTTTCTCGATTTTTCGCTCACAACCAACGGTCCCGACACCGACGGCGGAATTTCTGCGACACGAGCTCTCTAACGCTATCGCGTTAATAATGTCGCTCGCGCGAGAAAACTACTCCGTATGAATTCATGTAGGCGCGTGTTTATCGAACGAGTCATCGTAAAGCTTCTGTACATGTTGATCATTAGCAAGGGCGAGAAACGGATATTAAAAATTGACAGTAACGGCCGTCAAACTGTACCCTGCTCCTCGGTCCGTTTGATATTTTTCGGAAATAAGACGGGAATTCTTAAAGAAACTTAGCACTCTTCCCATGTTGGGCATTTCATTGCCGCCAACCCTTTGTGTGTGTCTAATAAAGAAGCAAGCTTGATTTTGAAAGGAAGATCGCGTCTTCCGTGAATACGCAACATCAAAATATGAAAGGAAACGCTGTCTTACTGCATTGACTAGCCCTTTTACGGAAGTGCCGACATGTTTCAGCATGGAGCAGTGGTTGAGTACTCGCTTGGAGATTGAGAGGTGGCGAGCTCGAATCCTCGTGGTGGAACTTTTTTTTTTCAAACGGCTTTATTTTTCTTTTTTTTATTGCACTAATGCTTTCTATATGACTTTCTTTACTGATATATTTATGTAGGGCACGTAGGCGTCGCCGTTTTAACGCTGTAGAGCCGTTTTGCGCTTGAGTACCCAGCGCCTCCCAGCGCCTCCCAGTAAAACACCGCTCCAGCGGCCCAGTATCCAGCGCGACGCTGGGCCCATAATCAGGCATGGCACTGGACGCTGGTACCCAGTGGCGCTGGGTTTTGCAATAGGGGAGGTCCTCCAGGCTCTGCATGACGACCCGACGTCTGGACAACTGGGTGTTTCTCGCACGCTCGCAAGAATACAGGAAAAGTACTACTGGCCGCGCCTTGTCGCCGACGTAACTCGCTACGTCAAGACCTGCCGGGACTGTCAGCGACGCAAGACACCGCCGACTAGGCCAGCCGGACTTCTGCAGCCTATCGAGCCACCTCGACGGCCGTTCCAGCAAATTGGGATGGACTTACTGGGGCCGTTCCCGACGTCCAATACCGGAAACAAATGGATCGTCGTAGCTACCGACTACCTCACCCGCTACGCCGAGACAAGGGCCCTACCCAGAGGCAGTGCCGCCGAGGTAGCGAAGTTCTTCGTTGAGAACATCGTCCAGCGTCATGGCGCCCCAGAGGTCCTCATCACCGACAGAGGTACGGTGTTTACTGTTGACCTAACTCAGGCAATACTGAGATACAGCCAAACAAGCCACCGCCGGACCACAGCGTACCACCACCAGACCAATGGTCTCAACGAGCGGTTAAACAAGACCATCGCCGACATGCTGGCCATGTATGTCGACGTCGAACACAAGACGTGGGATGCCATCCTTCCGTATGTGACCTTCGCATACAACACGGCCGTGCAAGAAACGACGCAAATGACGCCGTACAAGCTGGTCTACGGAAGGAGCCCGGCAACGACGCTCGACGCAATGCTACCAACCGCCACCGACGAAGACGATCTCGACGTTGCCGCCTATTTGCAACGCGCCGAAGAAGCTCGACAGCTCGCCCGCCTGCGCATCAAGAACCAGCAGAGGGTCGACAGCCGTCACTATAATCTTCGACGACGCCACATGGAGTACCAACCCGGTGACTGTGTGTGGGTATGGACGCCGATACGCCGACGTGGGCTCAGTGAAAAACTTCTTCGGCGATACTTCGGGCCATACAAGGTGCTTCGACGTCACGGCGCTCTTGACTACGAGGTCGTCCCGGACGGCATTACGAACTCCCAGCGACGCCGCGCACGACCTGAAGTCGTCCATGTCGTGCGCCTTAAGCCGTTTTTTGCGCGTTAGCGACCCTGGGGACTCTACTTTTTTTCTTTGTTATTGTAACTTATTTGTGTGTGCACTTGTTTTTTTTTTCCCCTTTCCATGTTCTGTTGCAAGCATCGGGACGATGCTATTTCAGAGGGGGGCAATGCCACGCCCGCTTCTTCTTTTATTTTGATGTGTTCGAGTTTGACCAGCAAGGACCGTTATCAACGCACGACGCTGGCCGCAAAGCAGTGTTCGAGAAGCTTCACGATTTTAGTAGATCGTTTTCTTAAGATTGCGCGCCGCACGCGAATGTTCCAGCTTTGTCGAGAGATAACGCCGCCACCAGCGATATTGCTGGAAAGTTCCATAGCGCCTGTATAAAAGCCGACGCGCGTGACCGCTTGTCAGTTGATCGACGGTCGACACTCTGTTCGCCGCTATCAGCGTATTGCTGTAGTTTGACTTTGTTTCTCGGCCACAAGTTCGGCCAAATAAACAGTTTCATCTCGGACGTGCTGACTGTTGTCTTCGTCGACGTCACGACCACGTGACAATATTAAGGAATTTGGCAATGGGGCCGAAATCATCCTTCTAGGGGACATGAATGCCCACATACACGACCTTGACGGATATTCAGACACCAATGGGAAGTTATTACTAGATCTCTGCGAGCAACATAGTTTGGAGATAGTTAACACGGGGCCTAAATGGGACGGCCAGATCACGCGGGAAGTCGGAAACAAACAGTCAAGTATTGATTATTGTCTCATGTCTCAAGGAATTTATCACAAACTGAGAGAAATGAGAATAGACGAGGAAGGGATTAAAAGCTTGGGTAGTGATCATAAACGAATAACATTACAAATGGGATATAAAACTGGAAATGAGAGCATAGAATCAAAGTCTGGCACCTCGTATTTAAATGACAAACAAATAATACATATAGCCACAAGAGTCGAGGAAGAAGTAGGCAAGATACCAGGCAAGGACTGGGAGTACAGTGAGCTATTAGATCTAATGACGAAAGAGATAGGGAGAGAGAAGAAAACTATTTGCTGGAAAGAGGAAGCCAAAAAGTTGATGGAACAAGGAAATCCGGGAAGCGATCGAGAAGCGGCGTGAAGCATCACGGAATCATAGAAGGACAAAAAAGGACAAGCGACCGCAGGACGAAGTAGACGAAATATGGGAAATATATCTAGAGAAAAAAATCCATTGTACAGAAATTGGTCGAGGCAAAAATTAAAGGCGAAAGTGAACGCTGGGTGACAGAGACTCACGAAAAAAAGGAGGCCGCACCCAGGATATTTTGGAGCCACATAAAGGCGCTAGGTAGGAAGTCTGTCCATACTTCAAATATCAGCGCACCAAAAAAACGAGCACACTAAAGGGGAGGAAACGACGCACACAACAAGCGCTTACTCCCAACTGAACTGAACTTTTCAGTTGCGAGTCAGCGCTTGTTGTGTGCGTCGTTTCCTCCCCTTTAGTGTGCTCGTTTTGTTGGTGCGCTGATATTTGAAGTATGAACCGATAACAGCTCGCCCAGGTTGCCATTTTACTCCAGGAAGTCTGTCACAACGCAACAACATATTCTAGATGAAGGAGGAAATCAATTGGAAGGGTACGAAGCGCTAGGTTACATTCGAAAGGTAACAGCCGATTCGTTTAAAAAGAGCGTCCAGGGGATTTCCCCGGTGAGTAAAAGTGTGGCGGAGAGAGCAACCGAGGAAGAGCTAGTGGTGGAGAACTTCAATTGGAAAAAGGCTGAAGGAAAAATTCCAAAGCGCACTGCCGCGGCTTTAGATGGGATTCCCGTTAGCCTCATTAACGAACTAGGAAATGGCACTAAAGAAGCACTGCTGAAAGCTGTAGAAAAATGCTTAAAGGACAGGCAAATACCGGATAGTTGGCGAAAAGGTAGAATGAACTTAATCTATAAAGGCAAGGGAGAAAAGCATAACATTCGCTCGTATAGACCACTAACCATTACATCGGTACTATACAGGTTGGCGATGCAAGCAGTAAAAATGAAAATAGAAAAGTGGGCAGAACACAACGATATTTTCGGACAACTCCAGAATGGATTTCGAGTCGACAGGCGGTTAGACGATAACCTGTTTGTTCTCACTCAGTGTATAGAAATATCTAAAATAGAAAATAGGCCCTTGTACATGGCTTTTCTAGACATCACTGGGGCGTACGACAACGTTAATCAGGAAAATTTGTGGGATATATTGAAAGGAATGGGCATAGGAGACGACTGTATACAGCTTTTGAGGGAGATATACCGAGAAAATACAGTTTGCATAGAACGGGAAGGAATGAGTAGCAAAGAGAACGTTGAGATTAGCAAGGGGCTGAGACAGGGATGTCCTTTGTCCCCGCTGTTATTCATGCTGTACATGGTGAATATGGAAAAAGCGCTAGAAGGTAGCAACTTTGGTTTTAATCTGTCACACAAACAGGGCGGCGTGATGATTGAGCAGAAGCTTCCAGGATTATTTTATGCTGACGATATTGTCTTATTTGCTGACAGTCGAGAGGATATACAGCAGCTGGCGGATATATGCGGAAGGGAAGGGGAAGCTTAGGACTACGGTTTAGTGTAACAAAAATCCTAGTGTAACAAATTTGTTACACTAGGATTTAGTGTAACAAATTGATGGCATTCAATGATCCTTGTGATCAGGCGGTGTCAATACAGGGCCAAGAAATACCGAGGGTGAGCAAATACAAGTACCTCGGAGTATGGATAAATGAGGGTGACAGGTACAGGAAAAAGCCTCGGCAGCAAAAGGAAAGAGGAATGCTGCAGTAATCAAGCACAGAGCATTGTGGGGATACAATAGGTACGCGGTGCTTCGAGGCCTGTGGAAAGGTGTAATGGTTCCGGGGCTTACTTTTCGGAACTCAGTGGTGTGCATGAGGGCAGAGGTGCAATCGGGAATGGATATAAATCAAAGGACTGTGGGACGCCTCGCGTTAGGTGCTCACGGGAAGACGACAAATGAGGCTGTAAAGGGCGATATGGGATGGGCATATTTTGAGGCGAGGGAGGCTCAGAGCAAAATAAGGTTCGAAGAAAGGCTAAGGAATATGAAGGAGAGTAGATGGGCAGAGAAGGTGTTCCGTTACTTGTATAGGAAGAGCGTGGACACACAGTGGAGAAAAAGAACTAGGAGGCTCACTAGTAAATATACGGCTGGTAGTGTAAGCAGTATGTCAACAAGGAGCGTTAAGCGAAAGGTCAGGCGGAGAGGATTTACTGGATGGCAGCTATGGAGAAAAAACCGGCTTTGAGTAACTACCGAAAGGGCATAGATTTCAAAACAGGAGAAAGTGCCTCAGATCAGGCTGGCCGACGTTTCGATAGGGGACCTATCTTTGTCAAAGGCGCCTTGTCATCCCTGGCGTGTTAGTTTTATGGGGTTAGTGATGACGTCGTGTCCAGCGGCGGCGCGTCTGTTGCTGTTGGTAATTGATGCCTGGAAAGAGAGAAACTCGAAAGCAGAGGAGTAAAGCCCTTGCCACATTTCAAGAGAGTTTGCAAACACGTTCGGGTCTGCCATGTCAGAGTTAAAGGTAGCTGCAAAGAAAAAAAAAAGAAAAAAAGGGGGGGGGGTACAACCAAGCGAGAGGGCGAGTGCAGCCATCACAAAGAGCTGCAGAAGGTGGTGAGGAAGGGAACTACAGGCGGGGAGAAAAAGCGGGAGGCTTACGTTTAAATGTCCGCCAAGGAGCTGCAGAAGGTGGTGGGGAAGGCAGTTACAGACGACAAAAAAAAAAAATGAAATAAGGAGGGAGGCATTTTACGACAATTCAATGGGAAGCGCTTTACTGTTTGAAGCGAGATCGGGTTGCCTGAGAACGGCTAGTTATAAAGCGAGATTCAGTAAAGAAGAAGAACAATGCACGTGCTGCGTGGAGATCAGGAAACGGCGGAGCATGTTCTGATTGAATGTGGAGACATCCACCCAGGTGTACGTTTGGGCACGATCCTACATGACGCCTTGGGTTTTAGAGACAATAGAGAGTTTTAGTGCTGGGGACCCCAAGCCACCTGCGTACGCACGCTCTTGCGTTGCTTTGTACTCCCAGCCGCATCCACCGAGAATACAAAAGAGCGCAAGGGCCCGCGCGCCCCCAAGCCCGCGGGAACCCAGCACTAAAACTCTCTATTGGAAAGCTGAACACACCCGCGATTCTCTATTGGAAAGCTGAACACACCCGCGATTGAAATAAATGAGAGACGGTTAGAGTATCGGTGGCAGAAAACTCGAGAGGAAGGACAAAAATAAATATTGGAAAAAAAAATAAGGACATTCTGCCGTAAAGGGCAGAGAACGGAGCTGAAAACTTAGGTTTTTTTTTTCTTCTGGAGTAAAATAGCTTTAATTGAAGTAAAGACACTAGGCCAACGCTAAGAAAAAAAAAAGAGTACAGATTTTTTTTTTGTCGAGCCTGGTGGCACACTTGTCACCGCCCCGTTATAAAGGGGACGCTCATAGCATCCATCCATCCATGTGCAATATGGCGGTTGGGTGAATGCACGCTAGATGTCGTTATAGGTGCCGCTGCTCTCAGATTGGCTGCTGCGCCCGTTATCTCTCATTCTCCTTGATCATCGCCGTACCTGGAGGAGTGCGCTTGCCGGATCGTGCTGCTTGGCGGACCATGGACGACGAGGAGCGCCGGGTGCGGAAGGCCGCTGCGTCTCGTGCTCGTCGGCAGGATCCCGAGGTGCGAGCTCGAGAGCCTGCCGCCAAGCGAGCGCAGCAGTAATCAAAGCGGCGTATCGATTTGATTATTGCTGGGCGAAAGCACTGAACATTTCACGGTGTAACCATGATTGCTTGAGGAGCTTCGCCCAAGCTCTTCATCATTCACCCGTGGATATGCTGTAATTTTTTCAAGAGAAGACTACGGAGTGGTGCTGATATGTGAGCAACGTTGCTCACAAATCTTGCCAGATAGTTTATGATGCCCAAAAACCTGCAGAAATCAGCAACACTCGACAGCTTAGCCATTTCGCTTATGGCTAACTTTCTTCGGATCTGGCCTGATTCGCATCAACAAGTAGCCTAAAAAAGCTACTCTACTGACACAAAAAGAACATTTTGCCCGATTGAGCGTCACCCAAGCTGCACCCAACCTTCTGAGCACTGCGTGCAGCCTTTCAACACTTCATAGCTCCGCAGAGCAGATCGTCATTATCAGGTTCACCAACCCTTGAAGGCCATCCATAGATTTCCACCGTTCACTTTTGAAAGACGTGTTATACACGAAAGTGAAAAAAGGCAATGCCTAATCCCAATCCTGGTGGTCAGCCGACACGTACATCATGTTGGTAAGGTTTCGGTTAAAACGTTCTGTCACGTCATTCTTCTTTGGATGGTAGGCAGTGGTCAGCTTAATGTCATTGATGACCCTGGAAAAAAACTGCCTGCCACAGTCGATTGAGAGCTGCCGTGGTGCCCCATGTTGAAGGATGACGTTGTGGAGCAAGAAGTCTGCTACGTCGACCGCAGAGCGAGTCGGGAGTGCGCAAGTAATTGCGAACCACGTGGCAGTCTCTGGCAACGGCGATCCATGTATTTCCCGAAACAGACGTAGGAAACGAACCAAGTAAGTCGAGGCCGACACGATGAAACGGCTCATATGGAACGTCAAGTGACTGAAGACGGCCAGCAGGCCGGAATGTTAACTTCCTCCAGCGCTGACAAAGGTCGCACAAGGTCACGTAACAGAGCACCAACCGGTACATTCCTGGGCAGTAGAACCGACGGCGTGCACAATCATCGGTGCGGGAAAGTCCAAGGTGTCAATCACAAGCAAGAGGTCAGGATCGTCAAACTGCGACGAAACAACGATCCCAGCAACCGTGCAAGAGGAGCTGCGAAAAATTCTACCTTCACCGCAACCTCAAGTAGATTTCATCGCCGACGTTGTGCACCAGGAGATCCAGCAGTCACTGGGCGCGCCTCAGCTAGCAGAGCCGCAGCCGCAACCTATGAGCTATGCTACTGCAGCCCGCCGTCATGCTCATCCTCCACGCCCACGTCAAGACGCCACACCGCCGCAGTACCGTCGCCAGACACCGCCGCCGCCACAGACGCCCTACCGTCCGACGTTTGGCGCGCCCCTGACAACCGCCCGCTCTGCTACCACTGCGGGGAGGCCAGCCACACGTACCGCCGCTGCCAGTACCGACAGATGTGGCTATGCGGTTTCGCCATCAACGCGCCGCGCCCGCAGCCAGGCGAACGGCCTCGCGACATCGACGACTACCTCACCAGAACACAGTGGCAAGAACGACGACCTTCCGCTCGCCGTCACCCGGTCGCTACATGTCACCGCACCACCGGCAGTACACTGGCCCAAACAGGGGCCGGTCGCCTAGCCCGGCAGCAATAGATGGAGGTGCGGTTGCTGTACGTCGAAATGCTGAAGATCCTCCGTGGCCGCCACCGACGACGTGACGAGACCTGCAGAACACGACGCGAAGCAGACGAAGCCCCGCCGACGAAACCTCGCGGACCGAAGACCCGACGACACCACATGGAAGCAGCGGAACAAACCGATGCAGCCGTGACCCGACGCCGAGACCCAACCGCAACGCAAGACGGCGGACTAGCAACCTCGACGTACTATTCAACGGACACAACGTTACCGCTCTCACCGACACTAGGGCCAACTATTCCGTCGACAGTGGGTCATTCGCCGCGAAGTTGAAGAAAGACTGCTTGTGGAGGACCTGAAATCCACACCGCTGGAGGTCATTTGATAACGCCGGCTGGAGTCTGCACAGCAAGAGTCACAATCAGTGACCGAGCTTATCCTGCGAGTTTTCTTATCCTGCAGCAGTGCTGAAAAGACGTGATACTTGGGATGGACTTCCTAAGTGAACACGGTGCCGTGGTAGACCTGAGATCTGAGTCCATAACGCTATCCTCAGAAGAAGCTCTGCCAACCCCACGACGCCAAGAAACCACGCCTTAAGTGTACTCGACAAACAGGTCACCATACCACCTCTCTCAAGCGTCATTATTTCCGTCTGCACTGAAAGAGCCGTCGACTTGGAAGGCGTCATCGAGGGTAACCAGCACCTGTGGGTCAATCAAGACGTTTGCGTCGCAAGAGGAATAGCCGAGCTTCGTCGAGGAAAAACAAAGGTGATGCTCACGAATTTCGGCAACGAATACAAGCACGTGAACAAGGGTATGACAGTCGCCTTCATTGAAGAAATTGTGGAGGCCAGCAATGCCTTCAACCTCACAGATTTAACCGAAGCTCCCGCGAAAACGCCAGGGCCGGAACCTGCTTTTCACGTCAACCCAAGTCTTCCCCAGTGCAAGCAAGAACAGATCAAATCCCTGCTCCAACGATACAAGGACTGCTTCTCGTCGTCATCACGAATTCTACAAAGTCCGGTGGTGAACCACCGAATTATAATGGAGGAAAGTGCGAGGCCCATCCGTCAGAGCCCCTACAGAGTTTCGACTCGAGAGCGCGACGCGATAAAGAAACAAGCCGAAGAGATGCTACGCAACAACGTCATCCAGCCGTCCAACACTGTAAGCAAAAGGTAGCCGAGATTGGGTTTTTTGCGGCTCATTACCTCTGAAAACTCCCTCGCTCTTAAAATTACTCCCTCATGTTGGAGTAAAAGTGGCACATGACATAGTTCTACCACCACCTCTGAGGAACGTAGTAAATGGATGTCATAATCCAATTTTACTACGTGGGGGGTATTCTGTCACGTGATTTTTAACCACCGTTTGAGAGTTTTTTGCCGTGTGACCTCAGCACCCCCGCTCGCCCCGCTTCGGCGGCTTTTTTCATAATGATTTTTAAGGCGCAAAGCAGGACAAACACAAGAAAGGACATGGGACGGAGCGCCTTTTGTTCGACGAGGAGCGCCCCTTCCAGTTTTTTTTTTTTTTTTTCAAAGCTGGGCATTGTCGCGCCTAGGGAACTTTCTTCACTGAAACTGCAGCTGCAGAAGCACAACGAGCGGGAAAAGAGGCCTGTGAACGAAATGACTTGCTCGAAGAAAAAAACCTGCTGGAAAGCAGTACTGCAGCTTTTCGCATATCGTTGGCCTTGGAGACAACAGGGGTGGAAGCAGGCGTGAGCGTTTTGGAGCAGCTGAGGGAGCAGGAATAATGCTGTTTTGGAGCAGCTTTGGAGCACCAAAATGTGTGTTTTGGAGCAATGCAAGTTAGTTTTGGAGCAGAATTGTAGGATCAAACATCATTGTTTAATTTTTATTTCTGGTAAACACAAGAAATTCCAACGATTTTAGAAAACATTCAATATTGAGGAACCGACAGCACTTAAACAAATGACATATATACACACACGCGCGTACGTGTTATCATTAAAACATCACAGCTGTGATAGAGCAATGACTCAGGAAAACGAGATAAGCGATGTTTTGAACAGCTACACTTGACTAGACTGACAAATGAAAAACGTTCATGGTAATGAACGTTTTTCAGCAGCGGCGTTTTTGCGCCGCGTTTGCCGGGTTGCATTTTCGTCAAAAGCCTACGCCGGCTTCAAAAAGTTCCTTCGAATGGGTGGATGGATGGATAAGGCTGTACCCTTTAGATCGGGCGGCGGCTCACGCCACCTAGCCGTAATAGTTAAATACTAGCACTATGTATGTATGTATGTATGTATGTATGTATGTATGTATGTATGTATGTATGTATGTATGTATGTATGTATGTATGTATGTATGTATGTATGTATGTATGTATGTATGTACTAGCACTTCCTCCGTAGGCGAAGGAATTTTCACTTGCGCCTTGATTGTAGCCACCAATCAGATAACCTCCTCCTGGTTATTTCTACCCGCTTAGTCTATTTTACCTTTACTGTCCCTAAACCCCAATGCTTTGAACCATTCTGCGTCATTTTCTTAAACTATAGGGTGAAGCCTTTTACAGACCAGTATCAAGTGTTCAGCCGTTTCCTCCTCCTCTCCACACGCACTACGTAACGTGTCTGTGCCTTCGTATTTGGCTCGGTACGTCTTGGTCCGCAATACTCCCGTCCTGGCCTCAAACAGCAGAGAACTACCCCGAGAATTATCGTAGATCTTTTCCTTCGCAATTTCCTGCTTGAAAGTTCGGTAGGTCTCCAGTGCTGATTTCGTACTCATCCCTATTTTCCACATGTCCCTCTCAGTTTCTTTCACCTTCTTCTTAACGGATAGTTCCCGCGGAGGTCAGCGCCGTCTGGAGGCATTGGAAGAAACCAAACACGCGTCTGCACCCTAAACTCCACTTCTCGGACGAGCGGGCGATGCGCCGCGCGAGGCGTTTTCTTTTCTACTTCGGGTAGGAAGACGCGGCGGCGTGATTTTAACACGAAAGTGTTTTATGCCGGGGTCCACCAAGATTTCAGTGACGTATTTCCGTCACGGAAATGACGTCGAAAAAATATACACGATCAGATAGCAAAGAAAAAAAGTTCCGTTATCAGGCGTCGAACCTACGACCGCTCGGTCCGCAACAACAGATGCCGGGCACGCTGTCCACTGCGCCACGGTCACAGACTCTAGCGGCATTACAAACGCGCCTTTTATATCTACCACTCTCCCGGTCGGCGGGGTGGTCTTGCCCTCTGGGAGCGGTAAAGTAACGTAATTCGTAATTACTGTGTCCTCCGCAATAACCACGTGCAACGCCTTACACGTCCGTCCCATTCGGCGTGTTTTCAATAGAAGTTAAATTTTGTCAATGCCTTAACACACCGCGAGGTGGCGGCCTTAGTCCAAACGTCATAAAAGCGTCTGCCTCGCTCAAAGCATCAAGCTAATCCAAACCAAAAATAGCTCTGCGACGCGCGCCTGCCTCAACTAGCTGTAACACAGCGTTCTCCGCTCACGCGCTCGCCCCGAGAAAAATCGCGGCTGGGCTACCGGGGCGGCACAACGCGCTTAGCGTTTCCCTCTAGTCCGGCAGTGGTGTTCAATCACATCTGAACATGCCGCGGAATGGCGACCAAGTTCTGCGTCCAATATGCGACGCTCTTCTGGCTTTCACACCTCGTTCTCTGAAGACGCTTTCACCGTTAACTACTACAGCTACCACAAGGATTTGTTTAATCATTTAACATGGACGTTAGCCGTCGGGATGGAGATGTACCACCAATCATCAAAGTGGGTTAAACGGCACTATAGCTGCCAGACATCAATATACATTGTGCAAACTCTGCTATATCAATGTACAGTAAACACTCGGTTACTTCTGCAAGGGCACGCTTTACTTTCGTGTTATTCCGATTCCTATGACGGAGGGATCAACCATCTTTTTTTTTGAGATAGCGTTCATCAAAATGACGCGCACGACCCTCCGACCACGCGTCAGTCGCGCATGATATCAAGCCATTCGGGACGCAACAACGCGATTTCGCGAAGGCGTTCGTCAAAAAACGCGCGCGTCCCTCCAAACGCGCGTAAATCGCGCCAAAAATTGCGCCACGCACTTCCACCTTTTCCCTTCAAGTTCCAAGATTTGTCAATTATTGATGTCGGTTATATGCACGCAAATATGGCACTTGAGGTGCGATGATACTAGATGTCGCAAGTGCACAATTTGTATCCCGTGGTTCTGTTTTCGTACTACCTCACATTCGTCTTTTCAGTAATAAACGTTCCAAGTGTCTATCTTGTTCTTTTTTGTATATTTCTTCACTCGCCACCTCATGTACCAAGCCACACACAGCCACGGCGGCGAGCGGCATGTCATGTTGTGCTGCGGATAGTACGAGCTACGGCGTACTCGACCACGAGCCGAGCGCAGGTTCTCACCGAGCCAAAATCGAACAACGCGACCGATCGCACTAGCGAGACTAAGCTCGTCGCTGCACGAGCGCGTTTACATGCTGCATTTATAACGTCTAAGGGCTTGTGTGCAATGCAACAAATTCTGCACATGGAGAGGCATGCTCTCGCTAAAAAAAAAAAATGAGTTTCAGAAATGGTCCAACCGACTTACACAAACTGAAGCCCTGTGAGTGATTTCGCAGTTGGTAGTGGCTTCATTGACCGCAAACGGATTAAACAAATTTTTCGTTTTCATACAGACTTATGAAACAAAATCCATATTACACAATCAGCTATACAGTGGTTTCCTAATGCAAAGATTCTAATAATGGTCGCGCGTTTACGTTCGCGGCAGCTGCTCGCACTATCTTCATGGCTTCACATCAAATTAAATATTCGCAGTAAATAGAACCTTTTCGACCTTATGAAGCATCAACGCACTTACTTTTATTCATGTTCGCAATCCCAGGCCACGATGACAACAACCGCCTCGTGCGCGCAGCGCGCCAAAAAACTCCGCTGCCGCCGGCGTCACAATCGAAATATGGCTGCACAACTCACTTTCTTGTTCGCTAGGTTTTTTGCGCCTTCGACAAGGTCGCGAGAGCGCGCCAAGTGATGTGATGATGATATAATGATATAAGCTCGCTTGGGCGCGCCATGACACGGATGCCAGCGGCACATGAAGGCACCAAACGTAGCCTCGGTGATCGGTTCCGGCAGCGCACCGGAGCCCATGGCGGAGGCCGTGCACCAAAGACCGCTTGGGAGCAGTTTTGGCGCAATAATGCGTTTTGGAGCAGGATGGCGCAGCAGAAGCGCATTGGCGCAGCGTGGCGCAAATGGCGCAGCACTTCCACCCCTGTGTGTAAGAAGCTTGCGCTGCATATGTTTGGTTGCGGTGATGGCAAGTTTAACTCGCGCGGGCGTCCGGCTGCAGCACAGCGGGCTGGATCTGAGGTGCTTCTTCTATCATCGAGCGGCCGTGCGCGTACGAGCGCAAGGCTCCGAGCCTGGACGGCGCGAATACCTCGCTATCGTGCCGAGTCGTGGAGAGCCACGAAGAACACTCCCAGCGGCAACAAAGTCAAGTTCGTGTGATCGTCCGTGGTTGCTTCCTAGAGGGTGACCGGCTACAACTTCGAAGCGACCAGAAAAAGGCTTCGCTACGTCGTCGGCACCGAGCCTGCCAGCGGCCGGTGTGAGTGCGTCGCCGGAGCAGGTGAAACAAGCGTCGCACAGATTTTGTTTCACAGAACAGTCCGAACTGTGTACATTCCAAACTGTGTATTTCGCTCCATGCGGCCGCCGCTCTGAAACATCTAGCGCGAAGGCGAGCCCCGGTACGAGGCAGACGGAACCAACGTGCGGCCGTCGGTGGACTGCGAGTACGAGCACGGTGAAAACCGGGCCTGCGAGCCGTCTCGTTCGTTGTAAAGTGCATCGCTCCGTAAGACACCGCGAATAGCAGTCACCTATTATTTTTAATTTGTGTCTAACATAACGATGACGAAAACTGCTCAGGAGATCGCCAGCTGTCTTTCATCGTACAGCCGTGCTCCTCGAAAAGGCCTAGCTACGCCGTCGGTAAGGAGCCCGTACAGGCGCGGCGCCGCTCTACTTCGTCGGCGTTCCTGGATTTGTGCTGCTACTGTGTTTGTGCACCGCTGCGCAATGGAAAAATTGTTGAGTGGCCGTGGTTTGTGTGTGCTTAGGTATATTTTGCGGGTTTGTGCGTCGGCACTGATAACGCGGGTGCGGCCAACACAAAGTGCCAGCGACTAATTGGATAATCAGAAAGGTGAGATAAGGCAGTTTTGTACTAACAGGCCGGTGTCACTCGTGGCGACTTGCTGCCAACCTTAAAAGTTTACGCGTGCGCTGTGAATCTTTATTGTTCAAGCAAGCAAAACATAAGTATTTTACTGGGACTACATGGCGGGTCAAGATGTGGTGCCTATATATACCGGGTGGCCGGCATACGGTTGTGCAGCGGAGCAGTCAGTTGAAGCGGTGTTTTATTCTGCATTGGTTGTGTGGTTGTGTGTGTGTGTATGTATGTGTTTGTGTATGTATTTGTGTATCTATATATGTCATGGATACTGTGATTTCTACGTTGATTAAATTCGAATTTCGGTGTGTCATGCTGCAATCGCGCTCCTTTTTTTTTTTTTTAACCACCAGAAATAGCCGCGAAAACTGAATTAGGGGAGTAAATAAATACTACTACATCAGCCAAAAGAAACTGTCGACCGGGAAATAACTCTCTGAAATCACCGGAAAAACATTGTAAAGGCAGTGAAAAATTACTCTTACTATACTCGCTGAAAACCTCAGCGGAGTAAATAATTACTACCGTTCCTACGTTCAAAAACTCGGTTAGTGTGAGAGTAAATTTTTACCGCGACTGGTACGTGTAAAAAAAAACCCAGAAAAGGTAGTGCGCTAGAGGACAAGCAGTTTACTCCCGTTTCTGGTTATATTTGTTTAGTGTGAAGAGTCCGTGGGCGTCACCCGTGGTGTTAGTGAAGAAGAACGGGACACTGCGCTTCTGCGTTCATTATCGGCGCCTGAACAAAATCACGATGAAGGACGTGTACCTCCTCCCACGGACGGACGACACCCTGGATCGACTTCACAACGCGACGTACTTTTCGTCGATGGACCTCAAGACCGGCTATCGGCAGATCCAAGTAGACGAAAGAGACCGAGGAAAGACCGCTTTTATAACATCCGACGGCCTCTTAGAGTTCAAGGTCATGCCCTTCGGTCTTTGCTCGGCACCTGCGACGTTCCAGCGCGTCATGGACACCGTGCTGGCCGGATTGAAGTGGCAGACGTGCCTCGTGTATTTGGACGACGTCGTCGTGTTTTCCTCGACCTTCGACGAGCATCTCCAGCGGCTTGAGGCCGTACTTCAAGCAATGAAGACTTCTGGACTGACCCTGAAGCCAGAAGTGCCGATTCGCCTACGACGAGCTCTTGTTTCTGGGTCATGTGATCAGCAAGTCTGGAGTGCGCCCAGACCCGCGAAAAACAGCTGCCATCGCCGACTTCGCGCCACCCACCGACAAGAAGGCCGGGCGCCGATTTCTCGGCTTATACGCCTATTACAGCTTCGTCAAAAACTTTTGACGGATCGCCGAACCACTGACGCTTCTCACGAAGACTAACGTGGAATTCAGGTGGGAAACGGCGCAAGTGGAAGCATTTCAAGAACTTAAACGATGCTTGCAGACGCCACTTATTCCACAACAGAAAAGGAATGCCTTGCCATCATCTGGGCTACGTCAAAGTTTCGCCCCTACCTCTGTGGCAGGCCCTTCAAAGCTGTCAGTGATCATCATGCTTTATGTTCGCTAGCTAACTTGAAGGACCCTTCAGGTCGTCTCGCACGATGGAGTCTGAGGCTTCAAAAATTCGACATTACCGTCGTGTACAAGTCCGGACGAAAACACTTTGACGCCGACTGCCTGTCTCGTGCCCCCGTCGACGCGCCGCCGCAAGACGACGACGACGACTGCTTCCTCGGAACTATAAGTGCCGACGACATCGCCGAAAGGCAACGAGCCGACGCGGAACTGGGGGGCCTTATGGAGTACCTCGAGTGCAAGACCGCCGTTGTTCCGAAGGTATTCAAGCAAGGACTGCCGTCGTTTTTCTTACGGAACGGCGTTCTCCTGAAGAACTTCTCGCCACTTCGAAGCGACTACCTTCTAGTCGCGTCCTCGTCATTGCGACCAGAGGTCCTCCAGGCCCTACACGACGACCCGACGGCTGGACACCTCGGTGTTTCCAGCACGCTCGCCAGAATACTACTGGCCACGCCTTGCTGCCGACGTCGCCCACTACGTTAAGACTTGCCGAGATTGCCAGCGACGAAAGACACCGCCAACTAGGCCAGCGGGACGTCTGCTGCCAATCGAACCACCTCACCGGCCGTTCCAGCAAATTGGGATGGACCTACTGGGGCCGTTCCCGATTTCAACTTCCGGCAACAAGGGGATTGTCGTAGCAACTGACTACCTCACCCACTACGCCGAGACAAAGGCCTTGCCCAAAGGCAGTGCCGCCGAGGTAGCCAAGTTCTTCGTGGAGAACATCGTCTTGCGTCATGGCGTCATGAGTTAGGTCCGCCTTTACTGCGGACCTAACTCAGGCGATCTTCAAATACAGCGAGACGAGCCACCGCCGCACCATCGCCTACCACCCGCAGACCAATGGCCGCGCCGAGCGTCTAAATCAGACCATCGCCGACATGCTGGCCATATACGTCGACGTTGAGCACAAGACATGGGACGCCGTCCTTCCATACGTGACCTTCGCTTACAACACGGCCGTCCAAGAAACGACGCAGATGACGCCGTACAAGATGGCCTATGGAAGGAACCCGGCGACGACGCTCGACGCCAAGCTACCCAACGTCACCGACGAAGAAAATCTCGACGCCGCCGCTTACTTACAACGTGCCGAAGAAGCTCGACAGCTCGCCCGCCTGCGCATCAAGAACCAGCAGCACACAGACAGCCATCGCTACAATCTTCGACGACGCTTCGTGAAGTACCAGCCCGGCGACCGCGTCTGGACGCCAATACGACGACGCGGACTGAGCGAGAAGCTTCTTCGACGATACTTCGGACCGTACAGCTTCGACGTCTCGGCGCACTCGACTACGAGGTTGTCCCCGACGGCATCACAAACTTTCAGAGGCACTGAGCTCGACCTGAGGTCGTGCATGTGGTGCGCATTAACGGTACTCTTCAACAGTACTATGCTCGTTAACGCACCTGAGGACTCTAATGTTTGCTTGGTTTATTGGGTTTTTTTTTTTATTTCATGTATTCATGTTCCATTTTTAAGCATCGGGACGATGCTTTTTGAGTTGAAGCTTCACCCACAAAGACTGTGGGCAACGCGCTGCGCAGGCCGCGCCGCGATGTGTAAGAAGCTTCGCGACTGTTTTAGAACGTTCCATTAAGATTGCGCGCCGAACACGAACGTTCCAGCTTTGTCTAGCGATATCGCTGGAAATTTCGATAGCGCCTGTATAAAAGCCAACTCTCTCGACCGCTTGTCAGTTGATCGACGGTTGACGCTCTGTTCACCGCTATCAGTGTACTGCTGTAGTTTGGCTTTCAGTTTCTCGGCCACAAGTTCGGCCAAATAAAGAGTTTCATCTCGGACGTGCCGACTGCTGCGTTCGTCGACGTCACGACCACGTAACAATACTGTCCAAGTCGTAACGCCCAACGACCAGTGTGACCAGTAGGATCCTTAAAGGGACACTAAAGGCAAATAACAATTTATGTCAAAGTTCAATGTGTGAGAACGTATCAAACGTCAATATTATTAACAGCAGTGCTCTACTAATCGAGAAATTAAGGTAAATGTAAGACACGATATGCGCCACGAGTGAGACATTTTCGAAATGATCCCGATGATGTCAAGAGTTCCGAGTACAATTAACCACTAGTAAACAAACTAGTTGCGATAAAAAAAGATCCTTCCGTGCATCAGAAGCCGTAATGAAATGCTGCTTGTTCGTTTCTGTTTGATTCATGGACAAGTCCTCTTGGCGTTACCATGGGGGACGGCGCGAATGGTTCAAAAGTTCCCGTTTTCGCCGAGCTGCGCTTCGCTCACGTGGTCACGTCTCAGTGGTAGTTTCGGTATCGCGTACTGCTGCGTGTGCTTGGCTCTCGCTATTTTCGCACTGTTGATACTCTATTTCTGCTGCTGACCAAGCTAAGCTCCGTTACAGTGAACTATACAGTTTCGGAGTGGCCCGTGGCTGCGTCTTGGCAAGGTTGATGGCTGCTGTTTCGCAAGAAACCATAGCGTCGGCGGCCGGGTAGTAAAGGCGGGCAACGCTGGGCACGGCAACTGCTACGTCAGAAAGACCGTTCAGGCGGGTGAATTGAATTGCACTAACGCTGTGCGGACCACTAAAACGCTATTTTCTTTCAAAATTGTGGGGGTGCTATCACCCCCTGTAAAGATGTTTGCGCCTCATGGCGCACGCGTGTCCCGCGGATAGGGAAAATTGTGGGGGTGCTATCACCCCCTGTAAAGATGTTTGCGCCTCATGGCGCACGCGTGTCCCGCGGATAGGCCGCAGTCAGGTTAAAAGGCCGCCGAGCGAGCGAGTGGCGCTGTGCTCGGGCGGGTTAGGGTTAACGCGGTGGCGCCGGCAGCGCCCCCTGCGGGAGAAGCTAGGCCGGCGGACACAGAACAGCAGCGAGTCTCTTTTTGGGGTTTGGTAGCGTGCGTGGATGGACGCCTCCCGCGGTGGGTCCGTGGGGGACGAGACCGCGGCTCGTTCCCTACGGGTTCCTCGTGGTGAGTCGTGCATCGGCGACGCCGCATTCGCGGGGCATTATGGGGTCTTATGTTGTCTTGAGTGTGTTCATTGTCATTGTATAAGGTTTAGCGTGTTACTACTTTGTATAGGATTCGGCCGGCGAGCTCGCAGTATGTAAAAAGGATTTAATAAACGTACACGTGTTGTTGTACGGCCGCATGAACTGTCTCCGTGTGTTGTGAGAGCGGCGATATATCTCTCAGACACCACAAAATAAGCATTTCCTTGGCCCGAAACAAGCACTACGAGGTTTCTGGAACGCTATTTCAACAATCAACGTCGACTTAATATTTGCCTTTAAAGTCCCTTTAAGAGAAGACAGCCAGCACACAGCGCGGCAGTAGGTGACAATGCTGAAGGGTCGACTGTGCAGACAAAAACGAAATTTTGCTACAGTCCAAACAAGAGCCAGGCACTCCCCCTCTGTTATTGAATAATTCTGTTCAGATGTGGAAAGAAGGCGGCTGGCATATGCAATGGCACAATCCTGACCCCACAGGCATTGCCCGAGAACATGGCATGACCACTGGCATCGGTGCGTCTCTTGCAGGGTGCAGATGAGTCTAAATGAGCTAACACAGGTGGTGACGTCAAAAGTTCGACTAACTGAGAAAAAGTCGACGCTTGAGCATGGCCTCAGGAGAGGAGGGTTTTCTTTTTAAGAAGGCATATAAGGGGCTGCGCTATTACTGCAAAATCTTTAACAAAGCGGCGAAAATACGAGCAGAGGCCAAAAAATCGAGCGGACATCCTTGGAAGAATGCAGAATAGGGGATATTCATAATGCTTGGTGCTCCGGCAACACTGGGCGCTTCCGCCATTTTTTGTTGGGCGGCGTCGCGGAATCGTCTGCTAGCGGCTCCATAAGGAAAAGCCACGGAGAGGTTGAGCAGCAGACGTTGGCGGAGCTTTCGAGCAAAAAAAAGACGCCATTTTCTTGGACACCCAGAGCCGAATGGTCAGAGGATCTCACTGTGCTGCCACAAATCGACGAGAACACAATATCGGAGTTCTGCGCGCATAAAAACTCATCCGGATGGCAGCTGCAGGAGGCGCACTGCTTCGAAGAGCCGAAGCGCCGTTCTCTAGTGGCGTGCGCTTCCTATCAGAGGTAGGCATAGCTCGGCACACTCACTCATGAGTGCACTCACTCACACTCACTCACACTCATTTGAACGTTGTGAGTGTGAGTATGAGTGAGTACTCATGACCGTGAGTGGACGTGAGTGTGAGTAGGAGTGAGTACTCATGAGTGTGAGTGGACGTGAGTATGAACGTGAGTGAGTGCTCATGAGTGTGAATGGACGTGAGTGTGAACGTGAGTGAGCCCTCATGAGGGTGAGTAGGCGTGAGTGTGAACGTGAGTACTCATGAGTGTGAGTAGATGTGAGTATGAACGTGAGTGAGTGCTCATGAGTGTGAGTGGACGTGAGTGTGAACGTGAGTGAGCACTGAGGAGGGTGAGTAGGCGTGAGTGTGAACGTGAGTACTCATGAGTGTGAGTAGATGTGAGTATGAACGTGAGCGAGTGCTCATAAGTGTGAGTGGACGTGAGTGTGAACGTGAGTGAGCACTGAGGAGGGTGAGTAGGCGTGAGTGTGAACGTGAGTACTCATGAGTGTGAGTAGATGCGAGTATGAACGTGAGTGAGTGCTCATGAGTGTGAGTGGACGTGAGTGAGTACTCATGAGTGTGAGTAGGAATCAGTATGAACGTGAGTGAGTGCTCATGAGTGTGAGTGGACGTGAGTGTGAACGTCAGTGAGCACTCATGAGGGTGAGTAGGCGTGAGTATGAACGTATGTGAGTGCTCATGAGTGTGAGTAGTCGTGAGTTTGAACGTGAGTGAGCACTCATGCGGGTACTATTAGTGTAACTGAGTACACTATAACATAAAGAAGAGTCAAAAGAGGGTCACGGCCGCGTGACTCTCTTTGGGTGTCCATTTGATCCCTTTTGGAAGGTAGATGAGAGAAAGAGAGCATTTGGGCTGGAGTCACGGTACTCTCCTAAAGCGCGTTTCGATTGGCTTCCGCGATGAAGGCGCGGTCGTATGCACCATACGTATCGCGCGTTTGCCGTTCGGCACCGTTTTGTCGTGGTGGCTCGCCTCCCTCGCCGACGGAGCCAGCCGGGCTGGCGCCGCGCCTAGGCCTTCTCTCTCAGTCTGCTCGGTCTCTTGGAATGCGTTGTGCGTTGCGTCGGTTGCGGGGGTTGCGTCAGTTGCCTGTCGTGCAGTTTTGTGTTCGATCAAAAATGCGCATCTTCGGTGGCGTTGACGCCAGGCTCCGTGCTCGAAGTCGCGCTAGGAGGGCGGAATATTCATGGAGCCGCGCACACGAACAACGTGCGCCCGTTAACGGTGAGTGTACTGCTTTCGTAGGTACTAATTATACAGCTTTAGCTGGACGTCTGCAGCAGCTCTGCGGAAGTTATCTGCTAGCCATTTCCAACAGCAGCCTGCGTCCGCGGGGCTGTTGCGGATGCCCAACTAATGACACCGTTATGCGCGTTGTTGTACAAGCTCCCATAAAATGAGCGATGCAAACAATTATCAAGGGTCATTTTTTTGCTGATCGCACATTGTGTCTGCATTGCTGAAGGTGCAAGGTGTCGTTTTGAGGTGCGCTTTAGTCTACTTCATAACAACATTTCTATCAACCTTGAGTGTGCAGCGTGCTTCCGCACGTGGGAACGTGAAAAAAAGCCCGTCTACAGAACGCTTAGACGCACTATATATTATGGTTTTTCTTGGCTTAAAGACGCTAGTTTTAGATGCAGATATAGTAGGATGCTTCCAGCACGTACGCGTTGGTCACTTAAGTTGGACACGCCTCTCCGGTAAGGTGAAAAAGCGAGAGACTTTCGACGGCGCGCGTTGTTGCGGTCGCCGCCGTGCACTTTTTTCCTTGGTTTCTGTTTGCTGTTTTCGTGGTTCGCCAACATCTGCGATGACGCTATAACAGAATCAAGTGAGTTTACGTGATTGTGGGAGTTATGTACGCTAATTCTAGCATATGAAATGTCTGATTTCGACGTAGACGGCGTCCGCGCGCGCTGGGTGTCGTTCGGGGGCTCGTACTCGAATGTGTTTGCTGAGTATTATTTAAGGATTGGTTACGTTTGTAAAACATGCGGTCAGTAACCGCTCACGGCGTGTCCCTGACTGCCGGAGGATGTGCTTGGGTGTCGGAATATGCTGGCGCAAAGCCGTGCTTATTCTGAAACCAAATTTTGAAGCGATTTCTCAGAAAAGAAGTGCTTTCATTCGTGCATAGCCAGTGCCGACGCGACGGCGAGCCCCGGCGGCGCGCCAGGCAGCGTACGCGAACTGCGTGAACCGCGCCGAACGGCAGGCAGCCACGCGACCACGCGATGTATATGATGAATACGGCGGGGTCTTCGACACGCTAGCCGATTGAAACGCGCTGCAAGAGTGACAACTGACTCTTGCAGAAAAGTTAAATATCATTTTCTGATTCTACCTTCCAAAAGGGGCGAAATGAATTACCGAAAAAGACGCGATCGTCCTGTGCGTTACGGCCTCTGTCTTGGCGTCGCGACAATCTGACAAAGAAGTTTTGGCTACCTCAGCACGATGGCTTTGAAGGAACCGAGGGATCGTGAATATCCTAGAAACCAGGAAACAGATTCACAGTGCCCCTGATGCATTTTCCTAAGACGGCTTGAATACCAAAGCCATCGGGTGCGACTATTTTACCATGCAACTTATATTGCACAAGCGCCGCTTTGCTTTTTCACACGGAGGCCGCAAAGGCGAAGGTAGCGCAGTTTCGCGCTTGAGAGGTCACTAGACTTTTTGAGCCAGCCTTTCGTGCTTCGCCTGAGACATAAAAGGCTTTCGCCTTAACAAATTATGAGTTTGTAATGTCCTTTTGACCCTTGAGCATAATGAGGTAGGTAAGTAATGAACTTTAAATTATTTAGAGTCTAACGAGGAATCACTGGCCCGGGCTAGGCCTCCAGGAGCCGTCGTCCGGGGAACATCGTGCTATGAAAGAGAAAATAGACAACCACCCATTTGTAGCACAAAGCCACAAGGCAATCCATACGGATTTCTCAGAAATAAAGCTTTATTTCTGAGAAATCCGTATGGATTTCCTTGTGGCTTTGTGCTACAAATGGGTGGTTGTCTATTTTCCCTTTCTTAACCCTTCCGCCACCTTGCGGGATTCCGCAGAACTGATTTTCAAGAACATCGTGCTATGTCCTCGGTGATAGGCCTGGCTCGCTGGACAGCCCAGATTTGGTCCACTAGATGGGGGCTGAGAAGGGCGGCTCGCCACCGCTAAGCCAGTCGTCCTGGGGTACACACTCCCTCGTCCGGGTAGTGGCGGTGAATACCGCACTCGCACTTCCAAAGTATGTGTGCCACGTCGGTTGTCTCGTGCCCGCAGCACGGACAGCCGGGTGACGGGTGGAGCGACGGACACAGCCTGTTCAGATGCCGGGGATATTCGAATGTGTCAGTTTGCAGACGTCTCAGGTCAGACGCCTGAGACCTCTCTAGCTGCTTGTGGGGTGGCGTTTTCCTGTAGTGGCTGAAGATCTCGTGGTACGTGACCATGATGTCCATGCAGTCCTGTAAGGCTTCGGGGTCTGTTATCATCGTCGCAGAAGAATGTCCTCCAACCTTGGCTGCCTCGCCATCGACGATGTCTCGCACAGCGGTGGCCCTTTCGTCCACGTCGCGGCGGGTTAGCAGTCTCGCGACGCGGTGGGCGCGCTTGTTGTGGTTCGACGGGAGCAGGGGCCGCATATGAGTGTGAGTAGAGCGGAAAGCTTGGCATGTTCATTCATGAGTAGACTCATTTCAAAGGCGTGAGTGTGAGTATGAGTGAGTGACGAGGGATGTGAGAAGGCACGAGTATGAAGCAGGGCTGGGCAGTATCGCGATACAAGAGTATCGCAATATTATTTCAGAAATACTTTTGAGTATCTGTATTTCTGTATCGAGATACATTTGAAAAATGTATTTGTATCTCAGTAGTGAAATACATTTACGATGTATCGTTTGTATCACGATACTATGCAGGACACGGGTATTTCGTTACGTTTTTTTTTTTTTTTGTCGGAAATGAGTTGAGGCGTGTTTCCAATGGGGGAATGACTGTTTCTTTTTTGCCAAGACAAGCAAAGGCGCACCGCCGGTCGCCGACAAATAGGGCGGCGATGGTTTCCCCTCAAGCACAGAATGGCCCATGTGGTAAAGCGCGCGACGCCGCAGACGGCAGAATCGTGGAGGCAGTGTTGTCGGCCTCTGCCGACGAAAGTCGCTGTCTCTCAAGGACATGCAGTGCAGTACGCCTAACTTTTTTCGGGTGGCAAGCCATTACTTCGCGACCCCCCGCGCGGATACCACCTTGGAACAGAGGCTTTGCAATGCTTCGCGTGCGTTCTGTTCTCAAAGCGGCGGCACTTCCAAAAGCAGTTCTCGTAGTCGCGGCGGAAGTGACTAGAAGATGGCTATCTCTGTCGCGCTTTCAGCCACCTCTCCAACGTGTCGGGATGTGTTCCTAATTGATTGCAAGCGTGAAACGATTTTTTGTGGTACCATACTCCCCCACCGTCGGAGCCGACTTCGCCTGTTGCGGCTTGCTGAAATGGGTGCTGGTAGCGTCGGGTGTTGATAGCTTTATTGAAGAGTGACCCTTTCGGCCCAGGCGACGAGTGCTTGCTGTAGTTTCTGATGGGGCGCTCTCTCTAAGCAGCTGTGCCTGTTTCCACGCCTGTTTAGAGAGCTAGCAGGAGCGACTTGGAAGTGGTCTTAAACCCTCTCACCCATAAAGAACGTGATTTTAGGAAGTCAGTGTTTTAATTGTGCAGTTTTGACATATTGGGCTCCATTGCGCGTAGGTAATTATGGCCGGCCTATATGGGCAGCGGAGTCCTCAGCCGTCTGACCTGGCGCCGACCGGGTCAGACGGCTGAGTATTCCGAAGATGGGGACCGACTTCGGCTTCTCAACGGTCAGAACAACCCACAAGGTGGCGGAAGTGTTTCGGTATCTAGATGACACGAGAAGAGATGTCGCCACGCTGCAGGGCAATCCGGCTATGAAGGCGGTATTTATTCACTATAACACGAATTTGTGCCGCCTTCAGCGGTAGACAGACTTTTTTTTCTTTCGCGAGTCTTGTGCTAGGGCTGAACCGACGCTGTCTAGAAGACAACCTATTTGAGATGCTCACACAGCAACCTTCTCAGCAAAGGAGATCTTATGTGCAAAATAAATATATGCTTTTTCTCAATTTATTGGTGTTCATAAGTGAATCGAGTAATTTGCTTAAACAGAGCTGTTCCTAGCATAGCTCATTTTGTTGTCACCAAGTATATCGATTTCGGTGTCCAATGCTTGTTACTGTTGCTGTGAAATAGTGCATTTTTATTGCACTTGATACTTGTAATTATGTCATTATTACTAATTGTGTACTTTACACCCCCCCCCCCCCCCGCTGCAATGCCTTAATGGCGCTGAAGGTACTGTAATAAATAAATGGACTGAAAGTTTCAATGCGCTGAATCTTTAATTACAACATTATGCTACACTAATAAATGTCTTTGCGTAGTATGAGCATCTTTGAAATAAAAAAAAAGTATTCCAGTATCTGTATCGCTGCAACTGTATTCCGGAATACTTTTTTCGTCCTATGGTGAAAGTATCTCCGAAATATCCCGTTACAAAAAACGCAAATGTATCTCAGTATCTGTATTTTAGGCTTCCAGTTCGTGTATTTCGATATCTGTATTCCGGAATACTTTTCTGAGTACCTCTGCCCAGCCCTGGTATGAAGGCAACATACGAGTGTAACAGACGTGAGTATGAATGTGAGTGAGTACCCATGGGAGTGAGTAGACATGAGTGAACGTGAGTACAAATGGCTGTGAGTAGGTGTGAGTATTAACGTGAGCACCGGTGTGAGTAGGTGCGAGTCAGTACTTACCAGTGTGAATGGGCCGGTGAGTACCGATGGGTATGAGCAGGTATGAGTATAAACGTGAGCGAGTGCCCCTAAATATGAGTACCATTGAGTGTGAATGTGAGTACTTATGAGCGTAAGTGGGCGTGAGTATGAACGTGAGTGAGTGCCTATGAGTGTGAGATGGCGTGAGTGTGAACGTGAATGAGTACGGGATGTGAGTAAGAGCGTGAGTGAGTGCTATGAGTGTGTGTACGTGCGAGTGTGAACGTGAGTGAGTAGGTATGATAGTCAGTGCACGTGAGTATGAACGTGAGTGAGTACCAATGAGTGTGAGAGGCGTTACTGAAAGTGAGCGAACACTTATGAGTGTGAGCGGACGTGAGTATGAACACGAGTGAGTACCAAAGGTCGTGACGTGTGAGCATGAACGTGAGTGAGTGCCTATGAGTGTGAGGAAGCGTGAGTATGAACTTCAGTGGGTGTGAGTGGGCGCGAGTATGAACGTGAGTGAGCGCCTATGAGTAGGAGTCGGTGTGTGTATGAACGTGACTGAGTACGTATGACTGTGAGTAGGCGTGAGTATGAAAGTGAGTGAGTGCCTGAGTGTGAATATGAACTTTAGTGAGTGTCTATGAGTGTAAGTAAGCGTGGGTATGAACGTGAGTGAGTGCCTATGAGTGTGAGTAGGCGTGAGTATGAACGTGAGTGAGTGCCTGTAAGTGTGAGTATGAATGTGAGTGCCTATGAGTGTGAGTAGACGTATGAACGTGAGTGAGTGCCTGTAAGTGTGAGTATGAACGTGAGTGAGTGCTTATGAGTGTGAGTAGGCGTGAGTATGAACGTGAGTGAGTGCCTATGAGTGTGAGTAGGCGTGATTATGAACGTGAATGAGTGTCTATGATTGTGAGTAGGCGTGAGTATGAACTGAGTGAGTGCCTATGAGTGTGAGTAGGCGTGAGTATGAACGTGAGTGAGTGTCTATGAGTGTGAGTAGCTGTGAGTATGAACGTGAGTGAATGCTTATGAGTGTGAGTAGGTGTGAGTATGAACGTGAGTGAGTGCTTATGAGTGTGAGTAGGCGTGAGTATGAACGTGAGTAAGTGCCTATGAGTGTGAGTAGGCATGAGTATGAACGTGAGTGAGTGCCTACGAGTGTGAGTGGGCGTGAGTATGAACGTGAGTGAGAGCCTATGAGTGTGAGTAGGCGTGAGTATGAACGTGAGTGAATGCTTATGAGTGTGAGTAGGTGTGAGTATGAACGTGAGTGAGTGCTTATGAGTGTGAGTAGGCGTGAGTATGAACGTGAGTAAGTGCCTATGAGTGTGAGTAGGCATGAGTATGAACGTGAGTGAGTGCCTACGAGTGTGAGTGGGCGTGAGTATGAACGTGAGTGAGAGCCTATGAGTGTGAGTAGGCGTGAGTATGAACGTGAGTGAATGCTTATGAGTGTGAATGGGCGTGAGTATGAACCTGAGTGAGTGCCTATGAGTGTGAGTGGGCGTGAGTATGAACGCGAGTGTGTGCTATATGTGTGAGTAGGCGTGAGTATGAACGTGAGTGAGTGCCTATGAGTGTGAGTAGGCGTGAGTATGAACGTGAGTGAGTGCCTATGAGTGTGAGTAGGTGTGAGTATGAACGTGAGTGAGTACGAAGGCTGAAAAAATTGGGGTGAGTGAGTGTTCTCTTACAGTGCCGACCTATGGAGGTAGGCGAGAAGTGTTCGTTGCGGAGGAGATATGACTGTCAAGCTCCTAAGATAACCTTGCACTGCAATACATCTCCATCGTATTTCCCACGGCGATTATGTACACGCGTCATAAGCACACATATCGACACCGCGTTGTCTATAGCGCGACCTGAGCAGCGCTGTGCTGCTTTCCTCGGCTCATTTTTTTTTTTAGCCACAAGTATCTCTACACCCTCCGCAGTAGTGTGTGTTCTAGTTTTTTCGAAATAAACACGGCATGGAAATATGCATGAGCAGTGCGCCGCAAACCAAACAAAAATACTCATCCGCGTTTCAACTGCATACAAAGAGAGCGGCCCGAGTAATGCTTTTTTACATGCGCACTAGTTGTTTATAATATTTTGTGGTCGTAATCTATGGCGCCGATTTAGTATTGTCGTTCTGGTTTTCTTGAACGCTATACGTGTGCGCTCATACACATATCTTTGTAAAATATTACGCTCTGTGCTTTCGCATCCCACGGCAGCTTGGGCCCGCGATCAGCGGAAAGACGAGTGCGGTGACCTATCGGATAAAGAGCTCCACCTACTGTACGGCTCCGTAACTCAATGGCTCAGTGTTCGCAGCGCACTCTGACCGAAGAAAGCAAAAGAAAAATAAAAGGGGAGGGATAAGGAGGAGTAAAGCGAAGGGCAGACGCGGCATGCGGACTATGTACTTCGGCGCACGCTGCTTTGCGAAGCTTGCAAAGAGATTCCTGTTGGGATCTACGTTGCGCCGATCTATACTCGGGGACAACTTTCTGTGGCAATGAAGGGAAAGCTACAGAGCCACAATGCACGTATGCTACCGCTAATGAATGTAGTCCCACAATTGCGTCCGTATTTTCTGCGTGCTATATATAAAATACTCCTTCATTTTCTACATGTAGCTCTTTGAGACAGAACGCAGCGTACACAAGCGAGATATTTGTATTTCTTTTACTTTATACGTTGTCACTTTGCGTTTTTGCGTGCTCGAAAAAGTCGCGCCTTTTAACCGTACCTCAGACGCTAAGCAGCGTTTGCGTCGAAATGCAACGCTAGGCATCACTTTCCACGGCGTTACGAGACGCACGCCAAACCGGACTACTTCGCGTAACAGTACATGTGCAGACGCTCCGCCCCCGTACTCCCTTCATTGCCACAGAAAGTTGTCCCCGAGTATAGTCTTGTGTGGCGGCACCGATTTTCCGCGAACGCGCGCAGCAGCCTCCGTGGCACTGCTTACACACGTTTACGTACGTAAATCCTGGCTTTCGTCGATCTTCTACACCGACAAACTAATGTTGATCAAGCATGCTCTCTCGCGCGTGTGCGACGTCGGCCGTCGGTTTTACAATGCATATATCGTGATATTGTTCTGCAAGTCTACCTTATATTGCAGGCGCGCAACTAAATTGCACGGAGAAATAAGAACTGACGTTGAAGAGCGCTTTGCAGGCGTCGATAATTTCCGAACCAAAGCACAGTGCCGACCTTGTTGACGAAACAAGTTCGCGTCGGTACATTTGTTTCTTCGTTCAGGTAACTGATAAATTCGATTAAAAATAGTGTTACTTTGCTCCCGGCATTGCCAGGGCTCCCTCGTTGCCTGAACAGCGCACGAAGGATTGGGAAGTCATCGCAGAACGAAGATAAAAAAAACAGTAGCTAGCAACTGAAAGGCTGCGATATGCGACTGGTTTCGATTTCGCGCCCAACAAAACATGGCGGATTGAGCTTATGGGATTGTCGACAGATGGCGCTGTACATTTTGAATATCCCCTATTGGGAAATTCTTAACGGCGCGTATTTTGGCAAAGTCAGGTCGTGTACCAGCGGCATCAACAAGATGGCCAAGCACAGTGATCTCTCGAAGGCCAAAATGACATTTTGAAGAGTTTAGCTAAAAACCAGCGTTGCCAAACACTCGCAAAACATCCGACAAGCATTGCAGGTGAAAAACATGACATCATCGAGGTAGCAGAAGCATGCAGACCATATGAAACCGCAAAGTAGGGTGTCGACAGCGATTGGCCAATAAGCTGAACGACGGTCCCAGGAAGAGCAAGACATAACTAATCAGTAGAAGCCGGATTTTTAGCCACTAAAAAAGCTCGTTTTAGGCGCTAAAAATGGACGGGCAAAACAATGTTTTAGGCTTCCAAAAACGTAAATATAGGGAAATCACAAAAATCCAAATAATTTCAAACGAAGACGTGCGCGACCTCTATCTACGACAGCAAAACAAAAAATGTTATTGCTTAACACTTTAGTGATCGCGCCTGTTCCCATCGTTAGTATAGTAACGATGACTTCCCAGTTCAAATCTCGGCGTTCCCTGAGCGCTTCTGGACAACTAACGCCATCCAAAGGGTAAAAGAGCGTGCTTTTAATCAGTTTCGCTGGTGAGTTTCTTTTCTCCGCCACGGGGAGATTTTTAAAGCTTGTTCGCAGTCGGGGAGGTGAGCGCTAATGGTTTCGGCTATGGCGTCGCTCGCGGGTACTCCATGAAAACGGCCAACTCCGATTAATATCTCAGCCTCAATCTCTAGATGGTGGTTGCAGCACAGACACGAAAGACAACTTCGGTACGTCAAACTTCAGTACGGACGGCGATAGTGCGTCAAACCGCCCCGGAACATCAGCAGGCATACACCAGTAAGGCTTGCTCTCTCTTCGGGTCGTTTTATCGCTGCCGCGCGTTGTAAACGTATCCGGTGCGTGCTAAAGGTCACAGCTCTTATCAGCAAGGTGTCAACTTCGTTCGGGCTGGAGCATTTAGCGCCGGCAGCAGAAAGAGTGGAGTTTTCTCTGCGAAGAAGGCGCATAGTGGACCTTGAGCTAGCACTTCGGAGTGCCGCGCGGTGACTTTTTCGTGTTGTTTTTCACCACAGAAGTCGTCAGAGAGACATGCAACCACACAAATAAGTACGCGTGGATGCATATTTTCGAAAAGCCAACGCGCAGTGAGCCAACCTTTGTTTCACCGCGTCGAGAAACTGCCTCGCGCTGTGGTATGACAGGCATAGTGGATATATTTTTGTATGTATGTAAATAATCTTTGTACTTACAGAGCTTATATTTGCACTTTTATTCTTTAAGGGCTTTTCGTTCAAAACGTATATTTCTATTTTTTATGTTCGTCCTGTGCAGAGTAGCATTGATGTTTTCATGGATTTTTTTTTCTATTTGATTCATTTTTCTTCGTTTCATATTTTTTGATAATATTAAAAATAAATGTGTTGTTTGAAATTAATACTCTTAGAAAGACCAATTTTTCCTCTATCATTTGATACCCTATACTTCAGCATCAATGAATTTCTGTGGCCAGAAAAAAAATTTCCTGCATTACCTAAGAACAACCGATTTTTCCGCGGCCACGAAAGTGTTAAGATGACACAAAGGCGCCAACATTTGAACATAGCGTGATTTGTCCCACACGGTTCGCGCTCCCGTGTTCTGCAGAGTTAGTGAAGTGTCCACTGTCGAATCAACACACTCCTAAGCGTCTTTCCGGCATGACTGCAGACAGCCAGATTGCTAAAACACCAGACGGGAGGGATTCCTTTATTGGCCGGATCGAATTGCGTATACAGCCACTTTCTCCGCTGGCAGTGAACCACTGGCGTAGCCAGGCGGGGGGGAAGGGGGGGGCCCGAAACTTTTCAGTTTTGAGTGTGTGTATATACACGCACACATACAAACACATGCACGAACATATATAAAGTATGCTTGCCTCCCCCCCCCCCCCCTAAAATGATTTCTGACTACGCTACTGCAGTTAACACCTTAAAAAGTAAATTAGGTACACACAGAACAAAAGCTGCGTGCACATTACATTTTTCTTTCTCGTCACTCTCCTTTCCGCTGACGGCTCTCCGCGGTTTGGCATTCGCCAACCACTCGCGCCATGTCAGCACGGCGGCGAATGCTCGCCGACGTGTCCCACTTTACTGCTGCTACACTCGCGGACAACTTTTCTTGGCAATGAAGGGAAGGCTAGAGAGCCGAAGTACGCGTGTGCTACCGCTGAAGATTATAGTCCCACAATTGCGTCCATGCTTTCTGCGTGAGAATAAAAAAACAACATTACTTTATTTTCTACGGGGCGCTCTCTGAAAAGAGAATCGGCGCGCACCAAGGAGATATTTATATTTGTTTTGCTTTACGCAGTGTCATTTCGCGTTTTTGCACCTGAGAAAACGTCGCACCTTTGCGTGCACCTCAAAGTCAAAATGGCGTCTGCGTCTTTCTAGCTTATCCGACAATTCGCCGAGGGAGCTTGTGGCGAATTTCACTAACAAATGGCTGTCTAAGCCTGTGATGGCCCCTCGAATAATCAAATGGCCGTGGCAGGAGATAAACTAAATTCGAAACACGCGCCGAGCCGGACTACTTCGCAGAGCAGTACATGTGCAGTAGCTCCGCCCCGTAGCCTTCATTGCCAAGAAAAGTTGTCCGCGAGTATAGCGGTTGTTTCCGGGAGTTGGTTGAACTAGAGAACGAGGTTGAACCCTCCCAACAGTCAATGTTACGCGGTAACATGAATAACGGCCTCAAACAGCACCGGGGAGCGAAACTTGACGCTAAATGGCGTTCATATAAGCGCCAATTTTGAAAATGGGCATTTATAGGCATTTGTAAGCATTCAGGCACGAACGCTAAAAACAGGCATTTATAGGCACTATAAGAACACTATAAAGCCCTTCTTAATCTCTAATTCAGGCTCATATATCAAAATGGCGCGATCGGAGTGCAAGGAACAAAATAGACATTTGCCTAAAATCCGGTCTCAACTAATCAGCGCAAAAAACAATGGACAAGGTGAAGGCAACAGACAGGACTCAGCACTGAAGTGCAGCATTTCAGTAGTTTTTACTGCGGCGAAAGAACTCTCTAGGATGTGCCGCATGGTGAATGCCGCAGAGGGTGCTCAAGCCTGTGACAAAAAGCATGTCACGTGCTTTGTAGATTGCCTGAAATTTTTTAGGCTTTCTGTATAAGAAAAGTGGGTGATCGGTGTCGCTGGCTCTGAGCAATAAAGAATGCGCATACCTTGAAGAAATCTGAGCATGGAACCATGTGGTTAGGTGTGGCACAGGTTGCGCAGCCATGTGAGCAGTTGAAAGAGGAGGAAAAAGAAAACAGAGGCATTTATGGAGGCCTTTCTTCCGTGTTGCGCAGCTTGTGTTTCTATGTTTTTTTTTCTGCGACTAACTGCTCAGTTGAAAGTAATTGGCACTGAGTCCTGTCTGCTGCGTTCACCTTGCTCATTGTTTTTTGTGCTAATTATGTCTGTAGCCAACATGCACCAACTAGCCCAAGTTGCTTCTCTAATAGTCCAAGGAAGAAACGTACCGTGGGCCATGAAGAGAATCAAGGGCATCGTGTATTCACGGCAAAGGGTAGAGGTCCTTCTTAGTGAGCATGTGGAGTTGTCAATAGTCGACGCAGAACCATCAGGTGTTGTCTTCCTTCTTCACAAGTGCCACAGGGGACGCCCAAGGACTCTCGCAGACGGTTCGATTAAGTCCTTAGCGAGCACCTTGTTGACTTCCGCTTGAATGACGTTGCGTTCAGTCACAGACCCACAGTAGGCACGTCTATAAGTGGGTCTTGCATTCACAGTATCAATACGATGGGTTACCAGAGACCAGAGACATATGGCCAAGTTGGGGCAAAGCAAAATCGAAAACGTCGCGGTCAGGGCAATCATGCAAGCAAACGGGTCATCAAGTGTAGTGCGAGCAGCAGAGGTTCCAGAAGACGACTGTGGAGTGTCAATAGCCAGGGCCACAGGGTCGCGTGCTTCTAAAGGTGATATACCAGCCAGCATGAAGCCTTCGGGAAGGGATTGTGGAGAGCGCCCAAAGTTTATTAGAGGTATGCTTGCCCTGTTCACAGAAACAGTCAACTGAGTGAAGTAGAGCTACACGTCACCTCAGAAGAATATCCAAGAAAGGGGTAATCACGTACCGGAGGGTCAATGCGCTGTGCCTGGTCACAGACTAACAAATTCAACAACACATAAATGTGGTCGCGGCTCCATGGTGAGGTCAGGCATAACAAGAAGCTCTAACTGTAAAAGATCAGAAGAACAGTCGATGAAACGCGCTCAGTCGAGGCCGAGGATGACATCAAGTGGGCACTCGTCGAGAACGGCAAAGAGAACTGAGGTCTTGCGGTCAGCGAAGCTGACATGCGAGGTCCATATGCCAAGAACGCAAAGTGTACCGCCATCGGCATGAAATCCCCAACTGATCATGATGTCATCAACAATTGCTTCGCCGACTTCTGCAACTGGTAGAAAGCATGGCAGTGAATACCAACTGTACCATGATCGTCGCCATGTCATTTACACGAAATTTATGTCCTTTCCTCTTCACTTGCCTTTAATAATAGTACTTGAAATAAACTGTTCGAAACACATTATGCCACCTGTAACAAAGCTATTGGAACACTAGGTTGCTTAAATCGTACACTGGATCTTCAAGAAACCAAGCTTCTATCAAATAAAACCTTCCATCCTCGAATATTGTTGCGTTAAGTGTAATTAATGCAGACACCGGGATAATAAAAGGCTAGAACTGATGCTGTTTTGTTTGTAGGAGACATAACAAGGATTTCTCACTGTCTAATTTTGCTCATCAGCTTGGTCTCACTACTCTTGCAATGCGTTGCCGTCGTGGATGCCTAAAATTCCTTTACGTGTTAATTAACTTTCCTCGTCCCTCTTGATAATCACCCGAGTTTCTCCAAAACAGACATTGGCAGTCGTGTAAACCAAATGAAAGGGAAAATGCATGCCGCTTTTGAGGCTGGCCAAGATTATCGACCGCGCAAAAGACAAAAAGGCACATAAAATCTTCGAAGCCTTACAAATAATAAGATATGGGCCTGATGGGTGTGTTAGTGAGGCATCTTTACACCTGTACAAGAAAGAACTTGACTTTCTTGGTTAAATTGTTACCTTAGGATGTACTACTATGAATGATTGTTGCCCATGTGCTTTGCTGTAGTGAGAAAGAGGTCACTCCAATAAATCCTTTGTTAGCATGCACTCGTCCTATTCACTTCTTTCCCGAGTCCTGTTCCTAGGTGTAGGTTTATGTAATTAGGCCCCTACCACACGCTCCTTGAGTTCTCCGAACATTAATCAACTCGCTTCCTGGAAGCATCCGTTGACTAACTCTGAAAGAATTCATGTAAGCTTCTTTATAAATGCACCTACGTTTGTTCATCCCACTCCTTCACAGAGGCTGCACCATACACAAAACAATGAATAATAAAGAAATGCAAGCAGGTTTTACTGTTTTGTAGAAAACTGGAAGGCCCAATCTCAGACCCACCTTGACATCATGTGGCAGATCTGGGTGACCGTACAGCTTGAGCCGCAGCATGACGCCTTCCACGCAGCCATTGCGACTGCACAGGGAAACAGGGTGCGCTTGACGAGACCTTCCTCTGGCTTTCCCACATTTCAATGTATAGAACATCAGGCACAAAAACCATCCACAATTACTAACTCCATAATTGCAATTGGCAGTGTAAAAAACATTGCGGGTCCGTGAAGCCGTCTGGCACAAAAGGGCCGCCCAGGAACAGTTCGAAGTTCAAACAAACAAATATTAGACTTTAAAACTAGTTAGCGACCCATAACAGAAGAAATAAAACACACTCTCTCGTCACTAGCCTTGGCCCCAGCGGGGCGCACGACGCACACACAGCCACCTGCCGCAAACATCCGGCCGCCACTTCCCCCCTGGCTGTCCATCGTGTCCTGGCGTGTTTGTGTGCGGTGCTTGCTGCCTTTTGTGAAGTAAGGCGGCAGCGAGGGGCTTCAACGGCGATCCCCACAAGATGTATATATGTATACGATGCCTATCTGTGCAAGGCACTCTTTTCAAGACTCCAAGTAACAAGTGTGCGATGGAAGGAGAAATAAAAAGATTCAGACGAGACAAGTCACACATGCCCACCAACATTCCCAACCTGCTACACCTGTCATGGTTTCCAATTATTGTTCCTATATCACTCAGCGGCACATTAAAGGCAGGAGTTATGCCAAAAGACTATGGTATTCCACTATCAAAATGCAACCACCGCAGCCGGGATTGAACCTGTGACTTCAGGGTCAGCAGCCGAGCACCATAGCCATTGTACCACCGCGGTGTACGACACAAAATTTTCATTAAAGCCATAGACTCATTTTATCGTCTTGAGCAATGGCTGCAGTCATGGTGCGTCGTCCTGTCTCCTTCCTTCCTGTCTGTTGTGATTTTTTCGCGCTTTTTAAAAATGAACTTCAACCAACTCGCCCAATTGTCCCTGTTAAAACACACACAAATTTATTCTTGATCGGCATGTCGCACCTTGGGAGTGCGCACTACACAAGATCTCCCCCGTTATGGAAATAAGTGAACTTCAATATGGAGAACGGCAGTTTGTCTTTCTGCGGAAAAACTGCACAAAGAAGAGGAGAACACAAAAGAACGAACAAGGTGCTGACGGCGTCTGCCATCCGTCATCCACCGAGGCAACCGTCCTTTCCCAGTTTGCTTGAGCTCTGAGTGAGCCGGGCACGTCCTGTGCTATAGTTGACAGAAGAGAACTGGGGGTTGGATTCCTTGACCGTAAAAATATAGCTGGCAACGTAGAGGAATACTATTGGCCGCGAGGCCCACCACTGGAAACGCCGGCGCCACCGTCGTCGTGACGTGCTTGGCAGGATCACGTGGTCTCAGCGGCCGCGTCGGCTGCTTGCGGAGCCCTGCCGCGTGCTTTGAAAACGAGTTTCAAGTTACACATGCGCTGCGGTCTGTTCAAATTCGGAAGTTTTCTCTCATTTTCTACTCCATTGAAACCATTGTAATAGAGTGGCTGCCTCCGAAGGCGACGAACATGGGGCTCTACCGCTCGGTGCCGCAGTGCCGCGCTTACGCAACGGAGCACAGTGTCAGCCTGCACCGGTAACCGCGGGACAAGAAACTACGCGAAGCATGGGTTATAAAGCTAAGAACCGGCAATTAGCCATCAGCTACGAGTCTTGTGTGCAACAAGCACTTCCGCGACGAAGACTTTCGTTATACTGCGTCGGGCCTGCGATGTTCGGTGAGTAGTAGACAGCGCGCACTGAGACGATGGCTCGCGCGCGCTTCCCGCCGGCAAATGATGCTTATCTGCCGCAGGATGGAAAAGGCGCTACCTTTTACCACATGCGATACCATCTCAGAACACTCCCGTGCGACCTCTTGATCGTCGGCCCCATGTTCAGCGTCCACAAAATCGGCTGCACATGCGCAAGTAATTGTTTAGATACGCTGAATTAAAGAACGCACAGGGTCCCTTCTGCATTCGCTAAAGATGACTAGAAGGCGAAAGCCACCTTCTTTTTGTCAGTAGTTGTACTTATTCTCCCGCGCCCCCCTCCAAAAGCGTTCTGCACCTAACGCGGTTTTGCACGGATGCGAAGCGACCATGACGTGTGAATACGTCATCATGTGACGTCACGTTATGTGACGTCATAATGACGCTACATATTTTAGCGATCTGTGACGTCATGACGACGTCATATGGTGACACCATCACGTGACAATTATTTTTTGCATCACTCGTGTTGACGCCGCCGACGCGGGACGCCGACGGGCAATCTTCCCATTTGATGAGGCATCTAGGGCTTTCGCCTTCATAAGCTACATAAGTGTTGCATTGCTTCACAAGCTATAGTTTTGCATTGCCTCCGTGATCAGTGGGCCGATCACGGAGGCAATGCAAACGAACCATGTCGTGTGAATACGTCACCATGTGACATCACGTTATGTCATGTCATGGTGATGTCATAATGAAGTTACAAATTTAGGAGATCTGTGACGTCATCACGTGACGATTATTTTTTGCGTCACTAGTCTTGGCTGAATAAAGAAACAGAAGCAGCGGCATTTGCCCGCTGAAAAGACCGATCAATACGCAGTGCGAGACAACTTGTCAAATGACATTGAAACGCACACGAATTTAGACAAAAAAAAAGAAACACTAAATCGTCCGGACGGCACATCACAAAGTTGCCATGCGCACCGAAGCCGTAGTTGTAACGAAATTGCTTTTGAATTGCTCTGATAGGGTCCGCGCAACAGTAGTTGTTTGTGTACTCACAAATTCTCATATTTTGCGGCCTAAAGTTCACAGCGCGGTGCCAAAACGCGCTCGTAGCAAAAGCGAAACCTTCAGTACGAACATACATGCAGACGCTCATACTGCACAGGCACCGTCAGTCGTCGCGAACCCGTGCGAACGCTGGCTTGAGGCTTCTTTTTGTTATGCTCCGTTTGGTTATACAGGCAGTCTATTCTAACGAGATATTTCACATAGTTTGCACTCAGCGAGTGACTACCTTTCACGCAAGAGGCCGGTTCAGGGGTCTCCAACGCGGCGACCGCGTGAAGCGGGTGCTCGGTTTTCTGCAAAGAGACTGCGACTGTAGACTATCTTGTGCTTTCAGTTCGTCGAAAATGATTATTTTGACAGTAAAGAACACAGTTCCTTTCGAAAGTACTTACAGAAATGCCCAGGAGGGCTTCCGCGAGGTGTTTTTGTAGAGCGCCGACAGCAAAACCTATGGAGAGCGCGCCGGCGGTATCCTACCTAGCACGCAATTGCGGCGCGTCCGATAGAGGGCGACTCCGTAACTCCTCGCGGCCAATTCGCAATGCCCATAGACTGTCGCGCCGCCAAACGGAATTCAGGAGTGTCCTCTCGAGGAGGGTTAGAAGACGAAAAAATGGCAGCACTACGAAGTCGCTCCCTTGTTCGGCTGGGCTAGTCTCAGTGTTAACGCGTTGGCAAGAAAGGAGCACTACGACTTTGCATGTTTCCTGCATCAGTGAACAAACCGAGTCCTCTGTGACACGAGAAATATGATTCTGACTTCGCGAGACGCGAAGTTTTCGTGAAAATACGTGGCAACTCGCGCGTTCAATGATAGCCCACAGCGTACGCATACTATCAGCTTCGCGAGGCTTTCTGTAGCCACGTAGGTTAGTTAAATGTTATAGGCTTACATTTTCAGTTGAAACTCACCCTGTTTTACTTCCATACAGCATTCGTCAGTGTTCTTGTTGTGCATGAATCCCATCACATTGTACGCGGGTGGTCGGGCGGGCTCGGGATGTGCTCTTCTATAACTCAGCAATCTCAAGTTTGCGATACATTAAAATAGGGCCTCTTTCCTTTGTCAGCAAAGTGGTTTTTCATTAATCGTGCGAGCGACGCTTCAGTCATTCGAGGACGCGTCCGCTGCACGCCTTTCGTGTTCACCAGTGTGTTGGTTTCATAGCCAGCGCTTCGCCGCTTGTTTTTGTACGTTTTTTGATAGGTGGCAGCACACTGCAAGCGATTTGCTTGGTGACTGGTTTGAGATCAAAATGTTCTCCGCGCCCAGACGTCTCCGATTGTAAACATGGTGACGCGGAGTGGTCAAGGTCGTTCGGCGGAGGATATTCTTCACATTGCTTTCAGCAGTGATGTTGAAAGAAACCATCTTGACGACGAGGATTTTTCACTGGACGTGGAAGACTGTGAAAGCACCGAGAGTGACCGCGACGATGAACGATCAGCTGCTAACTCACGAGGAGCGAGTTGCACTTGACGTCCCTTTTAATGTTCTTTCACGCTCGTAAGTAACTTTGATTGTATTTAATGTACAATATCCTTGAGCGAGATCAAAATAAAAGCATAGTTCTTCTTGTGCATTGCATGTAGCGCAATTATTGTGGATATTATAGAGCGCCGCATGCCGCCAACACGCTCGAGCTCGACCAGCGAAGCGAAGTGGTTAGAGCGATGAAACGTGCTGTCAAGGCCACAATCTACGCCTCTCGGCTAACTTCTACACTTCACCGTTATCTTCCAAACGACATTGTTGTTCGACGAATTTTTCGCAATTCGACGTTGCGAAAAACATACGGGTGCATTCTTTTCGATATTCATGTTTCGATCGTGCTGATCGAACCTGCAACACTAGAGTCTGAGCGTGGCTGTGACACAAGCGCTACTGAATGGGATGTTGAACGCTTCCGTTACGTTGAAGAAGTAACTTCCTGACTGCGCAAGTAATGACGACGGCGTAATATATGTTTGCCTACCATCACGACGTTAAACATGCGGTCCCCTGCAGCAGCGCTACTCGCTAGCGGCCTACTATACTGCGGCCAATCCGTCAGGCAGGCTCGGTGCGTACTACCTCGGAGTGCCGTTCAGTTCATACGTCAATTCTAGTTCATGCAGTTTTCTGTAGCACGCACAGGATTTCGCAAAGCATTGTTGATGCACGGTAACGGCGCTGAAATATAACCTTTCACACCGCAGCAAATAATAGGTGGCGAGCACTTAGCACTTTCCATGGTTTGGGAAAGTATTTTGGTCTCATATCCATTTCATTGAGCTCATGACTTCATCCGGTGAAAGTGGCACGGGCTGTACGTCCGCACGTACTATCTGCTGCTATGCTAACAAACGGGTTGACCCTCCTCCTGGCGCCATTTTGAATCGCACGGCGCGCCACCTATAGTTCGTGGGCATTGCGAATAGCATTAGTCAAAGGGTGGCAAATATCGAAATTAACCCTTTGAAGGTTTAGAAAAACGGAAACGGCATCACCTAACAGGCACCAAAGGGTTTTTGCCGTACATGTACAAAATTGCCTGTATGTTTAAAATGCATGCCTTTTTCAATCATTTCTCTTCCTTGGCATGTGCTGCCACACTTCGGGGATATGTGCAATTGTTTTCACGCGCCAATGTCTCTCTGTTGTTGTTTTTTTCTTTCCAAAGCAGTGTGCCGGCTTTTGCTTGCTCATCCAAGCGAGCGCACGGTTCAGCTGGTTTCGGTTTCATCCTTCGGGTGGTTATCACTTCTCACGCCCGCAAAGCTGATGGCTGTCTGGGTTCTAATCTCTCAAAGGGTGACTGCTTGTGATGCTCTCGTTTATTGCTCCCAGGGCGTGATTACATCTGTTTCCGTGCAGCGCTAAATTACACAAACCATACCACCGTGGTTACGTTTCCTGTTTTGGGGACTCAGAAAAACTAACTCCGTCTCGTTGGCGATATGACGAAGGATTATTATAGCTTTTTCACTCATTTTGCTTTCCGGAACGGGCACACCGGAAGTGCGCGACGGTTGCTCTGCTGCTAGTGAGTCGAGCGGCGATTCTTCCGATGGGGACTATTTCCCAAGTGTATTTTTCTATGTCTGGGAGCTATGTTTAATACAATGCATAATTTTTATTTATAAAAAATTGTATAAGTGTGTTTTTTTAGGAGTTTGCTTGATGTTACTCGCGAATAAACCATGTGTATATAACAACAAAAATGATTTTTTTGTCACTTCACGGTCAAGCAAAAAAATTTTAGACAATTTTTTTCTTAAATAGAATCGTCTGAAGAATTTAATTCTGCAATAAAAATTATATACACATTCTTGGAGTGCATTTCACGAAAAAATTCGACCCCCAAAAGAGTTAAACTTATGATGTACAGATGGGTCCACTGTTAAAGGGAACACTTCCGTGTGGGTATGTTTGGATTTCACTCTCTTGCAAAAACATAGTGGCTGAGATTTGCATAACACTACTGGTGGTTGACAGTTCTGCCTCTGTTTGACAGACTCGTGCAGTGCATGAGCCATGTTTCCCTGTCCACTTGCTGTTAAAGGGCCAGCAAAATGAAAGCTGTTCATTGAGTGTTCCCTTTAACAGTGGACCCCACTGTACAAGATAAAAGTGGTACAGGCTAGCACACCTACATCCAGTCATGATGACCATTTAGTTGAAAGCTTCTACGAGGATGTGGAATCAGAAATGAGTAAGGTAAAAACACAGTATACTGTACTGATGGGCGACTTTAATGCCAAGGCAGGCAAGAAGCAGGCTGGAGACCAGGCAGTGGGGGAATATGGCATCGGTTCTAGAAATGTCCGAGGGGAGTTATTAGTAGAGTTCGCTGAACGAAATAACTTACCGATCTTGAATGCCTCATACCGAAAACGGGCGAACCCCAAGTGGCCATGGAGGAGCCCTAATGGCAAAGCTAAGAATGAAATAGACTTCATACTGTGCGCACACCCTGGCATCGTGCAGCATGTGGAAGTGGTTGGGAACATACGATGCAGTGACCATATAATGGTGAGCTCTTGAATTCACCTAGACTTACAGGAACGGCAGAAACTGATATGCAAAAAGCCAATTAATTAGTTAGCGCTGAGAGGGAAAGTGCAGGATTTCAGGATCTCACTAGAAAACAGATACTCGGTTACAATGCTAACATCATGATAACCCACAAGAAAGGGGACATCAAGGACTTGAAAAATTACAGGCCGATCAGCTTACTGTCCGTTGTCTAAAAGCTATTTACAAAGATAATAGTTAATAGAATTAAGACCACCCTTTGAATTCAATAAACCAAAGAACCAAGCAGGATTTGGTTCTGGCTACTCAACAACAGATCATATTCACACTATCAATCAGGTGATAGCGAACTGCGCAGAATATAACCAACCCTACATATAGCCTTCATAGATTACGAAAAGGCATTTGATTTGGTCAAGAAATCAGCAGTCAAGCAGGCACTGCAGGATCAGGGCGTCGACGAACCATATACAAAAATACTGGAAGAAATCTACACAGGCTCCACCCACAGTCACCATAGTCCTCCATAAAGAAAGCGATAAAATTCCAATAAAGAAGGATGTAAACAAGGGAGACGCGATCTCCCCAATGATATTCACGGCGTGCTTACAAGAGGTTTTCAGAGCCCTAGATTGGGAAGAGTTAGGGATGCGAGTTAATGGAGGGCACCTTAGTAACCTGCGATTCGCTGATGACATTGCATGGATAAGTAACTCAGGGGACGAATTGCAGCCCATAATTACTGAACTGGACAAGGAAAGCAGAATGGTGGGTCTGAAAATTAATATCCAGAAAACTAAGGTAATGTACAACAGTCTCCATAGAAAACAGCGTTTTGCGATAGGTAGTGAGGCACTGGAGGCGGTAATGTAGTACTAGACTTGAAGGAATACTTTTCAATACTTTTACTGGTCATGAAGCTTCCGCAAAAGTTTGATAGAGGGACAGGAGCAGCCGCTAGGGGCGCCCTCGCCCGTGTGGGGGCATCTGAGTGGAGCCGGCGCTGTAGTTCTACAACACACATGGGAACTGAAAAACGTGATTAAGTATACCTGTGAGCGTTGATTATATCTTCAGAGCAATATTACCTTCAGGTACATTCGGGGAAGCTCTAATACAGTGCAATTTAGCGTCGAATGAGGCCTAGGAGCACGAAATTCGTCGGCAACAAACGCATACTGCCTGCGCTGTGCGATATACTACCGCTATAAAAGCATGTTTCTTCCGTTTTCTTAAAGCATCTAGTGGAAATGTGTGGATGACGCAGAGTCCTTCAAGGGCTCTGGAGGATCGTAATGCCTCGCGTAAGTACAGTGGCTGCAACTCTTGAACGCGCAGATCAAATCTTTCAGTCTATACACCTGGTGTGTGTATACAGATATTTTAAAATAGCCTCATATTTATCGAACCAACAGTCACTTTGAATGAATCAGTGCTTTGAATTTAGCAGTTGACGAGCACCAAGGAATACTTTATACGGCTTTTCCCTTGTTTTGTGTTTCCCTTTGTGTTGCTTTATCACTACGGCGCCGTACCGCGTTTAAATTTCGGTCGCTCATGCAATACTGTGTAGTTTTTGCAGTGATTCTTTACTGTTTTTCAGGCGGAAGCCTTAGATGCCTCACCAAACGCGAAAATTGACCGTCGGCGTCAACACGAGTAATGCAAAAAATCCATCACGTGATGACATAACCATATTGTCACGTGGTCGTGACGTCGATGAAGACAGCAGTCGGCGTTTTCAAGATGAAACTTTATTTGGCCGAACTTGTGGCCGGGAAACGAAAACTTAATTTATAGCAATACACACGGTACGCACTGATAGCGGCGCACAGAGCGTCGACCGTCGATCAACTGACAAGCGGTCAAGCGCGTCGGCTTTTATACAGGCGCTATGGAATTTTCCAGCGATATCGCTGGTGGCGGCGTTATCTCTCGACAAGGCTGGAACATTCGCGTGCGGCGCGCAATCTTAACAAAACGATCTACTACAATCGTGAAGCTTCTCGAACACTGCTTCGCGGACAGCGTTGAGCGTTGATAACCGTCCTTGCTGGTCAAACCGGAATACCTCAAAATAAAACAAGAAATGGGCCTGGCAATATGACGTCTCAGATCGCCGAAATTTGTGATGTCACCATGATGTCACGTAACGTGGCGCCACACGATGACGTCATCACATGACATCGCCGCTTTGCATTGCCTGTGTGATCGTTGAACCGATCACGGATGCAGTGTAAAAACAGGCGAGGTGCAGAATCCTTGCAATGCCTCCAGGATAGGAGCAAAACCACCTTAGGTACAGACAGCTTTCGGAGGGGTGCGATGGAGGATCAATACGCTGGCCATCAAAAGCTTCAAACGGCTTTAAAAAAACGTGTCTTTTCTGTAGCACTTAGCGCAGTTCCTCTGAGCACTGCAAATCCTTCATGAGTAGCACGGTATATAGGTACTCACTGATTCCACACACTTTTGTTCAGACTCCATGGCTACGACGGCCAGGAGGACACTGCGGAGCTAACAATCCGGCACAAAGTACAGATGCTGTCGTTTCTCCAGTCCGCCAAGGTTCAGTACGAGATCTGCGGAAAACACATGCTGCTGCCGCTACACAACACACTGCACCACACAACTATAGCAACGCCGCCATTGTGCCTAGTGGATACGACCGATAAGACGTCATTTCCTCCACACTTTTCTCCCACAATCGAGGAAACCATTGGTTTTCATTAAAAAGGTTTTGTTCTCTCTCTCCCAGAGCGCGTTTGTTTTTGGGTTGCTCTGCCCATCGTGCGGCACACTTCCAGTCGGCATTTGTTTTTCTCTGGCTGGACAGTTCTGCCTACCCACCGATCGCAAGAACCTGACATGTCAAATTTGTTCTGGAAGATATCTGGAAGGTTTCAGGCTATCATACGCCAAAAAGAGATGACACGTGCTTGCCGCCATCTGTGAAGACTCGATGGATCGCAATGCAGGCACTTGGGGACTTTACCTTCGGTTGCCATTACACCTCGTGTTATCTTCGAAGGCCAGTTCCGCCGTGAGAGACGGTGCGATTACGAGTGGCAGCGAACTTACCGCCGCAGGTCTCAAGTTAAGACGGAACACAAACTGATGAGTGCGTGTGTGCGATGTAGTATGACATAGCCACGAGCGGCTGTCGCTTTCGGGGACACCATCACTTTCACAAGATTTCGCATCGTGTTGTACCACGATTGTACCGCACTGCGCAGAGTTGAGCTTGTTAAGCCGTTAGCGGCGAAGCAGTTTTCTTCACGGACAAGGGCGAGCTGCGTGTGACCTTGAGAACGTACGTGATTGTATCCTAAATGTGTAAGCTCGAGAATATCACTGCCACTCTTCGGCAAACCTAGTCCCATATTTCCAAGCGGCAATGCAGAAGGAACCGAAGCTCATGTGGCACAAAGTTTCGTTTGCTGCCACAGCGGTAGCGTTTCGTTACTTTACGCTGGTTGTTCCAGCCTTCGATTTCCCAATCTTCGGGCTGTCTCGGGATTTCAACACAGGTGACCGCGACATTGCTTTCTGTCAGGACCGGAACTAGCTGGCTCACTTCTAGCTGCCAGCGAGCTGCCAGGTTAGAAAATCAAACAGTCTCACTATATTTTTAGATGTGAAGCATCTTATGGCGGAGTTCAATCCGGTGGTGGTGGTGGTGGTGGTGGTGGTGTGCGGCGTGACCACCCTCACTGCGCATGCGCAAACCTTCTCCACTTCCCCTCTCCACTCCCTCTCTCTCATTTCCCTCTCCACATCACCTCCCCTTCCCCCTTTCATTTCCCTTTCCCACCCCCTCTCCACTTCCCCTCTCCCCTCCCCTTTCCCCCTCTCTCCTCCCCTTTTCCCCTTCTCCCCTCCCCTCTCCACATCACCTCTCCCCTTTCCTTTTCCCCTCCCCCTCTCCATTCCCCCTCTGAAACGCGGGCTCTACATACCGAAACACTGCTTCGCATCGCCTAATGGTCCCCTTTTTTGACAAATAAATGTTTTTTGCTCTTGCACCTCAATATGGGCTTGTGAGCCTCAATTTTTACTGGATTCAAATAGTACATTTTCCCGGATGGTACGTTTATTTTTCGCACTTTTTTCGGAAAGGTATCAATGAGGTTCTACTGTAACAGCTGCATCTTACCAGTACTTAAATATGGAGCAGAAATCTGGAGGCTTACAAAGTGGGTTCAATTTAAACTGAGGACGACTCAGCGAGCAATGGACAGCAAAATGATAGGTGTAACCTTAGGGACAAAGAGAGCAGAGTGGTCGGGGAACAAACAGGTGTTAAGGACATTTTAGTCAAAATCAAGAAGAAGAAATGGGCATGCACAGGGCATGTAGCGCATAGGCAAGATAACCGATGGTCATTAAGAGTAACAGAATGGATTCCAAAAGAAGGCAAATGTACGAGAGGGAGACAGGAAGTTAGGTGGGCAGACGAGATTAGGAAGTTTGCAGGGATAATGTGGCCGCAGCAAGCACAGAACCGGGTTGACTGGCGAAACATGGGAGAGAGGCCTTTGCCCTGCAGCGGGCGTAGTCCGGCTGATGATGAGATGATGATAAGCTGCCATATGTGTTTGCTTTCGTTCTCGGCTCTTTGGGGAAAAGGGGGACAGTCCGCATGGACAGCATAAAATCCTAGCCATAGACAGCTTCACTGTAAAGACTGAAGCGGCTTTGGCAAAGAGAACACAATGGCCCTTTTGAAAGGGCGAAGTGAAGACCACAGGCACGGCACTGACAACCAAAGCTCATGTCATGTGGAGTGCGCCATGGGAGCACAGGCATGCAAAGACGGGCTCACTCGGTGACACTTCTCCACTCAGAAAAGGACTGCTACCCCTATATTGGGCTCTGAAGTATAAGTTCTCTGGAGGCGGTAATGAAGCCATAACCTATGCACCTGAGGAGCCCGCAGCGAGACAGCCGCTCGACACTGCACCCAAACAATTGTCCTTTATTCAGCCTCATACAAATACACCACAGCCAGTTAACACAATAGTAGCGACCTCTACATCCCCCCCCTTTCAGAACATTCGGCGGTGATAGGTTCAAATGGTCTGGTGGAACAACGCATCGGCCACTATGCGTGCGCACAACACCATCATGGTCACCAGCCAGTCCCAAGTCACTCATTGTTTCCGTGGTTCTGGGAGGACCTTGAGGAGTTTGATGAGCTACTGGCAGCTGTGGCTCGGCTGCTTCTGCTGAAGCTTGTGACGCCGGTGATGCTGAAACAAGGGGGACAAGATGACACCTGCTGTGCTGCGAGATGCTGCCTTGTCCCGTTTCTACGATGTAGCTCCTGGGTCCTTGCGCTGGGCTTAACACCATTCCTTTTACATTTTGTGGCCATTTTTGTAGGATGCGTTTCTCAACGCTACTGTATCTTTCGGTGGCCAGTTTGGGTGTAGCAATTCTTTCCTGGGGACTTTGGTTCTACGCCGACGATCCATCAAGACCTAAGGCAGGCTAGCTCTAGGTGCGTCAAGTCTGAAAAAGGCTTTGCGTTTTAGTGATGGTGAGCAGACCTCTGCATCTTTGTAGCATCCATTTTCAAACACTTGTGCCAGCTTGCGACTGCCACTTTTCCTTTTCCGCGTCTTGAGCCTGGCATGCTTGCGTCCGAACCTCTTTGAGAGTGAATTTAGTGTTTCGGCAAAGCTGGTCCGAGAGATGCGAGTCGCGCAAGCAGATGACGAATCTGTCGCGTACTAGCCTCTCCAACTTTCGCAGAAGGATATCAACCTGCATAATTCGGCATAGTACATATTGACACTCTCGTCTTGCTGCTGTACACGTCTGTGAAAACAAGATGACTCGCAGAGCTCATTACTAGGAAGCACGAAGTGCTAGATGAAGCTGAAGCTGTCGACAACAGTCTTGTACGAGGTGAGTGATGCAGCATCAGGCGAGGATGTATTGAGGAGCGGACGTACTTCAAGGCCCGTGCGATATAGGAGCGTGCGCATCTGTGTCTCTTCCGACGCATTCTTGAGTCCTGAGATTGCGGTGTAGTCCTCAAAGATATTTTCCACGTCGGCCAGCTCCCGGCATTGCTGGAGTCAAATAATTCTAGCTTGTGAAGGTTTACGCCAGACCATTTCGGGCTGGGCTGCTCAGTAGACGTAGTAGAGAGGTTGGCTAAGCACGACGTCGGTGTTCGACCACTTCTGACACCATGAAGTATTGTAGTTCTCGGGTGGCCGTAACCAAGCCATAGCCTGAGCGCCTGAGGAGCCCTCAGCGAGACAGCCGCTTGACACTGAACCCAAACCAACAACCGTCTTTTATTCAGCCTCATACAAACGCACCACTGCCAGATGGGCGTGCCACTAACACAATAACAGCAACTTCTACAGGCACAAACACACACATATATATTGTTGGAGTTCGTTGTCTACTGCCAAGAAAGGGGCGCTCGTCGACATAGGGGTAACTAAAAAGCCATTTATTAGTAAAAGGAAACTTTAAAACACAGGAGCAACTTCCACGCCGATAGCTGCTATCCCTGGCCCTGGCACACCACACACCTTGCACACAAGCACTCCTCGCAAACGTTCACCGCCAACTCACCCTTTTCCGGTGGCGAAATCATGGGGGGGTCAGGGGGGTCCAGTGAACCCTCCCTGTATTCAAGCTGGGGGGGGGGACACCTCTTGCAAGTGTCCCCCCCCCTTTCAAAAAGCCCTTCCAAAGAGCAGACACGAAGTACAAAAGTTAAAACAGCTACTTTTCGTGTCGAAAGGCACTGTAGAACACGAGTTTTCTTGAATGGTTTACTACTGATGTGCTGCAAATGTTCATTATACTTGAAGTTAATAAAGAGTCCCTACCGTTATTTATTTATGTCGATGGTTTGGTAATTAAACAAGTGACAATGAAGAATGAATCTGACTGCTGGACTATGATTGATTCTGTTTTTCATTTTTAATCGCTGGCAAACACAAACATGCGTTACAAAAATGTTTCTAGGGGTAAATTGTGGGAGGCTACTTCTAACAGGAAAACACAGTGCGGAATGAAGCTGAAATTAGAGAAAAGCTGTACCTTAACGCATTATAACAAGAAAGTGCTCGTATTTTCATTTAATGGTTTAACTGAAATGACATTATTAACTAGAAATATGCTACAGCCTTTCGAGTTGCACTTTTTCACCAACGTACATTTCTGCTCAGTGCTGTTATATTCAGCACCCTGACTCGGCGCGGAGGCCTATGCTTGTTTTACAGCGAAAGCAGTTATGAGATCACAACAAGGGCCGTTTTTGGTGCCGTAGTTTTCCGCCGCCGCCACCGGTGTCCGTAACCACTATTGTGCGAAATAAGAAAAAAAATGAAATAAGAAACTTTGGCAGATCTCACGCACAGTGAGAATCGATGTAATGCGAAGCAGCCAGCAAAGAGCTGCATACACTGCCTTGCTTGTCTTTAGGCCAAATGAAATCATTCATGCCATGGCATCTAGTTCACCCTATATCGCATGTTTGCCATGCACGAATGCATGCACAATCTGGTATATACCATGCCAATGAAACGTGTATTCTGTTATATACAATGCATGACCTGTCATGCATGACCTGTCATCACGCACGCGTGTAATGCCATACCAATTTTGGTATATATCCAGTTAACGAAACGGCCGGAAGCGCACTATGACAGTGTCATGTAAATCATACCGTACATAACATGCATATCATGGTTTTCATGTTACCACCTGTCACTTATGTTCGTCATACAGTCGCATCGCGCAATACCAATTTTGGTGTATATCAAGCAAGCGAAACGGCCGCGAATGCATCACGACATGATTTACATGTCATGATTTTCATGTTACCACCTCTCATTTACGTTCGTCATACAGTCGCGTCGCGCAATACCAGTGCATATCAAACGAGCGAAATGGCCGCGAATGCAACATGAGCGTGACATGTAAATCATGTCGTACATGACTTGCATGTCATTATTTTCATGTTACCACCTCTCATTTACGTTCGTGATACAGTCCCGTCGCGCAATACAATTTTGGTGTATATCAATCTAGCGAAACGGCCACGAGTGCGCCATGAGCATAGCGTGTAAATCATGTCGTACATGTCATGCATATCATGACTTTCATGTTACCACATCTCATTTACGTTCGTCATACAGTCGTGTCACGCAATACCAATTTTGGTGTATATCAAGCTAACGATCGAAGTGGCCACGAATGCATCATGAGCGTGGCATGTAAATCATGACATACATGTCATGGTTTTCATGTTACCAACTGTTATTCATGTTCTTCATACAGTCACATCGCGCAATACCAGTTTTGGTGTACATCAACATAGCGAAATGGCCGCTAGCGCACCATGAGCGTGGCATTTAAATCATGTACATGGCTTGCATGTCATGATTTTCATGTTACCATCTCTCATTTACGTTCATCGTACAGTCGTGTCGCGTAATACAAATTTTCGTGTATATCAAGCAAGCGAAACGGCCGCGAATGCACCATGACCGTGTCATGCAGACCATGACATACATGACATGCATATCATGGTTTTCATGTTACCACCTGTTATTCATGTTCTTCATACAGTCACAACGCACAATACCAATCTTGGTGTATATCAATTTAGTGAAACGGCCGCGAGTGCGCCATGAGCGTGGCATTAAACCATGTCGTACATGACATGAATGTCATGATTTTCATGTTACCACGTGTCAGTTATGTTCCTCATACAGAAATGTCTCGTCATACCAGTTTTCGCATATATCCATTCATTTAAACGGCCGCGAGCACCCCGAAACCATGTCATGTAAATCATGCTGCACATGAGATGCGTGTCATGATTTGCACGTTAGGACCTGTCATTATGTTCATCATAAACTCTTGTCACGCCATGCCAATTTTGGTATATATGAAATTAACGGAACGGCAGCATGAACCCCAACGCCGTGGAATGTAAGTCATGCTGTTCATGACATGCATGTCATGATTTTCATGTTATGACCTGTCATTTATGTTCGTAATAAGGTCATTTTATGCCACACCAATTTCGGTACACATCCGAGTAACGAAACGGCCAGGAGAGCACAAAGTCGTAGGCGGCTAGATTAGATAGATAGATAGATAGATAGATAGATAGATAGATAGATAGATAGATAGATAGATAGATAGATAGATAGATAGATAGATAGATAGATAGATAGATAGATAGATAGATAGATAGATAGATAGATAGATAGATAGATAGATAGATAGATAGATAGATAGATAGATAGATAGATAGATAGATAGATAGATAGATAGATAGATAGATAGATAGATAGATAGATAGATAGATAGATAGATAGATAGATAGATAGATAGATAGATAGATAGATAGATAGATAGATAGATAGATAGATAGATAGATAGATAGATAGATAGATAGATAGATAGATAGATAGATAGATAGATAGATAGATAGATAGATAGATAGATAGATAGATAGATAGATAGATAGATAGATAGATAGATAGATAGATAGATAGATAGATAGATAGATAGATAGATAGATAGATAGATAGATAGATAGATAGATAGATAGATAGATAGATAGATAGATAGATAGATAGATAGATCGAACCTGGGCCCTCTGCATGAGAGCCCAGTATTCAAGTTAATTCCCCCTCTCTCTCTCTTTCTCACGTTAACGTAGGTATGTTATAAAGCGTTGTGGGAGAGTGAAATAACGACCGGGCGTCACACAATGCGAATTACAGAACTAGTGGGTCATTTAAAGCTTCCTACCCATTACAAAGGGCTCAGCCATAATTCTTCATCGACACCAACCGTCGCATCAACAAAGTGTACATAATGCCTTACAGATGGTACCTTGCTCCTCTGCAGAATGGTGGGTGCTTCCCAACTTCACGAAAATTATTATTTGTCGCGCAGTGGGCACGCGTTGCTAGTTTACTTGTATTAGTAGCCACAAGAGAGTTTATAACGGGCTCTAGAAATGCAGCATTCGCTTTGACTGTGCCGTGCTTTCCGCACAGGCCTGGCGTTTTTATTGCGATAGCAATTATATTGACAGTCTCGGCTGGTTTTTGCCGTCGCCGGCGTCATGCTCCGTGTATATATATATATATATATATATATATATATATATATATATATATATATATATTGTTAGGGTGTTTAATAGACGGCACTCAACGAGAATGTCTAATGGCGACAGTCACGGCAAGGCACGAACTCTGCGCGAGCGGCGTCCTTTCAGAAGCCAATGAGGACGACCCACTAGAAGGCGCTGGAGAGAGCAACCCATTGCAGCATTGAGGTTCAGCTGACTGCGCGTGAGAGGACGGACGTATTTTTCGTGGGCTCCGGAATGACAGCGTCAGATAACTTTTTTTTTTTTTTTGCATGATTCGAGCGGGTTTTTTTAGTTATATGAGTACATAAGCCATTAGATTGAAGCTTAATAGGGCTTACAACTTTGTACTGTTTCCTAAGTGACAGTTGCCTGCGTTGTTTTTTTTTATTATTTGTTTGTTCGGACACCACGTAGCTGAAAGGTACACATGTGCTTTGCAGTGTAGCATACTTGCGGAGTTTAGTGATATCATTTGGCTTTAAGTGTATCTAATCCGCCGTGTGAACGATCTAGCCATGGTCAAAAACACCGTAAAGTGTTCAGGGTGCGGAATGGGATGGAAAATAGAGGTTTGTACGGATGAGAAGACAGAGGGAGCTGACGCCAAGTGTAAGCAATGCGAGTTAGAGACGAAAATGGAAATAATGATGGCTGCCCAGAATGAGCTCATGGTAAGAATCGCCGAGCTGGAGAATGCGCTGGCGACAGAGCGGGAAAAAACGATGGCTATGGGGGAAAGGCTTAAGTCAGCCGAGGAGGGGTTAGCAAAGGTAGTCATGGCGAACAAGGAAGCAAGCGACAGCGGGAACAGAGAGGCATCGACCCCCACAGTGGTAGACGCGAAGGGGGAAACAGGTTTGGCAAAGACAGGTGCAAGGGTCACAGGACCAGCTTCCGCGAAGTCCTTTTGGGAAGGGGAGGGGACAATACAGCAGCAGTGGCACGCGCTAGTAACCGAGGCAGTGGCCAGGTGCGGGACAATCCAGCAGAAAAGTCGGAGCACGTGATAATCGCCGGGGACTCAAATTTAGTTAGATGCACAGAAGCAGTCAAGGAAAGGGTGAGAGGCGACCAACGAGTTTTAATAGGGAAGTTCCCAGGACATGGGGGCTGGGATCAGTGATGAGACAAGCTAGCGCAAAACTCGCAACTAAGGCTAATGGACGTAACCTCGTGATAATCGCGGGAGGTCTAAACGACGTCTTGAATGAAGAATCAGCCGAACTAGCGACCACATTAGCGAAAGGGGTAGATGACATGCGCGCCATTTCCCCTCAGGTGCAGATAGTGGTATGCACAATACCAGAGGTACCGGTGCGTGACGGCAACCTGCAAAGAGCGGTTGTCGACGCAAACAGAGAGATATGGCAGATGAGTCGAGAGAAAGGCATCGAGGTAGTGGAAATGTTAAATGATTAAACAAACCATTGTGGTAGCTGTAGTAGTTAACGGTGAAAGCGTAATCAGAGAACGAGGTGTGATGGCCAGAAAAGCGTCGCATATTGGACGCAGAACTTGGTCGCCATCCCGCGGCATGTTAAAATGTGAAGAACACCACGGCCGGACTAGAGGGAAACGCAAAGCGCGTTGTGCCGCCCCGGTAGCCCGGCTAGCCTGGCCGCGATTTTTCTCGGGGCGAGCGCGTGAGCATGGAACGCGGTGTTAAGTACCAACCACTGGCAAGCGCCGGCACGCGTTCCACGCGCCTACGCGTCAAATGCGTCGCGGCGCGCCCCGTGGAGGAAAAGGGCGCGCAACCACTGGCAAGCGTCGACCGCGCCGACGCTCGCTTTCGGCAGAGGCACAGTGTTGCCTGATCTTTTTGTTTAAAACTGTCCATGTACAGCCTAGAACGGTGCGTTATCAATCGAAGCGAATTAGACTGTCGTTAAAATATTGATTGTGCTTCACCCACCACTGTTTTGACTATTTAGGAAGTAATTAACATCGCAATGACCAAAGTAACAACCACGGTATGCACAAGTAATCGACATCGGCGCGTGCGCTGCTAAGTTCACGTCTGCATGTCTGCATCACGGGACACAGCCAACGATGTTTGCGAGATCGCCAACGCTTGCGCGATCGCCTTCTTGACGCCTGTTCACGGCCATGCTATTAGTGCCCAACACGAATATAATCATCCTGTTCATGAAAATGGTTCTGCTCCAAGAAGCGGACGGGAGCGGCGTCGCCCGCACCGTCGGTGGGCTTGACGTCGTTTCTTGGCACGTACTTTAGTTACGAAAAAAAAAAAGGAAATAGACGTTTGCTGCAAAGTCCAAACGAGGTGCCCTAAAAATTCGCCGCATAACGACTAATACTTTTCACATTAACAAAAAGACGGCTTTACCGCGTACCAGGGGCGTAGCCAGAAATTTTTTTCGGCGGGGGGGGGGGGGGGGGTTCAACCATACATTATGTATGTTCGTGCGTGCGTTTGTATGTGTGCGTGCATGTATGCGCAAGCAAAATTCAAAAATTTTGGGGGGGGGGAAGGTTGAACCCCCCCAACCCCCCCCCCCCCCTTGGCTACGCCCCTGCCGCGTACCACGGGTGTCACCGTGACTAATATTCTAGCTGCCTAATATGAGTTACAGTTTATTTACATGGGCCAACATTGAGAAGTTCGAATCCTGGAGCAAGCATACATACTAACTCAAATTTTTTTCAGTAGCATGGAAACAAGAAACCAACATTACTGGAAATTCACAGTTACTTATGTCCCGTCTAGCAACAAAATGCAGGTAAACTGTAGCACTGCAAGTATGGCCTGACTTTCTTGTTTTCTAATAAATGAATATGCACTGTTCACTACAAAATACGCATCGAGTTCATAATTAAACAGTCTATTTATTTATTTTCAAATATTGCAGCCCAATGCAGGGCTACTGCAGGAGTGGTGTACATGAATAGAAAAGGAAAGAATGTATACAGTAATATCGCAATAACTGCTTCAACAAAAGCAGATATCGCCACCTGTTGAGTGCAACTGGGTGAAAAATGAGAGAAATAGAACGCTAATATCATACAAGTGCCTCCAAAAATCAGATACATTGATTTCACGAACGGAACCAGGTACATCATTCCAGTGTTCGTAAATATCAGAAAAAACTGTATTTGAACATGTTAGTGTGCACAAAAAAATGGGTTATGTCAAGATTGTGATTGCAGCTGTGCACTGTGTAGAAGGCTTTTGGACGTTGTCTGTAGTCTAAATATCGCAACAAACCACACCTGACATTTCATGATGCGACAGATATCGGCCATAACATTGGAACCAAGCACTGGTTTTTGCACGTTGTGTGTAGTCGAAATATCCTCTAGCGCAACAAACCACACCTGGTACTTCATGATGCGACAAATATCTGTCATAAGATTGGAACCAAGCACTGTGTAGAAGGCCTTTGGACGTCGTCAGTAGTCAAAATACCCTCTAATAGAATAAATAGTGCCTGAAACTTCACGATGCAACAGATATCGGTCATAAGATTGGAACCAAGCACTGTGTAGAAGGCCTTTGGAAGTCGTCAGTAGTCAAAGCACCCTCTAATATAATAAATTATGCCTGAAACTTCACGATGTGACAGATATCGGTCATAAGATTGGAACCAAGCACTGCGTAGAAGGCCTTTGCACGTCATCAGTAGTCAAAATACCCTCTATAATAAATTGTGCCTGAAACTTCATGATACAACAGATTTCGCTCATAGGATTGCACCAGAGCACTGTATAAAAGTCTTTGGCAAGTTGTCTAACATAGCTAAACTGAATGAATGTCTTCATATTTCAATTATGCTTAAGTGCATGCATAGTCTAAGTTAGTGCATATACAAAGAACTGAACAGAAATGAAATAGTCCTTGCAATACATCCAAGGATTTTGCATTTGAAACCATCAAATAATTATTTCAGCTGGATTCAGTCTGGAGGAAGAGATAAATATGTGCGCAGTTTAGAATGGTGTCACAAGTGTGTGAGGTTCCAGTGAGGCACCGTTTGAATTCCTTCTAAACAAAGAGCAGCACAGTAATATTGCACTTTCATTCCTTCTGCACATACGTGTGATGTCATGCTCTTCTCTTCTTACTATCGTGTCATTGTGCACCTCAGATTTCAATGGAGGTGCTTGTCACTTACAAGCTTTTTAGCAAATTAGCTGTCCAGCTGTAAACAAAACATGTGTTATATTTAAGTAAACTGTAAAACGATGGAGAAGCGCCACTGTTCACATTCTCCCGTCTATGAGTATCAGAAAAGGCTAGGGAGAATGTGTGTCAGAATAGACAACCTGCAAAACAAGGCATGTGCAACTGGGCATGTGCTAAGGTGCTAAGGGCATGTGCACGGCAGAGAAGCAGACCAAGAGTCAAGATGTGAAATAGCAGGCAACACAAGCAGCACTTAATCATGCAACTTTCTTTTTCGATCACCACACTCGCTCACGTTCGAGCTTCTATTTTATACATGGATGTAAATGAGACCGCTGACAGCTTAATGTGTCGGCGTCGCTGGTACCCGGCACGAAAACACGTCACACTGCTACCAAGCGCACGCTTGTTGTTAGCTTGGCAACACACGCAAACGATTTGCGCCGAAGTCAACCAATGTTTCAGCGTCGTAAAATCCGCAAATCCTCCTCATGTACGTTGTCACATCACCGAAATGCGTTGGCAAGTGCGATGTTCGCTTTCGGCAATGATGAGGCGAATGGCGATGTTGAAAACAAACACACTGCGGTTAAAAACTCCTGCGTAAGCGCCACGCGAAGTCTCTAGCGTCATATATAGCGTCTATGTTTCGACGGAAACAACTAACATCAATTTCCTTCAACCAAACTTCCTCACATGAACTGGTTCACACGAACTCGACGGTAGAGGCCTACGCTGAATGCAGACGACACCGCTCTGAATTGACTTCGCGGTAGGCGAGGGCTCACGCTGAGGACTTCAAACCTCCGAAGCATGTTTACACCCGTTCCGAGCGCAGATACACACAGATCAGAGCACAGGAGCAGCGACATGCTGCAGTAGTTGGTACGATGTTTTCACTCGGTCGACGATCGCACTCAAGACCGCTCTGAATTGACTTCGTGGTAGGCGAGGGCTCACGCTGAGGACTTAAAACCTCCGAAGCATGTTTACACCCGTTCCGAGCGCAGATACACACAGATCAGAGCACAGGAGCAGCGACATGCCGCAGTAGTAGGTACGACGTTTTCACTCGGTCGACGATGGCACTCAAAACCGGGGCAAGGGCAGCCGGGAAGCATTCGCTGGATTTGTCGGTGTCGCTCGAACTCGGCACGAAACAGCGTCCCACTGGTAGCACTCGCGGTCGTTCGCTGTGTCGTCGACGTACTGGATGACGACGCGGTCACTCAGGAGCGTTTGCGACCGTAGTTTCCGTGCTTGCCCTGCACTCGGAGTACGGTCCCTACTCGGAGGTGCCTTCGAAGCGGCGGCCATTAGGCATAGCACTCAGAGGTATCGCGGCCTCTGATTGGTTGGCGCCGCCGGCCCATGCCGGCCTCTGATTGGTTGGCGCGCCGTACGCGTGGTGACGTAGCCGAAAATATCAAAGTCGTCTTGACCCCGCGCGCCTCGAGGCGTATGGACGCGTACAGCCCTCTGCGACCGACGCCGAGAGGCGCATTTGACGCCTAGGCGCGTGCATACGCGTGCCAGTGGTTGGGGCTTTACAGCCAGGTGAGGCAGGCGCGCGTCGCAGACGTATTTTTTGTTTGTATTAGCGTGGTGCTGAGCGAGGCCGACGCTTTTACGACGCTTGGGCAAAGGTCGCCACCTCGCGGTGTGTTAAGACATTGACAAAATTCAACTTCTACTGAAAACGCGCCGAATGCGACGGACGCGTAAACGCGTTCCAGGTGCTAGTCGCGGAGGCCACAGCAATGACGAATTACTTTACCTAACCACTCAGAGGTCAACACGTGTTTACCTTTGCCGTGTTTACCTTTGAGTGGGAGAGTGGTAGATATAAAAGGCGCGTTCGTAAAGCCTCCAGAGTCTGTGACCGTGGCGCAGTGGATAGCGTGCCCGGCATCTGTTATTGCGGACCGAGCGGTAGTGGGTTCGATGCCCGTTGAAGGTAAGTTTTTTTCTTTGCCATCTGATTGTGTATATTTTTTCGACGTCATTTCCGTGACGGAAATACGTCACTGAAGTCTTGGTGGACCCCGGCATAAAACACTTTCCTGTTAAAATCGGTCGTCGACTGTAATTGGCCGTCTGAAGATCCCGATCGTTTCCTCTTACGAGCAGTCCTCTCTTGTGTCGGCTTTTTAATAAGGTAAGCTGGAAGATTGGGTAGAAGCGTCGGCACAGCATCAGCGCGGAGAATGGGTCTCCCGCGAGGTATCCGCACTTCTTTTCCCTTGAGAATATGCACATGAGCACATAACGCGGCTCGAAGTGGAGCTCGAACACTGCGCTGGTGTCTTCCACGCGCTTGTCCGCTCTACGCAGGTTCTTCTCCCATTCTTTACACCTGTTCTCATCCTTCGGGACTCCAAACAACGACAGCTTCGGCCCACCCTTCACGAACATGTAGCCTGTTTGGCACCCAGACGCGTAGCAGTGGTTTTGCCGACATTGCGGCATGGCTCAGGCACTAAAGAACATACCGACTTCTTGCGTGGTGCGTACAGCTCACAGCAGCCGGCAAAAACCTCGCGCTACAATGGCCACAGCAATAGCACGTCGCTCGACAACTGCTCCTGTGCAAGAGCTGGCACCACTTTGAGCCGCCCCGCTCCCCCAAAGTTCTATAGATGGCAATGCCAGCGCCGCCTCCCGGGCGAAGAGAGAAGCACACACTGGCGACGTTTGTGGAGCCACCCCACCGCATACCCTCTGCCGGGCAGTAAGCCCACTGCCCTCTTCTAGTACAAGTGTAAACAGGCAGAAAGTGGAAAGCGTTGAGGGCGCATGTCGACTGCGCCATTGTGGCGTTTGCAAAGGGAGGCACTGAGCACAATCGGTGGCTCCAAAGGAACAACACACACAAGTTCCACACCACGTCAAACTTACCCTCGGCTGCAGTGAGGGTGTTAAATATATATATATATATATATATATATATATATATATATATTGTGGCGAAGCAATTGGTACTGTTTAACGGTTGCGCTCTCCAGCGGCTCCTAGTGGGTAGTCCTCTTCTAAACGCCGCTCGCGCTCGGAGCCCATGCCTTTCCCTTGACTGTCGCCATAGCTCATTGTTGCCGAGTGCTGTCCAATAAACAGCTTAACAAATTGGTGGAGGTGCTGGGTATCAACCCCAGTACCTCTGCGAACCGATGGCGCACACCCGACAATCGGCCCATCTGCTTTGCATGTGGTTATGCCGGTCACGTGGCACGTTACTGCCATTGCGTGCAGCCGCCTCGAGTCGCGTCACCCACCACCAGCCAGTCCAGCCGTGCATTCTACGACCCGCCTATGTCACCGACGTCACGCCCAGCTCCATCCACTCGCCGCTCTCCGTCTCCACGACGTCGCTCACTGTCACCAATGCGGCCACGTTCTGTCGCACGAGAGCAGGAAAACTAGTCGTCGCAGTCCACGAGGCAAGGGCTGCGACGCTGTCGAACTGTAAAAGCCCTCGGCGAAGTCCATCGAATGTCATAGACGTGTTTGTGAACGGTGTTCGCGCATCTGCCCTTATTGACACTGGAGCCGCCGTATCCGTTATGGACGCAAAACTTAGCCGCTTACTCCGAAAAGTGACGACGCCACTTTCTGGGATGTCCCTCCGTACCGCCAGCTCCCAGAGTATTAGGCCTACAGCAGTATGCACTTCTCGCGTCGTCATCCAGGACGTTCTGTACGACGTCGAGTTCATCATAATTGCTGCATGCTCCCACGACGTCATCCTGGGATGGGATTTTCTCTCCCGCCACGACGCCATAATTCACTGCGCACCAGCCGCCCTCGAACTCTCACCGTTCTCACATTTGACGCCGGCATACAGTCCATCAGCATGCACCAAGACCCTCGTCAAAGATGATACCAAAGTTCCCCCAAGCTCGTCGACGGCCGTGCCAGTTTACTGCGCCGATCTCTGCGACACCATTGCACTCCTTTCGCCATCTGACCGCGTTTGCACTAGGAAAGGGTTGCTGGTACCTTTCGCGACCGTGCAAGTCACTCAGGGTAGCACCACTATTTTTGTTACCAACCCATCCCCGCACATTGTTACGTTGGTGCTAGGGGAATGTCCCGGCAGAGTGGAGCCCCTCGAAGACGCAGAAGTTCTGGACGCACCCGATGACTCGCACTGCACCAGTTCCCGTACCATCAGTGCCGTTTCCACGTCTGATTCATCACCCGGGGATGTATTTGGTCCCGCCATTGCTGACAACCTTACGTCGGTCCAGCGTTCCCAGCTTCTGTGCCTGTTGGAAGAATTTCGTTCTTCTTTCGATGTCGGGCAAACTTCTCTCGGCCGCACGCCCGCTGTTACGCATCGCATTGACACTGGCGCCCAACCACCACTGCGGCAACGTCCATATCGCGTGTCTCCCACAGAACGACGGTTAATTAATGAGCAAGTCGACGATATGCTTCGACGCGACGTTATTCGACCCTCGGACAGCCCATGGGCGTCTCCTGTTGTTCTCGTTGCCAAGAAGGACGGTTCTGTGTGATTCTGTGTGGACTACCGAAGGCTCAACAAGATCACTCGGAAGGATGTTTAGCCGCTGCCGCGCATCAACGACGCGGTTGACAACCTCCAAGGAGCAGAATACTTTTCATCTCTCAATTTGCGCTCGGAGTACTGGCAAGTACCCATGGCTGATGATGCTCGACCGAAGACTGCCTTTGTCACGCCCGACGGCTTGTACGAGTTCAACGTCATGCCGTTTGGTCTGTGCAATGCGCCCGCGACCTTCGAGCGCATGATGGAAAACGTTCTGCGCAACTTGAAACGGCACACGTGCTTGTGTTACCTGGACGACGTCGTCGTTTTCGCTCCGGACTTCTCCACGCATCTTCAACGTCTGCGGCATGTTCTGACGCGTTTGAGCAACGCCGGCCTCCAACTGAATCTGAAGAAGTGCCGATTTGCAGCACGGCAGCTGACACTCCTAGGCTGCGTCGTGCCCAAGGACGGAATCCTTCCCGATCCGGCCAAGCTTCGGGCCGTGGCCGAATTTCCCAAACCCACGTCCGTCAAAGAACTGCGCTGTTTCGTCGGACTGTGCTCATATTTTCGACGTTTCATACGCAAATTTGCCACCATCATATCGCCGCTGACGAAGCTCCTGGGAGTAACGGGCCCCTACATTCGTGGTCGTCCGAATGCGACGACGCGTTCGCCAAGCTCCGTCGTTTGTTGACGTCTCCTCCCATACTACGTCACTACGGCCCTACGGCCCCAACGGAGGTACACACGGACGCGAGCAGTGTAGGCCTCGGCGCTGTTCTTGCGCAGCGCAAACCAGGGTTCCCCGAATATGTCGTAGCATACGCAAGTCGTACGCTTACTAGAGCCGAGACCAATTACACCGTCACGGAAAAAGAGTGCATGGCGATCATCTGGGCTCTTACAAAATTCCGACCTTATTTGTATGGTCGCCCATTTGATGTGGTCACCGATCATCATGCACTATGCTGGCTGTCGTCATTGAAGGATCCCTCGGGCCGTGTCGCCCGCTGGGCACTTCGCCTGCAAGACTACGACATCCGCGTGCTGTACCGCAACGGACGCCAGCATGCTGACGCCGACGCCCTCTCGCGCTCCCCCTTGCCTGACGACAATGCCTCCTGCTCAGTATCTCACAGTACTGCTGTTTCTTCTATCGATGTTCACACCATCGCTACCGAACAGCGCAAGGATAAGTGGATCGCCTCGCTGATAGACTTGCTCACTGATCCGTCGGCAACACCAACCACTCGCGCGTTGCGTCGTCAAGCCCACCATTTCGCCATTCGTGACGACCTACTGCACCGACGCAATTACAACGCCGACGGCCGCCAGTGGCTACTTGTGATACCCCGAAGTCTGCGTGCTCAAATATGCGAGTCGTTCCACTCTGATCCGCAATGCGCGCACTCTGGGGTATCCAAAACTTACCAGCGTATTTGACAACGATACTTCTGGCGAGGGATGTACCGCTACATGCAGAAATTCGTCCGCTCCTGCCTCGATTGCCAACGCCGAAAACCTTCAACGCACGTGTCACCAGTCGGTCTACAACCATTACCTTGCCCTAACCGTCCGTTTAGGCGCGTGGGCATCGATTTATATGGACCACTTCCTCTGACGTCGGCTGGTAACCGTTGGGCCATCGTCGCCGTCGACCATCTAACGCGATACGCCGAAACCGCTGCCCTCCCAGCGGCTACAGCGTGCGATGTTGCCTCCTTCCTGCTACACCGATTCATGCTGCGTCACGGTCCACCCCAGGAGCTTCTCAGCGATCGAGGCCGTGTCTTCTTGTCGGAGGTCGTCGAAGCCATTCTCAAAGAGTGCCATGCTGTTCACCGCAAAACTACTGCTTACCACCCGCAGACGAATGGCCTAACCGAACGCTTTAACCGCACGCTCGGCGACATGCTCTCAATGTACGTCGCCGCCGATCACACAAATTGGGATGCCATTCTGCCCTTCGTCACCTACGCCTATAATACCGCCCCTCAAAGCACTACTGGTTTTTCACCCTTTTTCCTGTTGTACGGAAGGCACCCGTCGCACACCATTGACACGATACTACCCTACAAGCCGGATCCATCTGGTTGTGCGCCTATTTCTGACACAGCCAGGCTTGCTAAAGAGTGTCGCGATCTTGCAAAGTCCTTTACAACGCACTAACAAGAGCGGCAGAAGAGCCTTCGCGGTGGCATCACCACTTCTGAGTCCACGTTCCTCCCCGGAGCGCTCGTATGGCTCTCGGTCCCTACCACTGCAACTGGCCTCTCTTCAAAACTACTGCCGAAATTCGAAGGCCCCTACCGGGTCGTCGAGCGAACATCCCCGGTCAACTACCTGATCGAACCCATCGAACCAGCTTCGGACATGCGCCGTCGAGGGCGCGACATAGTCAACGTGGAGCGCCTCAAGGCCTACTATGACCCACTCAAAGTGACGAGCTGTTAGGTCGCCGGACGGCTCCCTTTTCGTACCCAGAGCAATTGTGGCGAAGCAATTGGTACTGTTTAACGGTTGCGCTCTCCAGCTGCTCCTAGTGGGTCGTCCTCTTCTAAACGCCGCTCGCGCTCGGAGCCCGTGCCTTTGCCTTGACTGTCGCCATAGCTCATTGTCGCCGAGTGCTGTCCAATAAACAGCTTAACAATATATATATATATATATACATATATATATATATATATATATATATACCTTGTGGGGAGCCCCCTGGGGCCATGCAACGGAACAATGTAGAATAACATATTGCCACGCCCGCTTCTTTTATTTTTAGGTATTCGGGTTTGACCAGCAAGGACGGTTAGCAATGCTCGACGCTGACCACGCCGCAGTGTTCGAGAAGCTTCGCGATTGTAGTAAATCACCTTGTTAAGATTGCGCGCACGACGCGAATAGCCTAGATTATTCCAGAGCTTGCGCGACCACCAGTGATAAGACTGGAAAGTTCGAAGCGTGATGTATAAAAGACGGCGCGCCCCAGCCATGGGCAGTTTTTATCCGCGGCCGATGCCCTGTTCGCCGATATCAGTGTACAGCTTGTATTGCCGTATTTTGAGTTTTCATTTCCTGGCCACAAGTTCGGCCAATTAAAGAGTTTCATTTTGAGCACGCCGGCTGTTGTCTTCGTCGACGTCACGGCCACGTGACATCTGGTGGAGGTGCTGCTTCGTCCATGTTCCGGACGCCTCTGCCAGGGTGTCGGAACGAAATGTTTTTCGTTTCGGTTTTAGTTTCGTTCCACCGCAAAAAGTTCCGTTCCGTTTCTGTTACGGAACGAAAAAAAAAATGTTCCGTAACGGTTCATAAAGGTTTTTTTTATGGAAAAATTGGAAGTTGAGGTAATCATAACAAACATTGGATTTGTGATGTAGTTACTTGCCCTGCTCTTAGGAAAGTGGGACAAGGGTAAAATAGGTTCTTCAAAGGAGCGGAAGTAACTGTACCACGAATTTCTACCAACTAGCACAAACCAGTATTAATTTCAAAGTCATAGTATTCATTTTCTCAAAAGACAAATACGAATTTTTTAGTGGGCTCAATGCTTTGTGTCAAGGGAGTGAGCACGATCTTAGAAGCAGCACGTCATTGAGTGTACTCTCTGATGTGCGAGACCGCTGTTCTGATAAAGAGGTCCTGCGCGACGCACGCAGCACAGTCGCAACGAAAGCTGGAAGAGCGGACTTTGTAGAGCCCGCTGGAGAGTCTCTTGGGGCAATAATACAAGTACACATGCAAGGTACCCACTACGCCATAAATCATCCCAATTCTTCGGAAGTAGAGAAGTTCCCATTATGCCATTTTTGTAATTCTTCGGAGTCTCGTGGTACACGCTACACATCTGTAAGGCATTATGTGCACTTTGCGCTGTGACTGATGATGACAAAGAATTATGGCTGAGCACTTTGCAGTGGGTGGGAAACAGTGTGGCGGAATGGGCGCCTCCATTCCATTTCAATTCCATTGCGGGGAATTAGAACTTGCCGCAATTCCATTCCTTTCAATTCCTCGGAATGAAAAAACTTAGCCCATTCGCACTCCGGGAATGGCCGGGCAGTTCAATTCCATCAATGTAATTCCTCCACGTAAGAAAGGCATCTTGATAGTTTTATTGAGTTAAGAATGAACGCCCCATAAAGCTGATGTCATCAGATGCATTAAGAACTGCAATAGTACGCAAAACAGGTCACCAAGGTCGAGGGATAGTAGCTTGGTTACATATCTCGTACAGTACAACCACCCTACTAATTCCTATAGGGGCAGTTCTCCCGCTACCTATAGTATTTGCATGGTCAGCATGCTTGAACGAATGGTGGTGTTTTAATATTGTTTATGCTTAAAGGGGCCCTGCAACACTTTTTGAGCAGAGCCAAAAAGCGCTGCCAATCGGTAGTCGAGGCTCCCGAGAACACGCGAGCCAAATATTATAGCGAAGCGAGCGGCCTGGAATTTACAATAAATTCTCAAAATCAGCTGAAAATCGCTCCCTCTTCTCTCGACAAATGATGTACTAGTCCGCAATATATGACGCGATTGTCGGCAGTTCCACCATTGGCTGATGTTATAATCACAATAACACCCTCATTATTACCTTCGTTGTTAATTTTGAGTTCAATAAGTAGATAATATGTAGGTTTATATTGTGTTATGCCGTTAAAACACCGAACAAACATTAACATTAGCACTTACGGTCTCACCGACAGCTCGTCTGCTCGTAGTTGCGTGGTTGCGTTTTCTTCACCATGCGCAGTGCCAAAATCGTGAATATTTCTGTGCTTTTGACCATCGCCGGTTGCCGTTGAGAGTGGCAGCCGTTCGAATGTTGCCTCGTCAGCTGGAAACTGCATCATCACGTTCTCACGACCGACCGAGGCAGCGGTGCAGCATTTCTCCGATAACAATTCTGGCGCCGGCTAGTTAGGATACCTGTGTTCGCTGTATGGCGCTCGAGAGTCCCGTTCGCTGTCTGTTCAGTATGTCACCGAGCCGCACCTCGGCGTATCCTCCCCGTAGTCTCACGTTCCCGGGAAACCGCGACACAGCAACCAAGCAGACTCGCATTTTCACGAGCTGCAGACAGCCGGGGGATGGGTCCGCGCCGGCCCGATGCCCCACGATCCTTTCTTCTAGTCTTTAGTTCTTTGTTGTCAGCCCGCACTCGCTGTGCACGCACATTCAAAGAGCAAACAGCATCGAAGTACCGCCACTGGGAGAAGGGTGCACGGAGCTTTGTCGTGTTGAATACGATTCAAGCGCGAGCAGTGCGACGAGGCGGTGTATCGGAGTGTGGGTCGAAACCCATCTCAGCTGTCATTCGTTCCAAACGCACACGCAGGTTTGCGTCCATGGTTGGCAGAGCGATGAAAACACTACGGCAGTTCGAAGTGCACACCCAACATTACCAAACCGACTTGCAGTTTTCAAGCACGCGCGATACACGGTGCGATGGGCTCCGCTCGACGACGACCACGCAAGCCGACCGGAAGTGGCGCCACAGACCACGTGGTTGCGCCGAGGCGCCAGAGAGAAAAAAAAATTAAGAAAAAAAAAGCCGCCGGTGCTGACGTAACTCTTCGGCGCCACCTCGCACCTCCGCCCTCCCTCCCTTCACGCCCAGCGCAGCTTTCCGCGCGCTCGCGGCGTTGAGTATAGGGAGAAAGCTGCAGAACGTGATCTCTATAATTTGGTAACACCACTTAGACTTGACGGATTCGAAAAATGTTTGCGGCATATGACTCGTGAAGAGTCATACGTCACTAATGAGACTATTCCAATATAACTAAGAGAGGTGTTGCAGGGCCCCTTTAAATGTGTTAATGCTAAAATGACGACGTAGCGTATTTTTATGCTGACAAAAGTAGTATGCAAGAAGACTAAGCAGTTTCGCCACGCATCTGGAGCGGTTGTGAATATGGAGAAAAATAAGATTTCATTAATGGGGAATAAGACCCTCTAGATCTGCTGGTATTAGTTGGAACAGTGCACCTCTCGGGCACCTTGTGCCTTTGTATCGAATACAGAACACTGGGCCGCACTGCTCGTCAGCACTCACGCTTGTCAAGCGCTCCTCGCAAGCATAGAAGCACTAGCGAGGCACTGTGGTGGAAGACCCGACTGCCATGCAGAGGGCGCGGGTTGAAATGCCATCCGATCCTAGAAATTTGCTTCTCAGTTATTTTTTTATATCACGCGATCGCGGTAACGGACACCGGCGGCGGTGGACAACTATGGCGCCAAAATCAGCTGTTGTGATCTCATAACAGCTTTCGCTGCAACAAACTTCAGCGCCGATAATGCCCTCTCTACACTGGCCTGCGTGACAGGCGCGCAAAAATCCACTTGCGTTAATATAAACAGCTCTGGTTGCCACTGCTTTCCTTTTTCGCACAAATTCAACATATCTTTGCTTTGGAATTCCTGCCTGAGGTACGCGCTAATACCGTACCCTGAGATATGCTCACATTGCATGAGCTCAGTTGCTCCGGATTGTGAAGTTTTCTCGTGAGCCGAAAAATGATTGAAAAAATTGCGTTTTCCCTCTGGAACGAAATAATAGATAAAGTTTCGGTTACGGTTTCGTTCCGGACCAAAATATCGTTTTTTTTTTTCGTTTTTCGTTTTCGGTTTTCATTCCGTTTCCGACACCCTGGACTCTGCAAGACTGTGATCCAAGTCCACGTCGTCAACAAGAAGACCCAAAAGACATCCCGGATCGTCGAGCTAGCTGCAGGCAGCAAGGACTACAAACGGAGTTCGGATCCCTACCTGACATTACAAGAGCCAAGACGACAAAGCAAGCGGCCACGATGACAGCCACTGTGCCGCCTACCGATCCTTCTCCGGCAGCCCAAGGAGCTGCCAACCTTCTGCGGATCGGCATTCGAAGATCCCGAAAGCTGGCTCGAAGCCTACGACCGATCGCCGTTTTCAATGCCTGGACCAGCGAAGACAAGCTACGGCATGTCTATTTCGCTTTGCAAGACACCGCTCGGACCTGGTTCAAGAACCAAGAGATACCTGACAACGTAGGACATTTTTCACACCAGGTTCCTCACCACATTCACGAGCGTTGTCCGCAAGGAGCGGGGGAAAAGCTCTGTTAGAAACCCGTGTCCAGTTCCCAAACGAAAACGTGGTGCTCTACATGGAATAGATGAACGAACTGTTTCGCCATGCTGACCCTGACATGCCCGAGGAGAAGAAAGTTCGCGTACTCATGCGAGGAATCAAGCAGGAGCTGTTCGCGGGACTAATCAAAAACCCACAAAAAGCCATCCAAGAATTCCTCTCGGAGGCAACAACCATCAAGAAGACGCTTGCAATGAGCACCCGGCAGTACAATCGCCGCGCCTTTCAAGACAGCGCAGCTGTTCATGCCCTCGGCTCCGACGACTTGCACGAAACAATCCGAGCCATCGTGCGGGAGGAGCTGCGAAAGCTCACACCTTTTGCACAGCCCGAAGTAACGTCGATTGCTGACGTTGTACACGAGGAAATCCAACAGTCACTGGGTGTCCCTCGGCCGCCAGCACCGCAGCTGCAAGCAATGAGCTATGCTGCTGCAGCCCGACGCAACGCCCCCCCCCCCCTCCTTGCCCACGTCAAGACGCCGCACCACCCCAGCAGTTCCACCGCCAGGCACCATCGCCGCCACCACCGATGTCATACCACCCGCCAGCCAGCCAGCGATACACGCCCAGGAAGACCGATGTTTGGCGCGCCCCCGACCACTGCCCACTCTGCTACCATTGCGGAGAAGCTGGCCACTCCTACCGACGCTGCCAGTACCGATAGATGGAACTGCGTGGGTTCGCCATTGACGCGCCACGTCCACAGCGGGGGTGAAAGACCATGCGACATCGCCGACTATGTCGCAGGAACGCAGTGGACGCCCCAACAACCTTCCCATTCGTCGTCGCCAGACCGTTATGTCTCACCGCAGCACCGCCAGTACAGTGGCCCAACCCTGGGCCGGTCACCTAGCCCGTATCCGGAAAACTAAGGGCAGCAACCGATGGAGGTGCGGTTGCTGTACGACGAAATACCGAAGATCCTCCAGCGCCGACGACGACGCCGCGACAAAATCTCAAGAACACGACACAAACCAGACTTTGCCCTGATGACCAAACCTCGGTCCCTGAAGAAGACCTGTCGACGCGACGTAGAAGCAGTGGGACAAGCCGACCTAGCCATGACCCAACGCCGCGATTTAACCGCAATGCAAGACGACAAATTAGCGACCTCGACGTACTATTCGACGGCCACAACATCACCGCTCTCGTCGACACTGGAGCCGACTATTCCGTCGTCAGTGGACCATTCACCAAAAGGTTGAAGAAAGGACCGCTTGGTAAGGCCCCGAAATCCGGACCGCTGGGGGCCATCTAATAAATCCCGCTGGAGTCTGCACTGCAAGAGCCATCATCAATAACCGGACTTATCCTGCGAGCTTTGTAACCTTACAGCATTGCCCCAGGGATGTGATACTTGGGATGGACTTCGTAAGCCACCACGGCGCCGTCATCGATCTGAGGTCTGAGTCAATAACACTAACCTCAGAAAAAGCGCTGCCGCCACACATGACGCCAGGAAACCCCGTATTGAATGAAGAGCACGTCACCATTCGGCCTCTCTCCAGCATCATCATTTCCGTCGGCACCGAAGAACCCGCAGACCTTGAAGGTGTCATCAAGGGTGATCAGCACCTACTTCTGGACCATCACATTTGCGTCGCAAGAGGCATAGCCAAGCTGCGTGATGGCAAACCAAAGGTAGTGCTGACACACTTCAGCCACGAATATATGCACCTCAACATTGGTACGACGGTCGCCTACATCCACGAATTCGTGGACACCAGCAATGCTTTCGCCCTCTTCGATGCTACCGAACCTGCTTCGACGGATCGACAAACCCAACCCGATTTCGACGTCAACCCGAGCCTCCCGAAACACAAGCAAGACCAGCTAAAAGCCCTGCTCCTACAATTCAGGGACTGCTTCTCGTCATCATCAAGAATTCGACAGACTCCAGTCGCGAAACATCGCATCATAACAGAAAAAAGTGCCCGACCAATCCATCAGAGCCCGTACCGAGTTTCGACGTGAGAATGCGAGGCCGTCAAGAAACAGGTCGACGAAATGCTACGCGACATCATCCAGCCGTCGAAGAGTCCGTGGGCGTCACCTGTGGTGTTAGTGAGGAAGAAGGATGGCACCCTACGTTTTTGTGTCGACTATCGTCGCGTGAACAAGGTCACGAAGAAGGACGTGTACTCTCTCCCACGAATAGACGACACCCTAGATCAACTCCACAACGCCAAGTACTTTTTGTCGATGGACAAGACCGGCTACTGGCAAATCGAAGTCGAGGAGAGAGACCGAGAAAAGACTGCCTTCATAACAGCAGACGGCCTGTTCCGAGTTCAAGGTCATGCCCTTTGGCCTTTGCTCGGCACCCGCGACATTCCAACGTGTCATGGATACAAGACTGGCTGGCTTGAAGTGGCAGACTTGCGTCGTGTACTTGGACGACATCGTTGTGTTTGCCTCAAACTTCGACGAACACCTGCGGCGGCTTGAAGCTGTGCTTCAAGCAATAAAGACCTCCGGACTTACCCTGAAGCCAGAAAAGTGTCGCTTTGCGTACGAGGAGCTCTTGTTCTTGGGACACGTGATAAGCAAGTCCGGAGTACGCCCTGACCCGCAGAAGACAGTTGCCATCGCTACATTCCAGCCACCTGACGACAAGAAGGCCGTGCGTCGATTTCTCGGACTGTGCTTCTATGATAGGCGGTTCGTCAAAAACTGCCCGCATCGCCGATCCACTTACTAACCTTACCAGGGCCGACGTCGAGTTCAAGTGGGAAACGGCGCAGGAGGAAGCATTTCAAGAACTAAAACGACGCCTGCAGACGCCTCCGTTACTCGCGCATTTCGACGAATACGCCCACACAGAAGTGCACACAGACGCAAGCAATGTAGGACTCGGCGCCGTTCTTGTGCAGAGGACTGACGGATTGGAAAGGGTAATCAGCTATGCTAGCCGGTCGCTATCAAAGGCGGAAGCCAACTATTCTACGTACAGAAAAGGAGTGCCTTGCCATAATCTGGGCTACATCAAAGTTTCGCCCCTACCTTTACGGCAGGCCCTTCAAAGTTGTGAGCAACCACCACGCCCTGTGTTGGCTAGCTAACTTGAAGGACCCTTCAGGTCGTCTTGCACGATGGAGCTTGACACTTCAAGAATTCGACATTACCGTCGTTTACAAGTCTGGAAGAAAACACTCTGACGCCGACTGCCTGTGTCGTGCCCCCGTGAACCCACCGCCGCGAACCCGCCGCCGCAAGACGACCAGGATGATGACTACTTCTAGGGAACCTTCTTGGGAACCATAAGCGATCTGACCCGGAACTCAGAGGCCTTATGGAATACCTCGAGGGCAAGACCGCCATTGTTCCTAAAGTATTCTAGCGAGCACTGGCGTCGTTTTTCTTATGCAACGGCGTTCTCCAAAAGAACTTGTCACCACTTCGAGCCAAGTACCTTCTCGTGGTGCCTTCAGAATTGCGACCAGAAGTCCTCCAGGCCCTGCACAACGACCCGACAGCAGGACACCTCAGTGTTTCCCGAATGCTGGCAAGAATACAGGAAAAGTACTACTGGCCGCGCCTTGCCGCCGACGTCACTCGCTACGTAAGGACATGCCGAGGCTGTCAACGACACAAGACACCGCCAACAAGACCAGCGGGCTTTCTTCAGCCGATCGAGCCTTCTCGGCGACCGTTCCAGCACATCGGGATGGCCCTCCTGGGGCCGCTCCCACCGTCGACTAGCGGTAATAAGTGGATCGTTGTAGCTACGGACTACCTGACCCGCTACACCTAAACAAGGGCCCTACCTAGAGGCAGTGCCGCCGAGGTAGCGAAGTTCTTCATTGAAGACATCGTTCTGCGTTATGGCGCCCCAGAGCTACTCATCACCGACGGAGGTACGGCGTTTACTGCGGAGCTAACTAAGGCGATCTTGAGGTACAGCCGGACAAGCCACCACTGGACCACTGCCTACCATCCTCAGACCAATGGCCTCACCGAGCGGCTAAATAAGACCATCGTTGACATGCGTGCCATGTACGCTGACGTCAAGCACAAGACGTAAGATGCTATCCTTCCGTACGTGACCTTCGCATACAACACCGCTGTGCAAGAAACGACGCAGATGACGCCTTACACGTTGGTCTACGGAAGGAGCCCAGCAATGACGCTCGACACAGTGCTGCCAACGGCCACTGACGAAGACAATCTCGACGTCGCTGCTTATTTGCAACGCACCGAAGAAGCTCGACAGCTCGCCCGCCTGCGCATCAAGAACCAGCAGAGGGTCGACAGCCGCCACTATAATCTTCGACGACGCCACATGGAATACCAACCCGGTGACTGTGTGTGCCTTTGGACGCCGATATGCCGTCGGGGACTTGACGAGAAGCTTCTTCGGTGATACTTTGGGCCATACAAGGTGCTTCAACGTCTCGACTCCAGACTACGAGGTTATCCCGGATGGCATTACGAGCTCTCAAAGGTGCCGTGCACGATCTGAAGTCGTCCATGTCGTGCGCCTTAAGCCGTTTTTTGCACGTTAACGAACCTGGGGACTCTGCTTTTTCTTTGTTATTGTAATTTATTTGTGTATGCACTTGTCTTTTCCCTTCTATGTTCTGTCACAAGCATCGGGACGATGTTTTTTCAGAGGGGGGCAATGCCACGCCCCGCTTCTTGTTTTATTTTGATGTACAGTAGACTCGCGATAATTCAAACTCTGATAATTCAAACTTTCAGTTAATTCAAACAAATCTTAAATTTTTGGTTGGCCCACTATGTTTTCAATATATTTTAAAGCTGCTTAATTCAAACTGCCTCACTGCACAAATTTAGATAATTCAAACTTTTTGCTTGTCCATGTCTGGAAATATCTGCTGCCTTTGTTGCTTCTAGCTGAACATTCACGTTTTTCTCTTACCAACAGGCGCAAATAAAGCCTGCTTACAAAATGGCCAAACTAGCCGAACATTGTGCACGAATAATCTCCTGCTGACCGATGAAAAAAAAACTGTACGGTCTGGGTTTGATCTATCGCATGCTAAACATTTCTTAAAGGGCCCGTAAACAGGCTGCGACTTTTTTTTTACACCCTTCAAACAAGCTCGCTAATTCGTACAGTAGACCGCGGCGATCACGTTTTCCGAATATTACAGCGCTGCGCGCCGCGCAGACCCTTCATTTCGAAAAACTATTCCTGCGCTTCTTTCCTACGCCTGACCAATCCTCCTCGTACACGCAGTGACGCAAACTCGGCGATCGGCGAGTTGACATAGCACTGAGCTCGTTGACTGGTCTAAGCCAGGTCTCAAGAAACAGTAGTCGAGTTAACGTCAGTTCCTGTTCCCACCCACCGCTACGAAACTGCGCCTTGTTTCTTGGCCCTGCGGTGATGCGGTTTCGGCCACGCAGAACGCAGTTGTCATGCGTATGTTCCCGTACTGCATGGCACCTGCACGCAGTTTGCCTTCGACATGAGCAATATATATATATATATATATATATATATATATATATATATATAAGTGGCTATTTATTAGGGGTAGAAGAAATGAGGAAATAGAAGACGCTTCTTTCTGTCTCCCGTATCGGGGTCACGGCTAAGCGCCTTGCGGGGAGGGGGAGTGGGCTTAAAAGGGATAGAGAGAGAGATAGTGAGAGAGATAGTGAGAAGGAGAGTAGCTAGGGTATTAGGAGAGGAGGTCTTACACCCTGGCACGGGAAGGAGGCCAGCGCATCTCGATTAAATATCATGGAGATTAGCGGGTCCCGCAAACTCCAGGAAAGCCCGCAGGGCTGGCAGTGGTGACCGCGCAGGGAAGAGAATGTCCTCCACGGATGTCGCTGGTAGCCCATGATGTTGGTAGTGGCTCACCAGTCTGCGTCGCTCAGCGGATAACGCTGGGCAGGAGCAGATGATGTGCTCGAGTGTTTCGGTCTCGCCGCATCTGCTGCACGCAGCTGATGTGCAGCGTCCCGTGGAATGCATTCGTGCCGCGGGCCAGGCACTACCAGTCCGCAGACGTAGAAGGAGCACCCGCTTGTTCCTCTCCAGGCCAGACTCCGGGAGGGGTGGTGGTGGCTTGCCGCTGGCCACTCGCTTGTCCGGGTGGATGGTGAGGAGCAGCTGCCGTAGGCGCTGTCGAGAGAAGTCTGCTGCCGCTACTGCCGAGGTCACCGGGGTGTCGCCATGGTGTGCTGCCCTGGCGGCGGCATCTGCCTCATTTCCAGCTATCCCAACGTGGGATGGAAGCCAGTGGAGGGACAGATGCACGCCGCTGGCTCGTAGGGCAGTGAGCTTAGCGTGCAGCAAAGCCATGGTGACTCCGGCTTGATCAGGCTGCAGCAGGGTTTGTAGGCCAGGCCAGGAGTCGGTGATGATCACCACGGGCAGCTCAGGCAGATTGGCAGCCAGATGGTCGGCAGCCAGATGGAGACCAGCCAGTTCCGCAGCAGTGGAGCTAGAATGAAAGGGCAGCCGGCACCGGATGGTCGTTCCAGTCTCTGGGATGACGCAGGCAGCTGCAGCCGAGCGGGCGCTGTTCAGGACCGACCCATCCGTGAACAGCAGGAGATGGCCCCGCAGACTCTCGTGGATTTTCTCCATGGCTGCCTGCTGGAGTTCACACGCCGGAGTTCGCCTTTTGCTGAGCTTGTCCAGCTCTAAGTGCATGTCAAGGGGCTGTTGGAGAGGTGGAAGGGGCTGCACTCTGATGGGGTGCTGAGGTACCATCTCCTCGTAGAGCGCGCATTCTTCCCATGCGTGAGGCAGGCCGGTTCCGGAGTCTTTGAAGGAGGGCGGAACCCCCAGGGGCTCGATGGAGACGGTCTACATGATTGAGGGACTGTCGCAGCATAGTGAGTGACAGCGGCCAGCTACTAGCCTCAGCCAGTGACGCAGCCACCGTTGACTAGGCGTGGGAGTCCGAGAAAGTGCCGGATTGCCTGGCGGTGCTGTAGCTCCAGCCGCTCTCTTCGACATGGCGCCAGCTGAACCAGGGGCAGTGCATATGTCTGCACCGCCGCTGCCGCTCCGTAGTACAGTCGCAGGGCCAGTCGTGGTGTGCAGCCTCGGCCACGGCACAGCAACTTTCCAACAGCCTTCTGCACTCTCATGTTGTTATTATGGTTTAATGGCGCAAAGGCTACAATGGCCATAGAGCGCCAAGGCAATGTAACATGTAAATGCATCGGTGTGATCAATGACTGTGGGAAAGTGTAACATGGCTGTAAAGGGCCTAAAATGCAGCGCACTAAATATGCGTAAAAAATATATATACGTAATAAAATTATGACAATGACATGAAATATGTGCAATGAATGTCAGATAATGGTATGTTGGTATCGCGGGCAGTGATGATACTGTGCATAATAGATAAAATGTTGCATATAGCACAGATAGCACAACAGTAGCTGAAGGACTACAAACATATCTGGCGGCTTATACCAAGTGACCCTACCGTGGTAGGGTCTGACAAGCCACCGATATCACCAAGAATAAAGGCTAGCCTTGCCCTCAGAGCTGAGGGCTGGGCTGCTACCTGGGTCGCCAGAATATACGCTGCAGAAAATGGACGTCGCTTAAGAAGTGTAAAAGTTTGTTAAAGGGAACCATGGGGCTGTCTGATAAAAACAGTGATGGATGAAGCGGGATATGTCTTTTAAAGATCTGCGGAAAGTGGCGTTTCCGCTCCATCTCCATTTGAGTACATTCGATAAGGACGTGTACAACGGACAGGTTCTTCCCACATCTTTCGCATTTTGGTGCGTTTGAGCCGTTTAAGAGATGGGAATGTGTGCTATAAGTGTGTCCTATACCGAGTCGGCATAGTACAACTTCTTTGTATCTGTCACGACCGGGGAAAACTGTTTTTAATACGAGGTTGCACTGTATGGAGCTTGTTGTTTATTTCGAGGTCCCATTGTTTCTGCCACCTCTTGCGTAGATTGCGGTGGACAAGCGCTTTGAGATCTTTGTATGGCACAGTGTCCACGTCAACATGGCTTTTTTGCGCGGCTACTGCTGCGCAGGCATCCGCTCTCTCGTTCTCATCTATACCGACATGGCTAGGTACCCAACATACTGTAATCTCTGGGGTGCTCGGATATGCCGTAATTAATTGCCTTTCTAAATCACTGAGGACTGGATTTTTGTTTGGTTTGCCAGTGTCCAATGCACGAACAACGCTCAATGAATCAGTAAATACGACTGATTCCTTAATGTTATTATTAGTGATGTATTTTATGGCGGTTAATATGGCATATGCTTCTGCGGTAAAAATACTAGTGTGCGTGTTCAGTCTTTGTGAAGAGGCGAATTCAGGCCCGATGGCAGCGGCAGATACAGATTGTCTAGTCTGACGCATCTGTGTAAATTTGCTGACAGCCACGATATTTGTACTGGAGTAATAGGAAATGCTGTTGTATAGCCGTGGCACGAGGATTGCGCTGTTTATCTATGTGGCAAAAAGACATGTCACATTTTATGTGGGTTTTTTGCCACGGTGGGAGCCACTCTATGGAAGGTGCTTGAGTGACTTGTTGTAGCGGTATTTCGGCTTGAGCAGCTGTCGCGGTACAGGTAAGACTGAATGGCTTTGAAAGAGACGGTCGCTTTTCAAAAAACCTTAGAGCAGAAGTGTCCGCCACGAGTTTTGCACAGGGGTGTGTCGGAATGGAAGATAGCTTAAGGGTGTACATGAGGCTGCAGTATTCACGCTCGAGTTGCATGGGCCACTCGTTTGCCTCAACGTACAGACTACTTACGGGACTTGTGCGGAACGCACCGGTAGCAAGACGAATGCCTAAGTGGTACACCGGATCCAGCATCTTAAGTGCCGTTTTTGAGGCTGAATGGTACACTACGCAGCCGTAGTTTAGTCGGCTTTTAACAAGACTGTTAAACAGCGATAAGAGACATTTAGTGTCAGTTCCCCATGATGGGTGCGACAGCATTTTGAGCAAGTTCATCGTTTTCAGGCATTTCAACTTCAGTGCCTTGATGTGAGGAATGAAAGACATACGAACATCAAAAATTAGCCCAAGAAACTTATGTTCATTCTTAACACATATGGGTGAGCCATTGATTTTGATACAAGGGGCCGGCTGAACAGATCTGGATTTATTAAACAAGACACAAACAGTTTTGTCAACATTAACTGCGAAACCATTCTCATTTGCCCATTTCGAGACATGGTTCACACCCAGCTGAATTTGCCGTTCGCAAATGGACAAGTTACACGACCGAAAGCTTACTTGGATATCATCTACGTAATCGGAGTAGGATATCGTCGGTGGGAGAGCAGTGCGTAGAGAGTTCATCTTTACTATAAAAAGGGTGCAGCTGAGAACTCCCCCCTGCGGGACTCCGTTTTCTTGTATGTATGTTTTGGAGAGTGCTGTACCGACCCGTACTCGAAATTTCCTGTCAGTCAGGTAGCTGTGTATGACGTTGTATAGGTTGCCACATATGCCGTAGCTATCCAAGTCCCTTAGTATTCCATAGCGCCAGGCTGTATCGTATGCCTTTTCAAGGTCAAAGAAAACAGAGAGGCAATACTGCTTGTGCACAAATGCTTCCCTAATATACGATTCTAGCAGTACTAAGTTATCTGTCGTACACCTGCTTACGCGAAAGCCGGCTTGGTGCGGATCTAGGATTCCATTAAATTCCAGAAAATACATTAGACGGCGGTTTATGATTTTTTCGAACAACTTGCATAAACAGCTAGTTAGGGCAATAGGCCTGTAATTTCTTACATCCGATGCATCCTTGCCTTGCTTCAGGATGGGGATTATTATGGCCTCCTTCCATGAATACGGCATGTGCCCTGTGGACAAGATTTTGTTATATAGGCCAAGTAAGCATTCCAGTGTTTCTCTGGGTAATCGCCTGATCATCTCGTATGTGATTTGATCTGCCCCCGGTGCTGAGTTTCCAGAGCTCTTAAGTGCAACATTAAGCTCGTGCATAGTAATGGGGCTGTTGTACCCTCCCTCAGTGGGTTTCTGTGGGCGGAAATGGCAAGACTCCACCGTTGTCTTATGGCTCAGAAATGCCCTTGAGTAGTGCTCCGAGCTCGATATGTGCTGGAAGTGCTCTCCTAGCCGGTCAGCCTGACTTTCAAGTGTGGTTCCAAGACTGCTTACTAATGGAAGAGGGCTAGCGGGTTGCGCCTTGAGTATCCTAGCCCTGTGATAGACTTTTCTCGAGTCTGCGTAGGAATTAATTGAGGAGAGGTATTTCATCCAACTCTCCCTCTTTGCTATACGTCGGATGCGCCTTCCATTTGCTTTACAATGCTTGAATTCTATTAAGTTTTCAGCTGTAGGATAGCGAGACAGCATGCCCCATGCTTTGTCCTGATCCTTTTTTGCCTTTTCGCATTCCTCATTCCACCATGGCTTAGCATTGGCCCTTCTGCCCGGTCCTTTGGGAATCTATTCATTTGCGGCAGATATGATGTATTTTGTTATGAACGCTGCCATACCCTCAACATCAAGGCGTTCTATAGTGCTATATAGCAGCGATGATAGCGCATAGAATAGTTCCCAGTTCGCTTTAGACAGCTTCCATCGTTTAGGCAATGTAGGGCCCTCCTGCTTACCAGTAGCTTGCAAGGCCACCGGGAAGTGATCACTATTATAGGGATTGTTGATCACCTTCCACTCTAGATACGGCATGAGCGAAGGAGAGGAGATCGAGAGGTCGATTGATGAGTATGTCGTATGTGCCGCGCTATAAAATGTAGGTTGTCCCTTGTTAAGCAAACATGCACCCGACGATAGCAAGTACTGTTCTATTATGCGCCCCCTCGCATCACAGCGCGGATCGCCCCAAAGCTGATTATGAGCACTTAGATCTCCAACCAATATAAAAGGTTCCGGCAGTTGGTCTAGTAGGTCTTCGAGCTCTGTTTTTGAGAGTCTATAGTCAGGTGAGATGTATATAGAACATATAGTTATTAAGGAGTTAAGCAGTATGGCTCGAATAGCGACCGCCTCAAGAGGAGTATTGAGCGCCATATGTTGGCTTGCTATCGAGCTTTCTGCTAATATAGCAACTCCACCGGCGGCGGAAAGACCGCTATCGCGATCCTTTCGGTATATAACGTATTGTTTTAAAAAGTTATTGTTCGTCGATTTTAAATGGGTTTCCTGGACGCAAAAGACCTTGGGTTTATATTCGGACAGCAATTCCTTAATGTCGTCAAGGTTGCGTAAGAGTCCGCGAGCATTCCAATGGAGTACCTGAACTGCCATTATGCTATCATAGAGTAATGCTTCTGCATCGCAGAAGACCCGACCCAAGGTCAAGTAATCGTTTCCGTGTTCTGCTCACCTCTTGAGCTTGCCTCTCGGCAAGCGCTCAAGAGAGTTCTGGCGGCCTTTCGGCGGTAGTGCCGAAGGGCCTTGTGCTGTATCCATTGCCTCGTTAGAACGCGCGCTGCGCGCCTGGGCATTAGGTTTAGGCCTCTCCTCGGAAGGGGAGGTCTTTTGGACCGTTGAGCCACTGGCCTGCTGGTCCTTCTTAGGTGGCGGGGTGGAACTAGCCACACCCGCCGTGGGGGCAGGTGGCCTCGTCGTCGCCCCAATGTCTGGGGTCCGGACGGCCACCGGAAGCTGCTGCCGCACTGCCCCCTTGAATGCAGCATCAGCGTAAGTCCTGTGACTAACGATTGAAAAACGTCGCCGTGCTTCTTTGAAAGAAATGTTTTCCCTGACTTTGAGTGATATGATGTCTTTCTCGCGTTTCCATGCAGGGCAGGCCCGGGAGTAGGAAGGGTGCCCTCCATCACAGTTGATACAGTGGGGTGTGTTGCTGCATTCATCTGCAGGGTGATCATGAGAGCTGCATTTAGCACACGTGAGCCGCCCACGGCAGCTTTGAGATCCGTGGCCATACCTCTGGCACTTAAAGCAGCGCCGGGGATTGGGTATGTAAGGTCTGACATGCATTCGGATGTAGCCTGTTTCTATGTGCTCTGGTAATGTACTGCTGCCAAATGTCAGGATCAAGTGCTTGGTGGGTATTTCTTTATCGTCACGTCGGATTTTGATTCTTTGGGCATTGATTACATTGTGGTCACTCCAGCCCTCGAGCAGTTCAGTTTCACTGAGTTCAATCAGGTCATCGTCGGACACTACGCCGCGGACAGTGTTCATGGATTTGTGCTTTGTGATTGTGACAGGAACGTCGCCGAATGTCTGAATGGTATTCAGTTTGTCATGCTGGGTTTTACTACACACTTCAAGAAGCAGGTCTCCGCTTGCCATTTTTCTCTGAGGGATCTTGACACAAGAAAGGGTGAGAGATTTCTGGCTGTTCTTTCTGGCTGCTGACAATGCACGACATGAAATCGGGGAAAGGCATCATTTATTTGAGGTGGGAGCTTCAAGGTTACTTCGGTGCGCACTCTTTTGTGAGCGCGATCATGTAAAGAGGGAAAAGAGTTTGCCATCAAATAGTCTTCCTATTCGGCAGCGGTGCTAGCCGCCCACCAGCGAGCCCAACAAGGGGACGTTGCAGGTTTCAAAGACCTGCAGACGTCAGCTATACACTGCAGCTATAACCCAATATATATGCCCAAGACTGGACATAGTACACAAGGTTAACCCTTGCCGCCTAGAAAAACGGAAGTGAATTGAAAAGAGGAGAAGACAGGAAAGATTTGAAGTGAGAGAGAAAGACGAAGCTGAGAGGAGAGAGAGACAGGAAAAGGCGACTGCCGATTTCCCCTGGGTGGGTCAGCCCAGGGGTGCCGTCTACGTGAAGCCGGGGCCAAAGGGGTGTGTTGCCTCTGCCGGGGGGCCTAAAAGGTCCAATCACCCGGCGTCGGCTCAACCCCCAGGATCCCCTTTTCCCCGGGCACGGCAAAGCCACGCACGGCTAGGCGTGGGAGGGGGTCGAAACCCCCCCTGCTAGCTCGGGTCCGTGGTGTCGCTACACACCAAACGCCTGCTTGCGCAGACGTCCCTGCGGGGCTTCTGCACTCTCACGGCCTTGGTGATAGCAGCTCTGGTAGCCGGCAGCCACGTGAGGCGGTGATCAATCTTCAGCCCCAGATATGTCACCTCCTTGTTCCATGGTATCAACCGTCCCTCGAGCACCAGCCTCTTGACGCGTTGCCTGGCTGCAGTCCTTGGGTGTACCAGCAGAGCCTCTGTCTTTGTTGGCGACAGGGTGAGCCCGATCGTCTTGAAGAAGGAGGCCACCGCGTTCAGGGAGCGTTGAAGAGACGTCCTGATGGCGGTGAAGTTCCATCTGGGTCCTCTCACCCACAGTGCCACGTCGTCTGCATACAACGAGCACTGTGTAGGGAAGCGCCTATCCACCGGTAGCGTAGATGGTAGTGCCGCCATCAACAGGTTGAATAGGAAGGGACTCAGAACGGAACCCTGTGGCACACCCGCTGTCACTGCCCTGGGGTCGCTGCTGGCCCGTCCGACACGCACCCGGAAGGTCCGCTGGCACAGGAAGGCGCTTACGAAGGCTCTGAGAAGTCCCGTGATGCCAAGAGCGTCTAGAGCACTCTCAATAACCGCATGTGGCAGTCCATCGAAGGCACTCTGTACGTCTAGCAGGACGAGAAGCGCCACCTCTCCTTTACTCCTGGCATTCTCGAGAGTGGAGACAACATCCACCATAGAGTCCGCTGTGCAGCGGTGGCGGCGGAAGCCCGTCTGCTGCTCCGGTAGAAAGTCCTTTGCTCCTGCGATCCAGCTTAGGCGAGCCAGTACAATGGCCTCCATGAGCTTGCAGGCGGCAGATGTGAGCGAGACGGGTCTGTAGGACGTGATGGCCGCTCCTGGTTTACCAGTTTTCCGAACAGGAACCACCACCGCGGTCAGCCAGGCCTCCGGTAGAGCACCGCTTCTCCACACCTCATTGAATGTCTCCAGCAGCCGTTGCTGTCCGGACTTGTCTAGGTTGCGTAGCATTTGGTAAGTGATGCCATCGGCGCCGGGGGTGCTGTGCCGCTTGGTCCTTGCCAGCGCAGCGTTTAGCTCATGTGCGAGTATAGGCTTCTCGCACAGTGCACTGATCTGACTGACTGTCCAGGAAGGGTGGTGTCCTGGCGGTGGTTCGGGCAAGCGTGGGTAGATGACCGCATCAGGCGGGGCCACAGGGATAGTCGCAAAGCGGTCAGCCAGACGTTCTGCCAGTGCTTGTTCGCTGATACCCAGGTAAATAGCCACAGCAAGTACTGGTTGCTGCACAGCTGGTCCGAGGATGAGACAGCGCAGGAGCCTCCAAGCCCACGAGCCGCCTTTCGCTTCGTTGAGAGAGTTGCAGATACCCTGCCAGCTCTGCCCGGTGCGGCGATTGGCATGTCGCCGGCAAACCGCATCGACTCGGTTGAAGACCCTGTGGTTTTCTGGGCAGCTGCTTTTGAGAAAATGTCTCTCAACTCTTCGTCTGGCGGCTCTCAGCTGTAGCTGGTGGATGTCAGGAAGTGGGCGGCCCACCGGCTCCCTGGTCCGGATAGTCGCCGCTGCCGCTGCCTGTGCAACCAGTCCCAGGAAGTCCCTCTCCTCCGCTGCCAGACTGAGCTGCTGCCGGAAGGCTCGCCAGTCGACAATGGTGCATAGTCTGGTCCTGGGAGTCTTTCCACCCGCCAGAGTGATAGTAATGGGTAAGTGGTCCGAGCCCCAGGAGTCCGGCTCTGTTGTCCACTCGTAGCTTGCGCCGCGGGTGGCCAAGCTGACATCGATGGCAGTGCACGAGACTCGACCTGCTCTGCTGATGAAGGTGAAAGACCCAGTGTTCAGGACCTGCAGATTCAATTGATTGATGACGTCCACGAGGTCCTTCCCTCATTGTGAGCACTTGCGACTCACCCACGTCGTATGGTGAGCGTTCATATCACCGCACAGGAGGAAATGGCTGCCGAGTCGTGCTATCAGAGTTATTAGGCCGTTGGAGTCCCACCGTTGTGCGGGACGGACATACACCGAAGCCACCGTCGTATCTACACCACGGAGCCGTACAGTCACTGCACAACACTCAAGAGCACCCGCAGTAACGTTGGCTACATCTATGTGAGTGTGCGGCAGTTCGCGCCGCACGTACACTGCGCAACGTGGCTTGCCTTGTGGGTGTTCACTCACTAAGCACGGAACAGCGTCGCACGACTCCAGTGTGCACGACGTGGTACTAGAGTAGCCGATATAACCCGGCAGTCGCAAGTCCTCTGCAGCCACGTACACCTCCTGCAGGGCGAGGACGTCGATGTCGCTCTGCTGTAGGTGTAGTGTAAGGTCCGCCCGCCGACGCCGCAGCGAGTTCACGTTCCACTGGAGAACACTCGGGCGGCGTCGACGATAATTCCGTGCAGGTGGTGCATCAGCCACGGTTGGTGTTTGATGACTGAATGGTCGCTGCCTGCAGGAAGATGGCACGGAGTGGGTTATCAGCAGGTAGCATAACCGCAACTGCCTGCATGGTCACGAGGAGGTTGGCCAGCAGCGCGTCCATGGAGGGCTGGACCGAGGGCGCAGCAGGCGGTTGTGTCGTGGAGGTAGCAGCAGGATAGCAGCAGGTAGCAGCACACGGATAGCAGCAACGCCGGGCCTCGAGGAGAGTTCCTGAGCAAGAGAGAGACGTGGAGAGTCCCGGAAGGCACCTCCGGGTACAGATGGTCGAAACAAGACCGTTCCAATGACAGTAGGGTTCACCGGCAGTGCTGCTGAGCCAGATGCTTTGGCTCGGCGTCGAGCTCCCTTGGAAAGTACAGGCCTGAAGCCCTCGTCCACCACCGGATAGGAGTTGAGGACGGTACCTCTCTCTCCTTTATCGTGGTTGTCGCCGCGGCCGGGGCAGTGCGTGGGTCAGCTGCAATGTAGGTAGAAGCGACAGGCGTAGCAGAGTGTGTGCTGTTCGACTGCCTGCTGTCTCTTCTTGTTTTTCTTTTTCTTCTTCTTGAGCTTCTTGCGGGTGAACCCACTCGTGATACACGGGGGATCCCGCAGGAAAGCTGCTGCAGTGTTTGGAGGGGCGGATGACACGTGCTCTTGTGCGGCGCCGTGTTCCTCGACCTCAGCAGATGCCTCCATACCATCGGCCTCCAGAAGCTGAGAGGCTGCGGGGGCTGGTGCAACGAGAGCGTTGCCCACGCTCGGGGAGGGCGTAACAGAGGTGTCACCTATATCTGCACTGCTCTCCAGTTGAGCGGGTGTTGTAAGATTCGAGGTATGAGAGTCATCGTCGCCGTGGTCGTCCGGGAGTTGGGCAGGGGAATCTGTAGGGAGCTGCTTCCGTGGGCCTTGCTCATCCTCGTCGGAGCTGTCTTCACGTGCGCGCTTGCGCGAGCTTGACATGTCCATATTTTCCTCATCGCCCGAGGCCGGCAGCGGAACCCCGATCCCCTCGGCGAGCAAATTATCCCGCAAAACTACGCTGGGGCAGTCCCGCGGGGTAACCTGGGCCGCGGGGTTGACAGGTTCGGCAAGTGCAGAATTGGCGGGAGGATTCGCCTTGGTATTCCGAGTTCCGCTGGACGGAGCCGTATGGGTGATGTCATTGGCAGCAAGGTCAAGTAACCACTCGTCGAGAGATATTCGGGACCTTCGCTCGAGCTCTCTCCTGGCGCTGAGTTCCTCGTCGAGCGTCGATGGCATCCTCGCCACGAGAGTCAAGCTCGCGTGGCGCCGGTGTTTGACACGAGGAGGCCGCTGAGAAGGGGACGTGGACGTAGCCATTACAGCGGGCAACTGGTCCGTCGATGAGGAACACGCGCGAAGGCGTGCCGCACACCGGCACGCCGTAGCCGGCGCACCTGACACCTGGTAGGCCCTGCTCTTGGTGTCCGCGCTTAGGCTTAGCGTGGTGACGGCATGGTCGAGGCACAAAATCACCTATATTTCGGCGAGAAAAAGTGTCCCACCTGAAAATTAGGTGTCCTTGGGATCCTGATGCCTTCACGGTGCGGGTGATATAAGATTCAGGTCGTTAGTCGCGAGAATTCACTGCGAAATCATTTGCGGAAGTCGCAGCCGATGTGAACACGTCCGCACACTCGGCGATCGCAGCGCCACCGAGCAACACGTGGAGGAAGCGTTGTTCAGTTGTTGGCTGCAAATCGAGCAGAGAAAGGGGGAATCTCCGGTAGCTCGGACAGGTCGCCCTTGCGGCAAGCGGGGTTCTCAACGCTTTTCTCTCACGCCCCTTCGTCGTCTTGGAAAGCAAGCACTCATTCCTGCTGCATTGTGAACTGTCACAAAGGTTCAAAAATACCGAAGAGCCAAAAACTGGCCGTCAAGTTGCGGAGCTGCAGCAAGCGGAAGTACATTGCGACTGATCCCGCTCGGCGATGACGTCAATTGCTGACGTCGTGTTACGTTGCCGAAGTGGGCGGAGTCACGACGACGGGCTACGCCTTCCCCTCCCTGTGGAGGAGAAGGGTGGCGAGGCCGCGCGAAAATTTGAAACCAGCTGAAACGGATGTTCTAACCCCTGTAACTTCCTTAATATAGCACGTATTCGCAAAATTATTGCGGCAGCATGTTCACATAGCAAAAGTGCGCATATTTCCCTTCATTACAATTTTTGGACCTCGTGGTTGTTTACTGGCCCTTTAAAGTCACTTCCTCTGCGGTATGCCATTTGAGAAAGCGTCCTAAGAATTAGAAGGGGCTAGCAACTGTCGTGGGATGCAACACATTTCGTCCCTTAATTACACACCCGTGCATGCCTTGTATAATAACAAAAACCAGTATTATCGCTGATGTATAAAAATTTTACTGGCAATCATGCAGAGCTGTTTATGATGTTGCTGCTGCGCTCTGAGAAACAATAAACATCGCAGTGTTAGTTGGTGTGTTGGCCTGAGTCATATTATATGAGAACTGATAATTCAAACTTCTGATAATTCAAATAAAATCCTGAGGTCCACTCAAGTTTCAATTATCGAGAGTCTACTGTATTCGGGTTTGACCAGCAAGGACGGTTAGCAACACTCGACGCTGACCACGCCGCAGTGTTCGAGAAGCTTCGCGATTGTAGTAGATCACATTATTAAGATTGCGCATAGAACGCGAATAGCCTAGATTATTCCGGAGCTTGCGCGACCACCAGTGATAAGACTGGAAAGTTCGATGCGTGATATATAAAAGATGAACGCCTCAGCCATGAGCAGTTTTTATCGACGGCCGAGGCCCTGTTCGCCGATATCAGTGTACAGCGTGTATTGCTGTAGTTTGAGTTTTCATTTCCCGGCCGCAAGTTCGGCCAAATAAAGTTTCATCTTGAGCACGCCGGCTGTTGTCTTCGTCGACGTCACGACCACGTGACAATATACAAAATATAAGATCCGTGGAAAACATCGCATTACAATGCAAACAGCAACGGGCGGCAATGTATCTGAACGCAAGCGTAACAGGAAGTATTCTTGCATGTGTTTCCAGTGGATGTGCAATGTTACTAGATAACGGAAGGTGTTGGACATAGCGCCTGCTGAAGGAGGCTTTGGGGAGTGCTTACGTCACGAGTCCTGCAGAAGCGGGTGGTTTGAACTGCCCTAACAGCATGTGGATCACCAAAAAGTGATTTTCTTTCAAACTAGGCATTTTCTTGGCAGGAAACAAGCACTACGAGGTTTCTGGAATGGTATTTCAAAAGTCCACGCCGAGTTGTAATTTCCCTTTAAAGGGACCGACAACTGATTTTTCTCGACCCAGTTTTTTACGGCGCGACAGGAAGCTCACCCTTCGTAGCGTTTGTAGCTGTATTGGTTTATCCGAAAAGCATGTAGTTATTTTATAAGCAGCATTTTTCGATCTGAAAGGCTCCAAACACGCATGGAGGCTTGCTCCAGCAACGCTGAGAATTGATAGCGATGCCGCTAGCCCTTGGGAAAGCTGTCGTTGTTCTGCTTTCGCAGGAGTTACTGTAACTATACTTAACCACCTTTATTTTGAGCTTTCCAACCATTTTTGAAAATAGCAAGCTGTTACAATGAGATGTGTGGTTTTATACACATTCCCAGCACTTGTACAGCGTTGTGTGCGCCTGCGCCCAAGGTTGCCTGCGCCTGTGTCATGGATGGCTTGTCCCGGCGTCGTTACTCTCTCGATACACGAGCCAAGCCAAGTAATCGAAAACGTAACTGTGCATATGCACGGCCACACCGAGTAGCAGCGCGCGTCATTTCTGAGACGAAGTGTAGGTAGCAAAACCATGTCGCTCCAAAATCTTAGCGACCTGGAAACTGCGTGCACGGTTGCATAAGCACGCTGAAAAGTTGCTCAAGACGCGCTGACGAGCATGGGATCATTACGTGCCACTTTAAAGCATACTGCTGACGTAGGCCTATATGCACATTATTATGGAGTAATACCTTTTAATATAAAGAAACGAACAATATTTCAATACTAACAAAACAATCGTCGACCGCGTACAGCAATCAACGGTCATGTGGCCGTCTTCATCGGATCATTCATGTTTTTGCCGCCAGATGCGCCACAGGTCATTTTTCGCGACTTTCAATTAAGAAATAAAAATATAAATCCATCTCTCACGAAAAAAACAGGGTTGGTTTGAGTCAGTTCAACGGACAATCTTTACATCAGTGGAGTCAACTCATTTCATATTCTGGGCAGTTGTCGGTCCCTTTAATGTCCTTTTAAATGGAACACACTTTAAATTGAACAACAACTGCCTCTAACATGATTAGTTTCGTACTTGAATTCTGCACCCCTGTTCATCTCTTAGGAAGTGAAAGTCCTGTTAAATTAAACATATTTTCGTTGTCCCTTCAGGCCTTGTTTAACGAGAGTCTACTGCATTTGAATGGTTATTCGAATGAAGACGGGAACAAACAGCGCTGGATGCGGGACGGTGAAAGAACAAGACAGGGTGTCGTTGTTTCACCTTCCCACATATCCAGTGCTGTGTGTTCCTGTCATGCGCCAACCAGCCCAGTTAGGTGCACTCCTGCTGATCATTCGAAATTCTCTAATATTCGCTCACCCCTGACAAACACTTTCTGCTCAAATGCCCGTTATTGTATCACAGAAATAAATTAGACTCTGTTCACATTACCTGCATATCTGCTGCACCGTGGAACTGTTGTAGATCAGGTTGCACAGGGTCTTCAGGGCCTCCACCACCACTGCAGAGGGTATGTCACAGCAGTGCACAGCATTTTGGTTCTCGGTCTTGCAAACAATTTAACCAGTCACCACAAAATTATATCACATTGATTAACTGCACCAGATTTTAACGAATCTGGTACAGTTAAAAGAGCGTGAAATTTGGAAGAAAATGATATATGCATTATGTGGATGCCTTTTCGGTTACGAAGAAAATGGATCCTTAAAATTTGACCAAAAATGCATGGGACGTATAGGGCCCTTAATGAATTCAAGGGCATCAAAAAAAAGCTACAGGTATGGTGATTAAGCAGCTATCTAGCTGAGTTTCTACGCTGGAAAACAATATACGCCTAGTGCGCGCCGACGGAAGCGCCATAGGCGGCGAACTCCATCATTGCTCTCGGGAAAGCAAGCAGACGGCCGCCGTGGTTTCCTACGTCGTTGTACGTGTGTTTCCGCGTTGTTCACGTTTCCGTAGTAAAATAAGCAACGTTCGTCGTATGTGTGGTGGCCGAAACTTCAAGGGATGTCGAATAACAACTGCTGTGGAGTGGAGTGCTCAAACACCTACAAAAACGTGCCCGGAACACGGTTTTACTCACCGCAAGGCCTTCTGGGTGATTCCACGAGAGATCGAACATGCCTGTCCGATCGCAATTTTTGTTTTGCCTGAGTTTTTTATATGTTATGTGGGCACATTCAAAGTGCACGGAACTGAAAATTTTATTTCCAAGAAACGCTCCCAGCGCGCCAAAAAAAAAAATTGAAGGTGGCGGCGCGGGCCACCCGTTTTTGCTTACTGCAATGTTTTCGGATTTCACGGCCGAATTTAGCGCGAACTATAAACGATGTGTCGAAAATTTTTGTTGCTGGTTTTAATACGCATTACTGTGAATTACATCCATGCTTTTTTTATGCCGTCCTCAAAAAGAAGAAAATGTGAAAAAATGGCAAACACGGCCGAAATCAAAAAAGGGTCCTAAGTTTGAGGCGCCTTGGCGCCTTTGCTACTTCAAACAGAAACTTGAAAACAATGTCAACTATAGAAAAAAGCCTTTGCAACATTTATACGGAAGGTCATTTTCCTACGGGCAGCGCAAAAAAAGAAAAAAATAGTTAAAGAAGCGAGTTTTTTCAAAAAAGTACATTTTCAAAAAATAAAATAAAAAAACTCCGGTCTCAATTTTGACGACAATTTTTTATCGAAGAGCGCTTATGTCAGTGAACACACGGTTTTAATATCATATGTCCTCATTTGCTCTGTTTACGAGATATAACTGGCCAAAATGACCCTTGCTGTGTGTGCTCACCTGAGTGCGACTGATGGTTGTTATTAGCTTGCATTGTGCGTAAATCTCAGTTTTAATTATTCTGCTGCAGCAAAACCTTGCTCTGGTGGCTTTTCGTCAAGAAAAACGTGTTCTCGGATTTTATTTGTGTCTAGCGTGTGCAAAAGTGGGCTGCTGCCGCCCTCAAATGGCTAACGTGTAAACAGTTTGCAGCCTACAACCTCGCCTACAATCATCAGAGTAAAGATGGGCGCGCATGTTCACCTTTGTAAACAAAACAAAGCGGATGTTCACCACGAGCTGCACCTCATAGCTGGATCTTGTTACGCTGGTCTGCGCGACGCACCTTTGATATTCACCGGCATGACGATTCACTCCACGCGGACGTTCGTTCTCCTCCGCAGTCGGTCATCACATGTCTTCTAGGCGACCGTCTTCAAAACTTGTCACTGTCATCTCTTGATACTTAACTCACAGCACTAGATCATCAAACAACACGTCTTCTGCGGTCGAGCGAACGATGCTATCACTAGAACGACATAACTTCTTCGCCGACTAACTCCTCACTGACTGACTCTGCCCCCGCGCGCTTCCTGCGCTTGCAATGCCTGTATCGGCTCGCGCCTGGGTTCGGGAAGGTGCGTATGATTCTTCTGTGCGTAGCACAGCGAAAGCTAGGGAAAGGGCGAGATCCTCTCACCGATTCGTCTGCGGAATCAGACGGCGCCGCAGGCTTGGCTTTGCTTTCTCGAATATCCCGATCTTTCGCGTTCGTTGGCTGTGTCGGTGGCGTCTCCTGCGGAGAGGGTAAGAGGCGCGCGGGCGCGCTCCCGGCGCCTTTTTATATTCTAAAAAGAGACAGGGCGTGCAAACACGGACACGGCGTTTGTGGTGTCCTGATCTCTTTCTTGTGTCCGTGTTTGCACGCCCTGTCTCTTTTTAGAATGAATACGTACCAACTAGCTCAGCTCTCTGTTATTCTAAGCCTTTTTATACTTGTTTTCTCGATGCGCGCGCTCTGTCGCGCACGAACCGTCGGCGCCAGGCTTTCATGCCGTCGTTCGAAATCTGCGAGGTGCGCTTAGTTAAGCGCTCGTTCGTGACAAACATCGTGCACAAGTCCACTTTCGTAGAGGCCCGCGCCTTTCCTGCAGCTGCCAGTGCAGGATTAGTTGTCTGGCACCCGCACGAAGGGGAAATAGCAGCCGCGAACTTCATTCATCTCCTCACAGCAAAGCTGTGCAAAGCGCTGTCGTCTGCTCGGCTTCCCGCACGTACTGTCGGCGGCGCCCGCTAGGTGGCTATCAGTGGCGCCTCTATAGGCGGTGCACGAGGCGTATAAAGTCACACTGGGAAACTGCCGGCAGAGTTTTCGTTGCATACTATGACATTTGTTAGCACTTAACAGCCTTTAACTTTCCCAGTGATGCATTCCTTCTCTCGTTTGTCCTCTGAGCGTACTTTGACGCGCAAGCAGAGCTCATCCGCAGTCGAAGCGGCACTCATGTAATGTGAGTGCCCGCAACATCGAGCGGCCGCTGCTGCAGGTTTGTCAAGCGGCTGATCGCAAGACAAAGCCTGCTGAACCATGACACCTGGCTGCGCATTTGTTGGAGTGGAGCTGCTGATTTGTGATTATGTCATGTACAAGTATTTTTAACAAATTATATCAGAGTTTCAGCACATAACGAACGACGTAGCTGTTAGGCTGGCATGGTCACATTTGACACACTATAACTTGTTAGCAACCAAAATAATGCCCTTTTTCTGCACAATGGTAGATGACGTCCTTGACTTCAATCGGAGGAATTTCTTTTTAATTAGAAATGGCCTTTTTGAGAAAATTATTTTCAAAGTTTGGCGTTTTTGGTAAATCACTTACGTTTGAGCCCAATTATCCAGTAAAACGGAGCGCGATAAAACCACGCAAATTATTTTAAGAGAGATCGAAAGTATCAAAGTTAATATGTACCGGCTTTTATTATCCTCACTTAAACTTGCTTACAGCAATAAATTCCTGAAATACAGGTATTTTGTGCGATTTGCCAAGTTTGCGATTTTTTTCTTCAAAAGTGCTTCGACAAGCAAGGGAAATAATAGACTCATAAGATTGTATTTCACTTGTTCTTTAAAGGGAATAAATATTGTGACGAAGAAGTGCACTGTTTTTTCCCTAGGTGCGCTCAAAATTCAGAAATCGCGAAATTGTCGGAAAAGTGTTTTTTGCAGCCAAAATTTGTATATTTTTTTTCAGGCGAACAAAATTTTTTTTCGCAAAACTAACTGCGAAACCATTGTTCTGGATGTAATGCCTAGACCTACAGTAAGTTCCATCAAAATCGGGAATGGTGACCGGGACCTCGTGTTCGATCTTATCTGGACACACCCACATGCAGTATTGGCACGAGCCAGGATAACTTGATACTTCGCTGTTTTTAGGGTGGCACCAACGAACCTGATATCACAGGCTGACTTCACGGCAAGAGGACAATATTCGGAATGCACATTTCGCAAAACGAGTCAATCGAGTACGAAACCAAAACAATGTTCGCGGCATTAGCAACAGCCAACAATCAGTGGCAGACATAGTAACATCGCCATCCCAAAATGGCGGCAGAGTGCATTTTAAAGATGCTCTGCTCAGGCTCATTTCACATGCAACTAGTCTGTTTGCGTCAAATTTGTTCCCGGTGAAGTGGAAATGGTGCACACTCCTTTGATTACGAAAGCTCATATCAAAGGAAAGTTCACACACTGAGGACAGATTCGTTGCATCTATTTTGCGTGCCCGAAACCTGTGTCCATGAGCGCTGCAAACTAAGGAAGATGTTCAGTTGCACGTTGACAAGGAAAACTGACAAGGAAAACAGGCTGAATATGAGAAAGTATCTGAACTTCGATAATATGCTTGCAGACATTCTCAAGCAGCTCCATGTAGACCAAGCTTGCCCAGGTAACGGCTTTTGAATAGGCACACGATCAAAACGTTTCCACAAGTGACCTCAAAGCCATCAAAAGTGGATCACTGAACAAAAGGAACTACCAGCAGATGACATTTCACTTTCTATGAGGGTGCGCTGTGCTTGCTTTTTTTTTTCCTGGTTAAGTACGGTATAAGCAGATGCTGCGCTTCGCACTTTAACACTGCACTCTTTCAAGCCTGAGCACACTGGTCGAGCTACCCTGTCTAAAACGTCAGGGTGCGGTGACGGCCGCTAACCTTTCCGATAGGTTGTGAGGAGAATTGGATTTACGCGCATCATTTAGAAGTGCTGCGATTTGATTTTTAGTTCTGGAAGTTCGAATAGTTTGAAAAGCAAAATCGACTCGAATACTAAACACTGTTAGAAAAATATTCACACCCCTATTAAAAAGCTACTGTTCCGTTATTCGAACTTCAAAAAAAGAAATACTTTTCTCACAATCTTCCTTCCCTCCTAAAACTCAATCCCAAAAAGTTCTGGCGCGCTGTCTCTCAGACTTGGTCATCAGATGTCATTGTGTGATGATGACCAACAATCAGTTCCCAATAGCGAAGGCCCACATGCATTTCAGAGATATTTTGCTTCCTTATTCACGAGGAAAAATCATTCCAACATGCCCATAGTTGCTGAAAATCATTATCACTACATCAGTCCAATAACTGTCACTGCTGAAGGCATCGCTAGTCTTACTGGAAACCCCAAGGCCTCAACCAGTGCTGGGATTGACAACATTAACTCTAAAATATTAAAAACACTGTTAATATAAGGTCATATTTTTTGTTACATATTTCAGCAGTTGTTGTCATCAGGCTTGCTACTCATGCACCGGAAAATCGCCAAAGTCATCCCAGCTTTCAAAAACGGTAATAAAAATTCACCACATAACTACCAACCCATATCGCTAACATGCAGTTGCTGTAATTTACTTAAGCACATTATCGCCTCCCATGTTTACGCTCATCTTGAACATGACTACTTTTTTCCTGAAGAGCATGGTTTTCCAGACAAGGTTCTCATGTGACACGCAACAACTAGCGATAGGCAGGAGTGTACTAAACTTGCGAATGAGGTATGACTCTGCATGTTCTCTGTCTCTCAGGGACCAGAAATTTGACTGAAGTATGTAACGTTTGAGATCATCAAAGTTGTGACCTACTACATTAAAATGCTGTGCCACCACTTTCGATAACTTCTTCGCCGAGTACCCGCGATGCCCGTTTAATCTAATATAAACAGGCTGTCTGTATGGTCAATGCACTGTTTCTGACAATACAAGCATTTGATAATGTAGATAGCATTTGAACTAGTGCAGGTAAAACTAGATTTTACATGACGGACGTAATCACTTCCGGTGCTTTTAACTATAACGTCACTCTGAAGATGCTTGCAAGTCTTACATGTTGGACGAGAGCAAGGTGTTATGTGGGCAGTAGAATGAGGCTTTACTTTTGCATGCACTAACCTGTCCTTAAAGTTACTAATGCGGCAATACACCACCCTTGGTACTTCGGGAAACGCTTTTCTAAGACGCCCGTTGCTTGCTAATTATTGGGTAATATTTGCAGAGAATATTATTTATGTCTGTGAGCACATCTGAGTATTTGGTTATACAGTAGAACCCCGCTGTTACGTTCCTCACTGCTGCGTTTTCCCGGCTGTTACGTCGTTTTCCGCCGGTCCCGGCATAGCTGCCATAGGATACAATGTATTGGGAACCCCGCTGTTACGTCGTAACTGTCGGACCGTTCCCGTATGATACGTCGCGAAGTGCGCTCGCAGCCGACCGAGTGACTACCAAAGAGAGCGGCCATGGTGCATTTTCACGCAGCTTGGCCTCGTTTGACCGTAATATTAGCCGCATGAGAGGCGCAAGCAACAGAATCTTTCAATTGATGCAAACAAAAGCATGGCCTTCGAGATTCAAATTGCAAAGATGGCGTCTATGACGTAACTGCTCGCAAAAGCAAGGCCTTCGAGATTGGCATTTACTATTGACAAAAGCGTAGCCTTTGAGATTTGTATTGCACAAACATGGCGTGTATGACGTAATTGCTTGCGAAAGCAAGGCCTTTGAGATTGGCATTCACTTCTGCCATCGCGTTGGCGTAGATTCATCATCATCGTTATTTGTCGGAGAACGGGAGGAGTTCGAGCTGGTTGGAGCTCGCATGGTCGTGCGTGCGGTTCGCGGTCGGACTCGCCGCGCCGGTCGTGATTGCGTGTGCTTAGTTCTTTCATACCTACAGCTGTTGGTGTTAAAAAAATCACATACGTTGATTACATTTCTGTGGATGAGGCCGTCCTAAGCTCCGCGTTTCTATCCATCGACTAGATCGCGGCTGAGCGCGCCAATTTTCGTGCTGCTCGTAAGAATTGAAATAAAATTCTGTACCACTAAATATTTTGCCGTTTTTCCTGTTTTTCGGCTCTTACGTTTCCCGTCTCTTACGTTTATTTCCTACGGTCCCTTCAAAAACGTATCAGCGGGGTTCTACTGTAAATGCTACCGGCTGGATCAACGTTACTAGAACAAACTCAGTTTCAAAGCTCCGTATCTCCGCCAGCGGAGGAGGGTGGTCCGAACGGCGGTCGCGAGAACTAGCGGCGCTGCAGTTCCGTCTTGCGCCACTATCGGCGCGTCGTCTGCTGCCACGGCATAACGCTGCGGTCCGCCGCGCAGTTGCTCGCGGCAACTGCGCGGCAACTTTCTTATTGTACTAGTTAGGTGGATACTTAGGCGGATATGCATAAGGTCGTCTGTATGCAGTGGCCCGCGTGCGTTGTTCATTGATTGGCTAAGAATCTATGTTCGGTCTATATTGTCACGTCCACTTCTTGTTTTATTTTGATGTGTTCGGGTTTGACCAGCGAGGACGGTTATCAACGCTCGACGCTGTCCGCGAAGCAGTGTTCGAGAAGCTTCGCGATTGTAGTAGATTGTTTTGGTAAGATTGCGCGCCGCACGCGAATGTTCAGCTTTGTCGAGCGACAACGCCGCCACCAGCGATATCGCTGGAAAGTTCGATAGCGTCTGTATAAAATCCGACGCGCTTGACCGCTTGTCAGTTGATCGACGGTCGACGCTCTGCTTGCCGCTATCAGTGTATTGCTGTAGTTTGACTTTCAGTTTCCCGGCCACAAGTTCGGTCAAATAAAGTTTCATCTCGGACCTGCTGACTGCTGCCTTCGTCGACATCACGACCCTGTGACAATATTTTAGCTGTCTACATTGCGCTTAACTTCCAAGCATAAGAGTTTCTAAGCGAATGAGGGTTTTCAGCGTAATTTTAATAACTACCACCACAATTTTATCCGCTGCCGTCTTATCTAGACCAAGGACAACCCAACACGTTTATAAAAGCCATTATAGTGTACAAAGAAGCATACTTACTCGAGATACAAAAACGTTCTAGAAAAACAGTACTCATGTTTCTACAACTTATTGAAAAAAGCTTTCTCGAAAAACGTCACCAATGCTTTGCAATGTTTACAAGACACGTTTTCGCGACGGTTAAAGGGATACTGACCCAAAATCGGAACATTTTACGAGAACTCGGTAAATGAAATCTCAGTGTGCGATTACATCGAATAGATGTCGTCTCTGAGCACTTTTTTCAGCGGATAGTTGTATTTTCGGTGTCGCATCTTTTTACGTCACATCCTTCTACGGTGCCTTAAAGAATTCGAACAGATCGACCGTGATGTGAGCACCGAGCAGTTATTCGCGCGTACTCTGTCGCTAGAAGAGTCGTCAGTATTCAACTTCAGTTTTTCAACTTCACCGAGCAGATGTTCCATGCCCGCAGCACTTCTTACACTGTACGACAGCCGTTGGCGTGTCGTGCTGTAGCCGTTCACTACGCAGTTAAACTGCTCGTCAACTACAATTATCTTTTGCACAAGTAAGTCTCCGTTCCCGGAGACACGGTACACATAGAAAAGACGAGGACCAGCGCTGGTCCTCGTCTTTTCTATGTGTACCGTGTCAAATTTTTGCGCTGAGCAGACCGTTCCCAAGCCGGCGAATGTAAAATATTCCGCACATCTTGTTCGATACCTTGTCGTAAAATCTCTCGAAAATCCACTGCTTTGAAGGCATGGCGACAGCTGACAACTGATCGGATGTCAGTGTGATGCAACTGTCTCGGTAGCGTATATAGGTAATCGCCTACCTCTCATTTTACAGTTCTATTTCTGGCGGCTCCTCCAAACTGGGCACTGGGCTTTCGCGGGACACCGTGCGTTTTGGGGGGGATTTGCGCCTAAACCCGAATATTTTGGCTTTGAAATGTGGGGTGGAAGAGCTGGGAACAAGCGCGGCACGGCACCGGGCGCGAGTTCCCACTTTCCACGTGGGATCAAAACTTCTTGTCCCGCAACGACACGACGATAGTGCTTTATAATGTCGTAACTCTCAAAATGAACGTCACAGACCTTGCATTTCGCAGTAAGCTTTCTATCTTTGCGATGCGAAGTTTAAATGGCGTAGGGTCTTTTGGAGGTCCGAAGAAATGTCATGAAGCGGAGTCGTCGTTGCGGTAGCCGCTCTTGCAGCCCGGCGCAAAGCAAGTCGGCATACCGCTCTGTGAATCTGTTCACCCTCGTTACGCTTCGTACATCATGCACGTGTCTTCGTACAAGACGCTAAGCCTGGTCAAGAACAGTCGCAAAAATGACGAGCTAACAAAGCGCAGACGACGCTGTAACCCACGTGCGCTCGTATATCGGCGGCGCCGATCACAACAAGCGCCAGCTAGACGTGACTGCAGCGCCACTAGTTCTCACGACCGCCACGCGGACCGCCTCTCCGGCGGAGCTTTTAAACTGAGTTTGTTCTAGTAACGTTGGGCTGGATGGGCTGTGCTGTGGGGTGTCTTCTAGCTAGTGTTGATTTTCCAACTTACATGCTTCGTTGTAGACCTTGCTTAGAGTGTCATGTGGATAATTTCTTTGAACTAATGTTTTCTTTAAGTGAACGTGGTCATCGTCGTCGCTGCAGATCCTTCTTATATGCCTCACCAGTCTGACAAATATCCCTTGTTTGCAGTGTCGCGGGTGATGACTAGTGTAATTTAGGAATTGATGGCTATCTGTTGGTTTTCTGCAGAGCTCATCTTTAGATAATGAATATGTCATATATGTAGCAGAGATAGGTACAAGACTTTAACGGAGATGAATTCAAAAGCTTTGATTCTAACTGTCCCATAAAAATGTTGGCGTGTACGTTGGTACAAAAGGCGTCCCCATACTAGTAACAAAAATATGTAGGTAGTAGGACAAATCAAACTGAAAATAATTAAGTGTGACTAACTTTACAAACAAGAGGTAAACTTCAGCATTATGTGTTTGCTTGCTTTGTATAAGTGACTGAGACCACTTCAATCCCTTCAGTGATAGGTATGTATTCGTATACAAGGAGCAGAGACCTAATGTTATCAGAACGGCCCGATCCGAGAGTGTTTGTGTGTTAATGGAATTTATAATTCGAAGGAAATGAGGTGCCTCTTGAACAAAGTATGGAAGAGTGGATGGTATCTTACATAAATGATGATCTAGAAATTTTCAATGGTGGCTCAGTAGTGGCTCATTTCTTGTTACTGTTTCCTCCTTCATTTCGACTCAACCAATTTGATACGCCAGCCCCGGACAGCCCCTTACTCATAACTGATTCTTTATTGGAACAAAACACATATTCATATAGGCTCACAATTTGGCAGCGCTAATCACATGGAGCCAATATTCACATGGTGTACTTAAAAGTGATAACATTTGTACATGATGATGTAACTTGAACAAGATGGCTTTGTGATCTATGACACGTGGTGTATATGGCCAAAGTAACGTGAGAATGATAAAATTATAAAGATTACAACAGAACCGATAAGCAGCTACAGTTAAACCTGCCTGAACAAACCTCCATACAACGAATTCCTCGATATTACGAAGTTTTTCTATTCCCCGCCATTACTTCATAGAAGCACATATATTTGCGACCTCTATGTAACAAAGTGGCAGCGGGAGACATTCTTCAGATAATGAAATTTCACCACCGACAATCTAGAAATTTTGCCCGGAATGTCATTTTGGCACGAGCAGGAGGCGCATGCATCTTCAGCGGTTGCCTCACCGACGACGAAGCGCGAAGGGGCGGCAGTGCGCATGGCGCACTCGCGCTTGAAGCCCCGGTGACTGCGAGGCGAGAGCAGGTGTGCGTGCAGGTGTGCGCGAGGCAGACAGGTGGGCCTACGCCCCTCAAGCCTGCGTTCTTGCCGCCGCGGGAGCATGTGCGAACGAGCCCCTTCTCCCCGTCTCTCTAAATTTCATCCAGCAGCTCGCGGATGCTGCCACACTGAATTTCTTTAGAAAGAAAAAAAGTTTTCTGCGTTGGCAGTGCCACTCTTCTGTTGCTACAGAAGTTTCTGAACTCCACTTCATTAACGTGACACCAGGTGATGGCACTGAAAAGAAATTCTTGCTCCGTGTCGTTATGCTTTGTGTTCGCGCCGCATATGTGGAGCCGTGCCACGTACAGAGTTCGCTTTTCATTTTCGACGCTGTGTGCATGTGCGTGCTTTCACTGCATGTACATGGAGCAGCCTCTGACAACGCGCAGCTTTGCATTTTTTTTTTTTTAATGCAGACAACTGGATGTCAGATTAGGCACTGGCGGAAACTGTCCACGACCATGGTGACGACAGATCTTCGAGGTCGATTCATCATGCACTTTGCTGTCTTGCGCTGTGCTGTGGGTTCGCGAGGCCGTGGCCTCCGCGATTAGCTCCGGCAATGCGACGGTACATTGCTGGAGCCAATCTTGGAGGCCATGGCTAGACGATGACGAAGCAGCGTTGCATTGATGTCCTACGAATGCTCAGTATTGCCACCTCTCACAAGCAAGCTATAGAGCAAAATAACGCAGTTTATTGCCGCTAAATAAATGTTTTGGGTGAGCTCTGCCTTCAGTTCCCCTTTTGTTTAATTTAATTTGCGCATTTCTTTTCTGAATTTTCGTGCTGAAACTGCATATCTAACGAAAACCTGTTTGTGACGAATTTTCGGGGGAGTCTCAATTTTGTTATAACCAGGTTTATCTGTACTATAACTATGCACCCTATTAAAAAGAACCTTTTTTTCCCGACCTTTAGGTATGCGCTGTCGGTGCTCATACCGTGGGGTCTGAGAGATATCGCTGCTCTCGGAACACACGGAGACAGTTCACACCGTCGGGCAACAAACATGTTTATGTTTTTATTAACCTCTTCTTTCACATACGACGAGCTCACCTAGGCCGAATCTAATACACAACTAGGACCACGCTGAGTAAGTTTACACAATGACAATGCAATACCCGGAAAACATCACACACACTCAGGACAACATAAGACCTACAATGCACCGCGTACGCGGCGTCGCCGATGATCGACTCACCACGAGGGGCCTGCGGGAAACGAGCCGCAGTATCATCCCCCCCGGACCCACCGCGGGAGGCGTCCATCCACGGCACTATCGAAACCCCAAAGAGGCCTCCCTGCTGTTTCCTGCAAGCCGGCCTAGCCTCTCCGCGGTGGCGCTGCCGGAGCCACCGTGCTAACTCGTGCGAGCACAGCGCCACATCTCCCCCGGCAGCTGTTTAACCTACCGTAAAAACCGGAATACTATAGGTCGATTTTTTTTTTCAAGAAACAGCCCTAAAAAGTCGACCCCCCGTCATATATACCGGTCATTGGCAGAAAAATTTCGCAAGTCTGGCCACTAAGGGCAACTGAAGTCAACCACCTCCATCGCCATCGCAATCATCGCCATCGCTTTGTTTACCACCAGCATTGTGCCGTGGGCGATCTCATTTTGCGTTTTTGTTGTTGCCTTGTAAATCTATTTGGGCTCCGAGGTGCTTTTTTTCTTGTTCTCGACCGATGGCCGACGACAGTTCACCGTAGGTTTCAAGAAAACAGTGATCGAGTTCTCGAAGGCACAAAGAAATCTGGTCTGAAGTGTGTGAAAGGTGTGTGGGGATGCTAGTGCACGTGAACGCGAGCAGGAGCCGTGAGTCACAAACAATAACTGAAAGATTATCTTTGCACGGGTGTTCTTGCTGCTCCAATCTTGCCAGATACTGTTTCTTTGTTGCTTCCTGCGATGCCGGCAGCTCTGGTTACAGTGGCACGTATCCCTATGAGCAGTATCCCTTCATTAGCGCACAAATTTAAAGGATCAAGTTTTGGCCTTTCTGAAGATTTTTCCCCTGCAACTCGACTAGCTCGTAAACGCCTTATTGAATATGGAAAGACTAACAACCTTCAAGCTACGTTACGATAAACTTCTCTCTGGCGGCAAAACCTTCGTCTACGACCAACAGGCCAACAAGGTAGTCGAGCGCAAATCCTAGCAGTTACCCCAGTCTAAACCTCAAACACCGCAACGCAATCGTTCTTCCATATCGTTCTTGCATACTAATATCCGTAGTGTAATTCCAAAACGTGACTCGTTATGTGGCCTCATCAGCTCATCTTCGTGTAATGTTGTTTTGCTTACTGAGACGTGGCTTAACACATCCATTCGCGATTCCGAGATCCTGCCCCTCTTTCCAGACTTCGCTATATTTCGCAAAGATCGAGTCGACAATACCCGCGGTGGTGGCGTCCTTATCGCCACAAGCCATGAACTACGATGCATCCCGATATTAATTCAATCCCCTCTTGAAATGCTATGGCTATGTTGCACTGCATCCTTCACGCGCATCCTTCTTGGCATTTGCTATCGCCCTCCTTCTGCCGATGCCGCATTCTTGCCCGCTTTCCACGATGCACTGGGCCAGATAACTAAGTCGTATCCTAACACGCCTGTCTTGCTCTTTGGTGATTTTAACTTCCCATCTATCGCTTGGTCAAATCTCGCTTCCACACTATCAAAAAGTAACATGGCCAGTGAATTCGTCAACACGTGTCTTACATTTGGGTTATCGCAAGTTGTCAACAATCCCACTCGCACTACTGACCATTCGGATAACATTTTAGACTTAATATTAACTTCACACCCTGAAAACCTTTCCGATATCGCGTACCTGAATGGTCTCAGTGATCATAAGATACTGCATGCTACTTTTTCATGTCACATGTCCAATCCAACAAAAATAAAAAAAACACTCACGCTTTATGACAGGGGCGACTACAACAGCATGTCCCAAGATTTAACAACCTTTTATGATAACTTTGAGGCGGACTTTCACCACCGTTCACTTGAAACTAACTGGTTGCTGTTTAAATCTGAATTTCTGCGCCTAGTTAAAAGATACGTTCCCACCATAACAATCAGTGAACGGAAACAATCTCCGTGGTTTAACACAACACTAAAACGTCTGAACAATAAAAAGAAACGTCTCTTTCGTTCTGCTAACTCCTCTCAATCTGACTTTCAGTGGCAGAAATACCACGCTGCGGTCAAGCAGTATGAGAAGCACGTCGCAGACGCCAAACGTGGCTTTTTTTTCAACCACGCTGCCCTCCATGCTGCACACTAACCCGAAACGCTTCTGGCAATGCATTAATCCCCAGGTGTCTAGCAGTGTTTTTCTCCGTGACAGTGCTGGCTGCCCTGTTCCGGAATCTGAGACTGCTGATGCTCTAAACACTGCTTTCTGTTCTGTGTTCACTAATGCATGGCCCGAAATTCTTCCTCATTTGCCACCGTCTAATTACCCCCCCATGGAAAACATCACTTTCGACGCTAACGGCATTGTTACAATTATTGAGTCATTAAAAAATTCATCTTCGTGTGGCATTGATGGCATAAACGCTAAGGTATTAAAAAACACCAAGCACATCACCAGTCTCTTCCTAAGGTTAATATTCCAGCAATCCCTCTGCACTGGATCTATCCCCTCTGACTGGAAAGTTGGTAAGATAATTCCCATTTTTAAAAAGGGCGACCGTACAAATCCTAGCAACTACCGTCCCATTTCCCTCACCAGCGTTTGTTCTAAACTAATGGAGCACATTCTACATTCACACATTGCCAATTTTCTGTCATCTCTCAACTTCTTTCATCCTAACCAGCACGGGTTTCGCAAAGCTCACTCTTGCAATACTCAGCTCGCATTATTCCTGCATGATGTATATTCTAACCTGGATTTGAACATCGCCACCGACACTCTTTTTTTGGACTTCGAAAAAGCCTTCGATAAAGTATCGCACATTCTTCTCATGCATAAACTTTCGCACCTAAACCTACACCCCGACACAGTTAATTGGATACGTGAATTCTTGACCGATCGCCTTCAATTTGTTTCCACCAACTCACTTTGCTCGTCTCTATCCCCTGTTTTATCTGGTGTGCCGCAAGGCTCTGTACTTGGACCGCTACTCTTTCTCATATATATTAATGACCTTCCTGTTAATGTATCATCTAATATACGTCTTTTTGCAGATGACTGTGTTCTGTATCGTCCAATAACAAATTCCATAGACTCTTCCTCTCTCCAGGATGACCTCCTTAAAATCCAGGCATGGTGCAACCAATGGTACATGTCCCTCAACGTCAGTAAGTGCTCCCACGTGTCCTTTCATCGTCGCCGTAACTATGTAGCTCCTTCTTACTCTCTCAACAACAACACATTAACCCAATGCAAGACATTTAAATACCTAGGAGTACATATATCTAGTGATCTGTCCTGGGCCCATCATATTCTCCAACTAACTAATTCCTGCAATCGCCTATTAGGTTATCTACGCCGTAACCTATCATCAGCATCCCCTGCAGTCAAACTACTTGCATATAAAACGTTGATTCGATCCAAACTAGAATATGCCTCTGCTATTTATGACAATCACCAAGTTAATATAAACAATTCCCTTGAATCAGTCCAGAACCGCGCTGCCAGGTTCATTCTTTCCGATTATTCCGACAGGTCAAGTGTATCCGCCCTAAAATCCCAGCTCTGCCTCCCCTCACTTTCTTCTCGCCGCACGACTGCTCGTCTAATATTATTTTTTAGGTTTTTCCATTCGCTGCCTCCAGGAAACCAAATCATCATTCCTGCACATCGTTCCTCTCGCCACTCACACCAAAATGCTGTATATCTACCACGTGCACATACGACCACCTACCAACGTTCATTTTTCCTGCATACTGCCGGAGAATGGAATGCCCTTCCATCCGATATCGCCCTCATCACCGACATTGCTCAATTCAAAGCTGCCATTGAAGACCATCTTTCAAGACATGAAACCTAACCTGACCCGCCAGTTTTTTCGTTCGCCCCCCCCTCATGTAATGTCCCATGTGGGACCTTTGAGGTATTATGAATAAATTAATAAATGAATAAAGCGGGCAGATCGAGTGCACCACAGAAGCATTCGCTACTGGCGAACGCTGAAGGATCACGACACGTAGCGATCAGAAGAAGACTGTTTCGGTGCAAGACCACAGCGTACCTAGAGGTGGAAACGAAGGTTGCACAGTTTAACTGGGAGCCGCGCTGGCGTCGTGATTGCTACCGGTGACCTCAAAGTGCATCCAAATCAATGCTGTCAAGACGGTTGTGACATTTTACAAAGATAATGCCTGAGCCCATCTTTTGGCTTTCTGCCATGTGGAACTTACGTGTAAATAAATGGCATTTTCACTGTGCACCATTTGAAAGTGCGCTTGTTACACGGTAAAGGCGCACGCCTTCCGATACTTTGGCTATTCCATGTTTGTTTTTTTTTAGATTTTCAGTAGTTAGAAATGGGGGGTTTGACCTATATTCCGGTTTTTACGGCAACTGCGGCCTATCCGCGAGACATGCGTGCACCATGAGGCGCAATCGGCTTTACAGGGAGTGATAGCACCCCCACATCCCCCCAACCCCGGTAAAAAGAATAACTAAAAAAAACACAGCTACACAAGCTCTATGAAAGAAGGCAACACATCCACGGCGCAATACTAATGCAGAGAGTTTTTTCAACGAAGTGCCTCTAAAAAGGACAGTTCACAATGTTAGAACATTTTCGAAGGTTCCTTGACACAATCTAGGCCCTTTCTTTTCATAAAGAAAGTTTCTTTGAGCTCACATGCACCGTTGTCTAGATTCTAATCCAATACCAAAGTTTGCATCCACAGGCTTTACAATGAATCGCCAGGTTGGACACGGTCAAGTGAACGTTCATGCTCTCTCAGCCGTTCGTTTGAACATTGCCCCATTGGTCTTATGTAAACCTCACTGCATGTTAGCGGGATCCGTTAAACTACACTTTCCTTGCACCTGACAAACGATTTGGCATGCTGGGTTCCACAGGTCATCTTCCTTGTTTCTTGGTTATTAATGCGAGCGCACAAAGGAGCAAGTTTAAAAGGGGCTGAGGAAACTACCGCAATCTTGAGCTTCTTAGTGACCTTCAGGTTGTGGGCTACACGGTGAGACTTCCCTTCCTGAATTCCTCCCCTTGCGCGTTTCTAGTTCTTTTGCCTCAAACCCTTTGGTGCACAGACGCTATTCCTGCTGTTAAAGCTGTCCGTGGGAAGCCTGCCTTTGTAGACTTTCAATCAGCTGAAAGCTGCTTTGCATGCAATGTTTACATGATTTCTTGATAGAGGATTCCAATGCCACTGCGGCTATGGCTCTCTTCAGAGTATTAAAAGGTGCTGACTGACCAGACAAAAGCTTTTTTTTGGGCTCCAGGGTGGTACATCCAGTGCATCTCTTCTGTTCCAAAAGAGAGCTATAGGTCTAAAAATTGTAACTTATTGTTTTCGAGTAGTAGTTCGCGAGTGTAGTGACTATCTTCTCTAAAAATCTAGAATTTCTTGTACAGTTCGTTGATGGTCTGATGGATCCTGCCTATTTAACCCTATTAGAAAATCATTAACGTAGCTAAATGCTTTCAAGTCCTTCCTTTTGTCAAACATGCTGTCCAAAATACCATCAACAGCCGAGAGGAAAGTGTTGCTTAGAACTGGAGCTACACAGGACCCTATATAGATGCTCCTTCTTTGAGTATAAACCCAATCCTTGAATATCGACTGCACCATGTAAATATCGACTACATGTCATTAGCGCTGCCAAATTTTGTGCCTACATGAATACGTGTTTTTTTTTAATAAAGAACCAGTTGTCACTAAGCACCTGTCCATGTCACTTGTTGTGTTTGTCTCACTGGCGCCTTGTTCCTTCCGTTAACATGCACCAACCAGCCCAACAAAAAGCTCAGCTTCCTCTGTCAGGTGTGCCTTCTTGGCCTTTTGTCATTTGCGTGAACAGTGACTATACTTTTCTCTTTGAAAAATTCTTGCTGTTTTTCTGTTTGAAAATGTATTGCCCCATATAATAATTTCTCTTTTATAACCCTGTATAATATCTTCCTATTTATTTCCCTGTATTCCCTTATACTTGCTTTGTGCTTGTCCCCGTACTCAATTATTGGGCCCTGTAAGGTGTCTTGAATATATAAACATTGACAATCCATCAGCAAGAGTCAAAAGAAGGCATCCTAGTGTCTGCGTGTGTTTGTTCATGTATGTTCATGCACTCTCGTGAAACCTTTCCGTCCCTGAATGAATGAGAAGGAGAAATGATTCACCTTGAGCATGCAGGTGTTCCAGCTGGCCCAGCTCCTCACTGGGTCGGCCAGTGAGTTGGGCCACGCATGCCAAGTTGGCAAGCACATCTGCTGAGAAGACCTCCTCCAGGTGGCAGCGGTCTCGGCTCAGCAGCCGCAGGGTCTCCAGGCACCGCAGCTGGCACGACTCCTGGTCTGATGACACCAGCTCAATCAGCCGAGACACTAGTTGCTGAAACAACCAAACAGGGATGTCCTTCTGAAACACAAGCTATTGCTGGCATTATCAAAACGTGCTCATGAGCAGCTCTCTGCCAGCTCTCAAGATTATTTGTCTGCATGTTTGCACAAAAATTTACTTCACAAATTCATTCACACATGTGTGTTAAACAGGAAAGAATTTCATAGTTCTCACACATTTGCCTCATAGAACAAAATGCTATGCAAAAGCAATCAACTTATTACAGATTACATGTTTCGCGATCTGATTTACAGATGTGTAAATGTCAAGGAATGCCCGGGGTGAGCGTCAAAAAAGAGCAGGCGTCAAGCGGCCAAAGAGCAGGCAAGCACACGCTTGCGTCTTACGGTCAACTGACACTGTGGATTGCTTGCTTGTTCGTTTCATCATTGTCTGCTCCTCTTCTTCATTACAATTTAAAGAACACAACTTCATTGAAAACATGAAGAATGTAAGAAAAAATATGGCTGATCCCATAGGAATTGGTATAACACGAAAGTGAAAAGTGTCTTCACAGAAGCAGAGCTTAAGTGTAGTGATATATGAGAGCTTGTACAATATCTATTGGTGTTTGGCAGCTATAGCGCCATTTGATGTGTATGCCATGCAAAGATGACATCAACAGGCACATAACAAACACTGGTACTCGATATGCACTTCTTCAAAGCGTCGTCAATTAAGGAGAGGAATGGCACGGTGTGCACTACCGAGTAATAGGGTAACCTACTCCTGTGCTCATGCATACGCTACCACACTGCGCTTCAGCAACAGGGGAGACAGCGGTTCCTAGATTGAGCCACGGACGCGCGCACAGGCGTTTCACGTCTCGCTGGCCTCTGTCTCTCTCCACCAAGGCATGACATTCGCCCGTCGACATCGTCGCATTTCTGCAGCGCTTTTGCAGGGGCTTTATTAGTCGGTGCTATCACACTCGAAGCAGTCGGTGGCCGAGAAAAATTGTTGGTGCATGTGGAAGCTGCACTACTCCAACAACGAGCCGTGACGCGCTAACACGAGGCAAAAGGCAAAAATACCTGACGGCGTCTAGGGCAACTCCCTGATGCCAGCGCGGCCAGTGTTTCTCACTGGTATCAAGACGCTTTAACCATGACCTCCGAGATTGCATGCAATCCCGGAGGCCATGCTCATGGAGAAAAAATAGACCGGAGGGGAAACTCGGCTGCTTTCCGCGCCGCGATAGTATCACGCCGGAAAGTGGCGAAGAGCGTCGTGACAGCGCCACCTACAGAACCACGGCCGAACTGCCGCGCCGAAGCGCCAGACGCGGGAGGCTTGGAGCCCACTCTTGCCACCGTCTGCTTGCGCGCCGCTGCTCGGTGCTTGAGCGCTGGCCTTGCATTAGGTAACTACTGAAACATGATGCCTGTCGCTAAACGAGACGGCAGACGTTACGGCGTCTTTTCGCTAAGCTCGCTGGAGCCCCTTGGCAGAGAGAACAACCGACCGCGACAATTTCACGAAGCTGTCCACAATTGCTAGAGCGGTTCATTATTTTTTCGCCTTCGCATGCTTTACCAAACATATAATGTGTGTGAAAATGGCGCGAAATATGTGCCAATGAAAAAAAAAGACGTGAGTAACGGAGTTTCTTGCATATTAAAACGAAAACGAGAACTTCGTGATAACGGTTCTTCAATGTCAAGCTGCAGGAAAGCAATATAGAAAGCTGCGAGCCACACTTCATTCTCGACGGAGCTTACCTGGAAGTTTGAAATAGTTTGGAGGTGGTTACTATGTTTGCCGAGGACTTCTGACTCATAACGAGCACTCTCCATCTTCGTTTGTTTGGTGCTGCTTTTATCGGTAGTTTCAGGGATCTTCCAGCCGGTTCTTGGTTTCTTTGTTCAGCACAAGTCAGGTGAAACCTCCTAAAAAAATGCCAGGTGCCACTTCGGCTGGTCGAGGATACCTGAGCAACCAAACGTAATATTACACCTGCTGACCATTCTGCTGTGAAAGTTCTTTTCGTCGACGTAGTCGCTTGCTGTCAGTTCTCGATCCTCCCTTCCACCCTCTAGGGCATTCTTGCATGCGTTCATGGTCAGATGGAGCATTCAAAGTTCGAACGTTTTCGCGCAGGACTTGTATACTTGCTGAAAGTTGGGGACGAACCATCTGCGCCTCATTGTCAATTGCTTACAATGTTAACACTTACATCGTAGAGTAGCAGCATAGAAACTGGCGTACTTACTAAGTACATATTGTCACTGCTCGAAGTGAGCGGCAGACGTTGCTCTGATGTTCCGTCGGTTCACGCCTGCCCAAACGTGCTCCAGAAATGTACATCTCTTTCCGCGCGCAATACTTCTGTATCGCCGTTATCGACATTATTTTATGGTGCACGCTAATGAGATAGAAGAAATGCTCGTCTTTCATTATATCGAAGAACTTGCATGATTTTTGGCACGCGCCTGGCTACGAATGCAGATCCGACGTCTGCTTTTTGAAGTTTCCCAGTTTCTTTCTTTCGTTGTGAGCTGAAAAGCATCTAATCTAAAATAGAAATAATAAAACATATTGCCACTAATATGCTCTACACGCGCCTTATTTCCTTGTGGCAAACCACGTAGGCGAAAAACTTTTATGACTGCATCCGGTAGCGTAGTGCAGTCGGCCAGTCGCAGACGTAGCAGCATAGACAACACCCAGGCGCCGTCGGAGACAGCGGGCGCGCGCGCTCTCCTACTGCAGGGGAAAAACACGTCGTTCCTTGCATCACCACAAGGCGCGCTGCGCGCACGTTCGCCAACCTCCTCTCCCAGGGTGACGTATTCGCGGCGCACGCTCGCACTGGCACGGAGTTCCCCTCCTGTCTTTCTTTCTCCGTGGCCATGCTTTAACTGCGTTGTCGCCGAATCATTCCCTATCGGCACTAGTAAGCATCATGACGCATTACTTCACTTCACCGCTCAAAGATGGCGGCGGCGCCCCGCCCCGCCTCTGGCCCCGCCTAGCCCTGGCGACAGAGAGCAAGCACCGTGCGAGAGAGAATGCATGAGAGATATAAGGCGCGTTTGTGGAGTGTCGTGCATGCGCCTACGTGGCTTGGTCAGTAGTGCGCTGGGCGCTTATCGTCATTGACCGAGAGGTCGTAGGTTCGATTCCCGTGGCGGAACTTTTTCTTTAGTTTTTTTTTCTGATTCGTTGGCATCCATTTTATCAACGTCATATCCGTGATGGAAATAAGTCACTGAAGTCTTGGTGGACCCCGGCATAAAACACTTTTGTGTTAATGCAAACATCTAAGTGCACCATGCTTTAAGTACAGAACAAATTACTAACAGCATTACAGAGAAGAGTGCCTAGCGAGAACAACATTGCCTGGCCTCAGCAGCAAATACATGGAACCCAAAAAAGGTCAATCATCGGAGACAAGGCCATGTAAAACGAACATTCCATACGTCACCACGGGTGAGCAGCGAATCTGAAGAAGCAGACCAAGAATGTTTGAGGTGGTTCTAACACAGAAAGATGACTAGTAGCGAGTGTTGCAGCTGTGGCAATCCCACAAAAAGATCAAGAAAAATTCATATTTTTCTCCAAATCTTTGGGAGTTTCTTAAGTGATGCTTATCGCTGCCTATAACGTAGTTTCCTGGCAGTATCAGCATATTGTCTTTCCTCTTCTCTCAGGCACTCGACGGTGTCTCAAATGGCCCTGTGGCACACACATCCAGTGACCATCGAGATGTGTATTTGGCATCAAAGTTTCGTAAAGCTTGAATTTTGCATATTTGGCATCAAAGTTTCGTAAACCTTGAATTTTGCATATTTGGCATCAAAGTTTCGTAAAGCTTGAATTTTGCATATTTGGCATCAAAGTATTGTAAAGCTTGAATTTTGCGTATTTGGCATCAAAGTTTCGTAAAGCTTGAATTTTGCATATTTGGCATCAGTTTTGTAAAGCTTGAATTTTGTGTATTTGGCATTAGAGTTATGTAAAGCTTGAATTTTGCATATTTGGCATCAAGGTTTCGTAAAGCTTGAATTTTGCATATTTGGCATCAAAGTATCGTAAAGCTTGAATTTTGTGTACTGGCATCAAAGTTTCGTAAAGCTTGAATTTTGCATATTTGGCATCAAAGTTTCGTAAAGCTTGAATTTTGCATATTTGCCATCAAAGTTTCATAAAGCTTGAATTTTCCTGATGTGTAGTCCTGCCTGTCGGCTTTAATCTCATCGTGCAGAGGGCTTTTATTCCACTTCCACAAAATTCAACTAAGACTCCACGGAGAGTTATCTTGCTGCATTTCTTTTGCACCGCAGGTACAAGCATTTATGTCGGTAAGGTATGTTCATACTTTGCAAGCATGGGTGAGTAGCGTAGTGGTTAAGACACTCGCCTTCGGAGAGTGGGGGCCCGGGTTCAAGCCCAAGTACCAGAGTGAAAATTTATTTTCTTTTATTCAGATTTATTTCTATATAGCGGCAATCGTGTTACGTGACAGAGGAACGGACAGTTTTCACTTTGAGTCGGCACAGAAATGCTTGCACATTCAAAAGTGTCAAAGCATAGGAATGGCCCTTACTGTCTGTAACATGTTAGATTATGCCTCTTCTACACCAATGTAGCAGTTTGGCCATGTTGGTAATTCATTTGGATGAAAACTAAAAGCACATGGAAAACAAGGACGAAAAAAGGCACACATACAGACACACACACACAGGCACTACTTCCAATAAATTTATTGTTGCAATACCATTGCTACTTATAGCATCACCTGATCTGGCCGCATTAGTGCGCAGAATTTCAAAGCCACTAGGAGTTGACACTTTCAAGATTGCCTAGTCACACCCAGAATATCAAATTCTTTGTTTGTCAGAGCAATCGATGCCTTGCTTACGCTCATTTCCCCCATCTTCTTAATCTCTTTTGTCTTGGTGATCTCCCTTGTCAGCCGATTTCTATTTCTGTCAACAACTGTGCACATGTCCAACAACAGAATGCAGCCACACCTCTTAGAATGCATTGCTAAAGAACCACCAGCCACGTTCTTGACATTGCAACAGTGCTCACATCAGCGATCATTAAAGCAACGACCACATTGCCCAACACTGCTGCGACCACAACACAACGGTAGGCAATAAACAATACATTCTGTAAACTTATTTTTGTGGTTCTTTTCGCAGCTACAGTTATTGTGTGTGCTCGGACCTGAGATCTTGCACAGCTTCTTCAGCTTGGTTGGGGCTGAAAAGACGACACGCGCGTTAGCTCGCTGAGCGATTATTTTTTTTCAAATTGTGAGAGACAGTGCTGATGTACAGCAACACACTTATGCGACTCCCGTGCTCAAACGATTTGGCCCCTGTTCGACGAACATTTCTCCTTAGCCACGGAGGCCAGCACAGGCTGGGGATAGCCAGCATCAACTAACCTCATCCTTTGCTGTTCAAAGCTCAAGGCAACTGAATGGTGGCACAACTGCTTTAAGGTGGGATGCGTGGCTAAATGTTAACTTTTGAACTGCTGTACTAATTTTGATCAAGATTTCAGGGAGGGCTCATCTTCTTGATATTAGGACATATTCCAATTTTCAGCACCCTATCATGAATACAAAAAACCTGAGAAAACAACGGGGACACAGGAAGGGAACACACACAGCGCTGTGTCCCCATTGTTTACTCGTGCTGTATGTTTCATCATGCTTAACCAACACGCCCAAGTTCACTCCATTGCAACCTACAGCTGCTATAATCATCAATCATGTATGCTAACTAAGGAAAACTACCATTTCAAAAAATAGTTAAAATGTACGGGTTATTTAACATTTCAAGTCCTCTAGAAGGTTTTTAGTCCAGGATAAGGCCAGTTACGTATTTTTAAGATGTTTTTGTAAAAATGACATCGCTCTAAAAGCGAAGATTTTTTTTTCTTGTCACTGTGTGTCAGACTAGTGAATTTTTTTTGTGTTAAAGACTACTTAGTGATCCAAAAAGTACCTTATCTTGTTCGTGACAAAATTTCAGTCTAGAAACAACCTTGTAAGCAGCTTTTGGCAAAGAAGTTTGGAAATGATACTTTTGCTAAGAGGCTCATTCCCCCAAAAAATGTGAACTAAGAAAAATGAGTTTAAAGATCTCACAGCATGTTTTTATTTCGATGGTCAAAAAAATTTATCGAAGTGACCTCCCGCATAAATACAGTGATGCTACCGAGGACTTGTGATTTGGAGCAATTTTTGGAGCAGCAAAATTTCCGTTTTGGAGAACTTTGGATCAGCAAAATTTTTGATCTTGGAGCACTTTGGAGCAGATAATTTTGCATCTGGAGCAGCAAATTTTACATCCTGAGTGCACTACAGAAGCATATTGCATTAACATTCAAGCACCTGAATATTATTATGGGGCTCTTAAGGCTAGAAATATTTCGATTCATTGCAAATCTCACGGAAAAAAATCATCTCAGGAGAACTCCATACTTCACTCGCTAATGAAAAAATAGAGAGAGAAATAGATGAAAAGGAACAGGCAGAGAGGTTAACCTGGTGCGAGTGACTGGTTTGCTACCCTGCACAGGGGTGGGGATATAGGGGTCAGGAAGAGGACAGAGAGAGAGAGATAAATTAAAAACAAAACAGAAAATGCACACATGCACACACATGCAGGTCGTCCTATCAGAGCCGTTCCGATAGACCGGTTGAACGCATGCAGAAAGCGCATTAGCGCCTGCACAGCCTTCTTCTGTGACGTTAAGTCCTGTCGGTGGCGCAGGATTCTTTCTTCCGAAAGAGTTCGGTCGTCCAGTTTATCAAGTGTGTTGCAAAGCGACTGTCTTTGCAAACAATACTGTGGACACTCGCACAGAATATGCTGAATCGTTTCATCACTTTCGCAGTGGTCACAAGCTGCGGTGTCGGCCATTCCTATTCGGAACGCGTACGCGTAGGTAAATACGACACCCAACCATAACCTGCAAAAAATAAGGGCTCATGCAGTTGACTGTTCTGGATTAACCTCTTTGGCGATTATTTTCGAAACTAGCAAATAAACAGGATACCAGATAAATAAAATTGCAATTTATGAAATAACTCTATATACATCTATGTGGTTATCGGCAGACGTGGTAGACAAACTCCATGACGTACAACAGTGCCTCAATACCAATGAGACACTGTCGCTAATGCATTCCCCTAAGACGACTCCAAGGGGAAAGCCATGTTCTTTTTCTACTCGATCGGTGTGTTGATTCTCCCCCTCCCTCTGTGCAAGCTTTCTGCACCTCACATGGTTTTGCACTACCTCCTTGATCGGCGCACCAATCACGGAAGCAGTGAAAAGCGAAGATGTCATGTGATGACATCATCACGTGACATCACGATATATGACGCCATGTTGACGTCACAAGTTTTGACGATCTATGACGTGATGATGACGACATCACATGATTATTTTTTACATCAATCGAACGCCGCCGACGGTCAATTTTGGTGTTTGATAAAGCATCTAAGGCTTTGGCATTATTATTGCATATTGAAAGTTAACCGTCTGGCCATTAACAACCTGGTCTTACATACCAAACTGTCCTCCACCATGTCACCTTTGTGCCATGCGCGAAACAGCTTCGCTTATCATCCACTTCACAGCATAAAGATAAAGACGTCCGAGAGATAATCGAAGCCCAGGCTATATCTCGCAATGGTGACACGTGTGTGAGTGCACCGTCAATTGCCCTTCTAGATCGGGAGAGGGCTTTTCTGGTTGGCTAGTGGTTGGACTGGTGGCGCCACTGTGCACGGATATATAGTTTGGTGGTTTCTGGAAATAAAATTGTTGAAGTTAGCACATTGTGTTGTCGTCTCCCTTACGTCCCGGTTTGTAAGCGCTCAATATGTTTTCGAGTTCCGTGCTAGCCTTACTTCTTTTAACAATACAATTTGTTGGTAGCGCATTCATTGCTTCGCCCTTAAGCGAAACTGTGAGTTTTTTTAACCGACAGCTATTGACCCTCAAACACGAGGGGCGGACGTGTAACATGACGCAGCCTTCACTGTGGGCCGTCAGCGACGGGCCCGCTACTGACAGCTGCGCATTTGCGGCTGCTATGACCAGGAGATATGCTTTTATTAAGCAGATGACATTTTTAAAAAAAAGCAAGCGAAAAATTCGAATTGGAACCTGAGCTCGTGAGCTCGAAAGGACAGGGCCTTTAAGGGGTATTTACCGCAGAGTGATTACAAACTCGGATGTGCTGGTGGAAGGAATTACGAAAAAGCTCTACTGGATGAAGATCCATGGATAAAGTATATCTGAGGAAAAGTGTCAACGTGTTCCCACCGTTTGCGTGCTCTTCTATAAACGTGAAGCAAGGAAAATCCGATATTGTTCCATATCTACTGCTAGCGATCCCATATTTCATTCCGCAATGTCCAAAAACAGAAGTGACAGACATTTTAGCGGCACGCATGTAGTTATTACTGAACATTGCTTTCCTTACGTGCCGTGCGACGCTTGAAACGAGCTATCAGCAGCGTTTCTGGAACAGACGACGTCCGCCGATGAATCGCCGTCCCACTTTCTCGCTACCGATAGGCCTAGACGTCACGAGCCTCTGCAGAGAGCGCGGTTTGCTGTAGAGCCGACTTGCAGAACAGAAGCTGCGTCAGCACCATGCATAGCTTTGTGGCTTCCTCGGGATGCACGCACGAGCGCTATTTATTCAGCCGAATAATTCTTGGTCCATGGTTGCTGCGACTTTGGCAGCCCCAAGATCAAGCTGCACATGTTCTGACGCACCGGCGGTGCGATTGCCGGTGATAGATGCCCCCAGACCCGAGACTTTGGCGCAGTTTGGCGCAATTTTCGTCGATATTATCAGGATGACGCAGTAAATACAATTTGGCGCACTTTGGCGCAGTTGGCGCAGGAGTGGAATCACTGTAAGTATGACCTTCCTCAACAACATGACACTGTTCTGTGACAATTTAATGCAATCGTCTTCAATTTTTCGCAGCTTTTGAGCTGTAAATGTTACTAACAACACGTGTTAGTCAAAAAACAGACCACGTGCTGATCGCAATGAACTCCCAGGAAAACGAACATACGAGCCGAGTGGCACACAAACACAGCAGGAGTAACTCAGAATTGGCGCAAAAGCAGGGGAGGATTGTCACGTGATACGTTTCCGCCAATTTGAGCTTCAGTTCCAGTTTACCAGCAACTCTGCTGTCGGCGCACAGCTCAAAATGTGCCTTCTTAATTTATTTATTTGTCCTCTTACGTACTCTCGACAGAAGGTCTTCTCTGACAAAAAAGCGTGAAAAACAAACAATCTAGCATGGGCAGTCACTACGCATTCAGCGCAGCCGCATCTTGAAGGGGCGTTTCAGAGACGCTCTCCCCAGCAAATTCGCGCCACCCTCTCGTGAAAACAATTTTTTTTTTATTCTTTTCTGCTGTACAGATGACAACCAAACTTGGTGAGCATGTTCATTAATGAACCATACACCCAAAACAACTAAAATTTGAAAATGCATATTTTTTTTCGAAAATCGTCTTTTTAGCCTCGCATCCGCCCTTAAAAGGGGCCCTGCAACAGGGCCCCTTTTTTTCACGGCGTCTCACCGCATCAAAAAGAACGCGGGACGCGTAGGTGTTCGTGTTGTCTTCAGCGCCCCAAACAAGCTCGGAGCCATGTGCCGCCAAGTGAATTCTCGTGAACACAGGACGCCGACTTGCACCAAGAAACACGTCACGTCCTTCGTCGAATGCCAAAGGAACGTCGTGTACGAGATCCCCCTGACGTGCGGACTGGTGTACGTCGGTCAAACGGGGCGGTGCCTCAACGAACGTCTAAGGGAACATAAGGGCACGTTAAAGAGTGGTACGGGAAGCAACTTGGCACTTCATTGCATAAAACAGTGCGCGTCAGCCCACTGCGCACCTGAGCTGGAGAAGACGCGAGCACTTAAAAGATATGGAAGAAAACAAGAGCGTGTGTTATTTGAAGCATATGTCATCAACAAGTTGGGCAGCAGATGCATCAGCAAGCCGTCTCTTGACCTATTTTCATGTGAAATAGACTATCTCGATGATTAGTGCGGTAGGCCATTTTATCTGGTTTTATCTGGTTTTACTATGTGGCAGTGTTAGAGGTAACACGTGGTGCTTTTCATAGCTTTATATTTGCAATCGACACAAAAATAAAGTTCAGTTGCGAGTGCGCCTCTTTCCTGTCATCTTCTTTCTTACCAATTCGTACGCGGCGCTACACCCAGAAACCTGCAATGAAATACCAACTAGCCTGCATTGACACCCTTGTCCTGCAACAGAAATTAAGCGTGTTATTTTCATAGCTTATTCTCGAACTGTGGAATGCGCCAATACCGTTGAGCAAGTGGCAATGCCAAAAACAAAGCTATCATTTTATTTCAATGGAGAAACCACTTTGGTTTTGGACTAGAGCAACGCAGAACGGCTATTTTTGTGATCGGAAGTGACATCTCGTCACGTGGGAGTGACGAAATTTGCCGGGCGTTTTGACTGGTTTGACACGACAAGTTGCATGTAATATTCCCATGGTCCCAGCTAGGCCACACCATTGTGCACTAAAATTATAACATCACTCTTTATACTCCCTCAGATGCAGAAGGATTTCCGTTTTTGAAATACAAAGTTTTGAAAAAAAATTGCAAAACAACGCTAGGTGTGGTGCACTATGGCTACATCAAGGCAAGATTTCTGGTATAAGTCTCTCACAGGCACGCAGTGATTGGAACCTACCACTGACATAAGTGGCAGAGTGAAATGCAAAAGGGAACATTTTTTTCTTGTCGTCTGCTGGGAGTTTTGAAGTTTGTAGAGTAATACAGTGATGCTACCGAGGACTTCCGATTTGGAGCAATTTTTGGAGCAGCAAAATTTCCATTTTGGAGCACTTTGGAGGAGCAAAATTTTTATCTTGGAGCACTTTGGAGCAGATAATTTTGCATCTGGGAGCACTTTGGAGCAGCGAATTTTATATCCTGGAGTGCAATACAGAAGCATATTGCATTAACGTTCAAGCACTTGATTATTATTATGGGGCTCTTATGAAGGCTAGAAATATTTCGATTCATTGCAAATCTCACGGAAAAAATCATCTCAGGAGCATAGGCGTGCGCACAGGGGGGGGGGCGAAATCTGCCCCGTACATTGACCCTTGCGATAGCAATTATATGGACACTCTCGGCGGATTTTTGCCGTCGCCGTTGCCGTAATTTTCCGTATAAATACCAAATTAATAACATCACCACGCGCATTCTAGCCGCGGGTAAAAGCTCGCGAGCGCTGGCGACGAACGCGGCTGAAGCGGAGATTAAACTAGCCGGCCGTCTGTCTCCGCCGCACGAACAGCGCGTGAGATATCTTCCCGCGTGCGGGTCTGCCGTCGATTGCTCATCAAACAGAGAGGAAACGCCCCGCCCGTCTTTCGTAAGGAGCATGACGGGACGCCAGGGGAGCGGAAGGGGGGGGGGGGGACCGCATCGTTCGAAGGGCGCAGTCGCTTGCGCGCGCGCTATCTCGAGGCATCAGGAGACGGCTCGTAAACTTGCTGTGCTCTCAACGCTTACTTCGCGTTTAGAAAACTCGGAGCAAGAAAACGCTTCGGTTCCTGGAGGGGCCATATTCCCTTAAACCAGCGTTTTGTTGAGTTACGCGAGATCGGATCCAAAAGAGTTAGCTGCTAGTCTTACTTCGTTTCACAATACAATTTTTTGGTATCGCATTCATTTCTTCGCTCTTAAGCGAAACTTAGTTTTTTTAACCGTTAGCTATTGACCCCCGAAAGCGAGGGGCGGACGTGTAACATGGCGTAGCCGCTTCACTGTGGGCCGTCAGCGACGGGCCCGCTAATGACAGCTGCGCATTTGCGGCTGCTCCGACCAGGAGATATGATTTTACTAATGAGATGACATTTTTAAAAAAGCAAGCAGGTAAATACCCCCTTTTAGGGGGTATTTACCGCAGAGTGATTACAAACTCAGACGTGCTGGCGGAAGGAATTGCGAAAAAGCTGTTCTGGATGAAGATCCATGGATAAAGTATATCTGAGGAAACGTGTCAACGCGTTTCCACCGTTCGCGTGCTCTTCCATAAACGCGAAGCAAGGAAAATTCGATATTGTCCCATATATCTACTGCGAGCGATCCCAGATTTCATTCCGCGATGTCCGGAAACAGAAGTGACAGACATTTTAGCGGCACTCATGTAGTTATTACTGAACATTGCTTTCCTTACGTGCCGTGCGACGCTTGAAACGAGCTATCAGCAGCGTTTCTGGAACAGACGACGTCCGCCGATGAATCGCCGTCGCACTTTCCCGCTACCGATAGGCCTAGACGTCACGAGCCTCTGCGGAGAGCGCGTTCTGCTGTCGAGCCGACTTGCAGAACAGAAGCTGCGTCGGCACCGTGCATGGCATCGTGGCTTACTCGGAACGCACGCGCGAGCGCTATTTATTCAGCGGAATAATTCTTGGTCCATGATTGCGACTTTATTGGCAGCCCCAAGATCGAGCTGCACATGTTCTGACGCGCCGGCGGTGCGATTGCCGGTGATAGACGCCCCCAATCCCAAGACTTTGGCGCAGTTTGGCGCAAATTTCGTCGATATTATCAGGATGGCGCAGTAAATACAATTTGGCGCACTTTGGCGCAGTTGGCGCAGGAGTGGAATCACTGAACTGTAATAACTTCCGTTCCCGTGCACCAATTTTGATAATTCTTTTCGTGTTCATCTCAGTATTCAGCACTGCATATACTCCAGTGCTGCAGAATGGAGACGGTAAAACGCTGGTTAGGAAAGTGGTAAGGAAGCAGGGACTTATTTGCATGTGGCTCATAATGCCAACAACAGTGATCATCTTTTATTGACAAGCACAGACCCATAAAAGCATGGTTCCATTCTGCGGTAGCTCATGTGTCTCGTCTGGGGTTTCAGGCTATCTTTGTCATGAGTAAGAGCCCTTCGCAAGAAGACGACGACGAAACGTTCAAAACGGCGCGAGCGCGTGCACCATAACGTGGAGAAGCACAGGGCGCGTGACCCGGGCTGTGATCGGGACGCAAGCAACGACGCGCTGGCATTGTCTATGTGGGCTTGACAGGAGAAGGTTGTCTCGCCAGCAAGCGCACTGGCGACGGGAGTGGCAGGAGTTCGACTCGGCAGCCTGTGACGCCAGCGTCCCAAGAGGTGGCCGGAGACCTCGACCCATTTCGAGTGAGGCTGCTCGGAATGCAGCAACTGCGCGCAGCCATCACCGATGTTCCTGGCGCAAGCCCCCTTTGAAGTAAGCCGCCAAAGACAGTCCCCAGCGAGCCAGGTCGGCTCTTAGCACCGGGCATCAGCGACCGCCGCTAGGGCTAATCTCGGAGGCCTCCGTCACGTCAGCAACGTCATGTGATGACGGCGACAGACGACGACAGACGACAATTTGGCAGCAACAAGGACGACGATTCGGCAGCGGCAAGGACGGCCACGGTCGTCAAGACCGTCAAGATCACCGACTGGGACACAACGTGACTGATCCCGGACATTGACGAGAAGCGCATCAGCTGGGGCAAGTAATTAGGTCAGCCCTTTTCATCTGAAGGTCAGCCCGAATCATGAACAGCACTAAGGCTAGAGTTGCCTGACTTTATTTAGGACGGGTTAGTTTGTAGTGTGGTTTGGATGTAAGTTTCGTTAGAATTTGCGGTTTTAGGGGCAAAGCTCCTCTTAGTCTAACCTTATCACGTCTCCGTTGTCCGGCGTAACCACCTTTGCAAACTGCCCACTACTTCGTCTTTGCAAACATCCCACTACGACCCATCACCGATCCTTTGCAAACTGCCCACTAAGTCTTTGCAAACATCCTACTACAATCACATCCCATCACTGATCCATCACTTCACCGACCATAAAGCCGTTATAATGAAGGGGGAACGGAAGCCACGTCTAGCTACCACTTACGATTAATAAAATTTTTTGTATAAATATATACAGTGTTTGTCACGTCTTTGGTGATGTACTGGGCTATCGCTTTGATTACTGCTGGGCGAAACCACTGAAGATTTCACGGTGTAACCATGACTGCTTCAGGAGCTTCGCCCAAGCTCTTCATCATTCACCCGTGGATATGCTGGAAATTTTTTTGGTATTGGTTTTGGTATATTTTTTTGTATTTCTTGAGTGCCATGCATGTGTTTAAATGTGTTTTGACGTACCACGAGTCTCGTTTGAGTCCATCATCATTAAACAACCGAATCTGCGACAATCTTGAATCATTGGCGACAACACGTGTACCTCAACCAGCCCCTGGAAATTGAGTTTCGGTTTCTGTTTCAAGAAACATGTGATCTTGTAGCGGTTGCCGGGCATCCCAAGATCTGGTGGAACGAGCCAAGGTTGATGTGCATGTTCGCATTTGTTGTCTTTCACAAGTTTTCACAAATAAAGGAATTTGCCTGAAATCTGAAGAACACTTATTTGGTTTATTTGTGCTTTCTATTTCTTATTTAGTGAACCTTAAGTTAGGTGAAGTGCAGGAAGTGGTTGACTCCTGTTTGTATAGCACTTGCCTCCGCACATCCTTGCCACTGGCTCAGCGATATCACCAGTTTGTGCTTGGTTATCTCGCTCGGTTCTCATGTCAAGTACGAATACAGGAAAGGTAAGACATCCGGTTAGCCATGCAGCAAACGGAAGCCGCAGTAAGTCTTGTCGAGCAAGTCAACCAAGTATTAAATGATGTCTCATTCGGGGCGTCGCATGTTTTGCGTGGCTCTGTGGTGTTTTAACCCCAGGATTTCCAGTTCCACGAAGGTTATCAGCTTTACTAGTGACAAGTTGACAACAGATGAGCAAAAGTATTTCAGTCTATTAGTTGAGCAGGTATTCATTTTGCGTGAGTGCATGAGTAAACCAAATTTTCTGCAAGCCTGACTGGGCTGACATAAGCGCAGTGTAGCTAGACTAATTCGTCATGAAGACAGCCAACCTGCTGCCAGCGAAATATGTGTAATAAAAGGCTTGAGTGCGTGTCGGTTCGGTTGCACAATTTGTTATCTTTTACTTTTGGCATGAAGGTGAAATGGTGTGAAGCAATTGTAAGCTCTTTTCTGTTCATGAAAATGCAGGTAGCAAGTTTGAAACTTTGTGGGCCTTTACTTCTAATACTGAAATACATGTAGCATAGTACTCAACGATATGAGAAATCGCTTTACAGGGAATGTCGCAGGAGCCAATGTTTTAACAAGTGGACTTTTCTTCAAGGGAATTGTGCAGCACAAGTCAACTGGTCAAAACATTGTCTCCAGCGACATTCCGTTTTGAATGATTTCTCATTGCTTCAAGCCTCCCTCTTTCCCTCAACTTCTGTTTTGATTGATACTAAAGTTCTATTAAAAAGTATGAGTGCCGTCATAACGTGATTGAAAGTAACGCGACCGACCGACCGACCGACCGACCGACCGACCGACCGACCTACCGAAGTCATATTTTCTATAAGCGCGAAGGACACGTTACACAAACGAAACACACGGGCTTCGCGCTTATAGAAAATATGGATCAGTACCAACTAGCCCGATCTCAGTGTCTTCTACCGAAGTCAGTCAGTCAGTCAGTCAGTCAGTCAGTCAGTCAGTGAGTGTGAGTGAGTCAAGTACAGCAGCGTGGTCAGCTCGTGAGTGTTAATAATTTTTGCATTCGCCCGAAGGAAACTACAGGAAACTCAGGGAGGCAGTTTCGCTGCAGGGTTACAGGTCTCACTCAGTCTTTGGCGAGGGCAGGAGGGGCATTTGCTTCCTCGTGTCCAAGCGATGTTCTTTTATCGTACACTCCATGCGCATGGACCACAGCGAGGTCGGGCATTCACTAATTGAGATCATTCCCAACGCCTGGCTCAAGTCCAGTATCTTTATTCTTGTCGTGGTCGAGAACAGAGCACACGAACGAGCAGACGGATAACGACAACTGTTTAGTTACTTAAGGATTAAAGCACGCGGGCACGCGCGGCTACATGTTAGCTCAACAGACACCATCACACACCCAGGTCCCAGAGAGCATCTTCCCGCCTGAACCTCCACTGGTCACGTGATGCGGTACACATAGCGCCATCTCCTAGTGGCTGCGCCCGCGACACCTCCTCTTCTTTGAAGTGACCCTCCTGCTCTTGTCACAGGTCAAGCCGACTCTGAGCTCTCACGGTTCGTCCACTTCTTGTTGTCGCCACAGGTTGTAGCGGCTGGAGATGTTTGCTGGTGCGTCTTGTGAGACCTCCAGGTGTGCTCACTACATACGAACGAGGCGTGTGAGCTGGCCCAATGACGGTCCCTGTTGCTGGAGCACCAGACAGAATGCGGACAGCTGTGTGCGGTTGAATGGGCTCTCTTGCCAAGGTCCTGTGTCTCCGATTATATTGTTGGCCCTGCTTGACCTTGTAGGCTTCGTTTCGTTTAGTAAATTCTACGGTGCTCCACTGTGGCCTCAGCACGTGTGGTGCCACGGGCACGTCAGTTCTTAGGCGCCTTCCCATGAGGAGTTCCGCTGGTGTGAATCCTTTCCCTGGCGTGTGTTTATACGCGAGCAGAGCCTTGTGGATGTTTGGCGATTTCTTGATCAGCTGTTTAGCAGTCTGAACTGTTCTTTCTGCCGCGCCGTTGCTCTGAGGGAAGTAGGGGCTGCTGGTTACGTGACTTGATCCCCATTGCTTGACAAACGCTTTGAACTGTGCCGAAGCAAACTGAGGGCCGTTGTCTGACAGTATGATAGCCGGTGCCCCAAAGCGCGCGAAGATCTGACTCAGTGCTTGTGTTATGTTCTCTGTGGTGGTACACTTCAACTTTTTGAGTTCAAAGAAACGTGAGTAGTAGTCGACAACTACGAGGTAGTTAAAACCATCCACACAGAAGAGATCGATTCCTATCGCTTCCCATGGGTGTTTAGCAAGTGGGGAGAATATCATAGGCTTGGCGTGTGGTTTACGGTGTTGTTGACAGACAGGGCATCTTGACACATAACTTTGGATGTGCTGGTTAATGCCTGGCCACCACACCGATTGAGTGGCTCGAGCCCTACATCTCCCAATGCCTTGATGACCGGCATGCAAGTGTTCTAGCACATCACTTTGCATGCTTGATGGAATGACAATGCGGCTGCCTTTCAGTAATATGCCATCCACTTGTGTCAGTTCATGGGCAAATGCTGAATACCTCTGCACGTCCGGAGGTAGTGCCACTTCTTTGGGCCACGACGTCGTGCAGTAATCCCTAACTCTTGCTAGAACAGGATCGTTCTCTTGTGCTGCCTTTATCTTTTCAAGCATATTGTGGGAAGCAGGCAGAAGTTCCACAGTGAGAATTTCATGTTCTACGATGGCCTTGCTAAGGCTCCTTGGCCTGCTGTTGTCCGTTTCCTTCTGTGGTTTCCTTGAGAGCACATCGGCTGTATGCATTTCCTTGCCTGGGATGTGGGCAATGGTGTAATCGAACTCGAGGAGTCTCATACGGAACCGTTGCAGACGGGGACTAAGTTCGTCCAGGCGGCTTGATGACAGCAATGGCACCAGTGGCTTGTGATCAGTTTCCACGTGAAACTGCAGACCAAGCAGATAGGAGCGGAAATGCTCGCAAGCCCATGTAACTGCCAGTGCTTCTTTCTCTATTTGCGCATATCGCGTCTCCGTGTCAGAGAGGGATCTTGAGGCATAGGCTACTGGAAGTCTCTGACCCGCTGTCTCTTGAAGGAGGACTGCTCCAAGACCGTACAACGATGCATCCGCCGACACAGTGTGATGACTACAAGGGCCGTAGTGAGTAAGCACTGGAGTCGTCGTCAATGCTTTCTTGACGGCGTTGAAGCTTTCTTGCTGTGGCTTGTCCCAGCACCATTCGGCGTCGCTGTGAAGCAGGTCACGTAACGGTTTTGGGAGCTGCGAGAGCCCCGGGAGAAACTTGGCCAAGTGGTTGGCCATTCCCAAGAAGGACCTCACTTCTGTTACATCTGTAGGCTCTGCTAGGTGACATAGTGCGCTGACCTTTTCAGGGTCGGCACTGATACCATTTGCAGACACAATGTGTCCCAGGAATCTCACTGACTGCTGGTGTAGTACGCATTTTTCTGCGTTCAAGGTGATGCCAGCTTCTTGCAGGCGCTGCAGTACTTTGTGCAGTCGTGCGTCATGTTCTTCCCTTGAAGGGCCAAACACTATAATGTCGTCTTGTAGACACGCTTGGCCTTCAATGCCTTCTAGAACTCTTAGCATTTCTCTCTGGAAAAACTCGGGTGCTGTCAAAATTCCAAAGGGCAATCGGAGGAACTGAAACCGGCCGAATGGCGTCAGAAAAGTGGTGTACTTCTGGGACTCTGGTGCTAGCGGAGCTTGCCAATAACCAGCCCTTGCATCAAGCTTGCTGAACCATGTAGCTCCGGCAAGTCTGGCCAAACATTCGTCGATGGTGGGCATTACGACTCGTTCCCGCAAAATGTTCTTGTTTAGCCCTCCGAAGTCGACGCAGATTCGAAGCTCGCCTCCTCTTTTTTTCGCGACTACCATAGGTGCGCACCACTCCGTGGCCTCGTCGACCTTCCTGATGACGCCAAGGTTCTCCATTCTCTCCAAGTTTGACACTGGGCAGCATGGGCAGGGGTACTCGCCGCGGATACGTAATAGCGCTTGGCTTGGCATCGGGGAGTAATATTATCCTGTATTCCGTCTTGAGAAGACCCAGGCCTGTAGTCAAGTTGGGGTAGTGGCAGAGAATGTTTGCAGGGTCGCTGACCTTGCTTGTTGACGCTGTGACTTCGATCGAGGAGGCTTGGAAGGATATCCAATGATTTGATTGCAGGACGTCCGAGAAGTGCATCGTGTAACTTGTCGATCACGTAAACTTCTTCTAGACACACTCGGCCATTCCAGCACAAGGTTGCGCTGAACAGACCCATTGTTGCGATTTTGGTCCGGCCGGGTCCCAGCAGCTGTTTCTGGGCCTGCTTCAGGTTGCCCATGACTTGTTCGTTGTAGAGGCTTGTAGGTATAGCAGTAACATCTGCACCGGTGTCTACTTTGAACTTCATTGGCAAGCCATTTACTGTAACGTCAGTCCTCCACGGCCCAGTGGTCAGTCAATTGACCCAAATAAACCTCTTCCAAAACGGCTTGGTGGGTGCTCTTTTTCTTCCTCGGAGAGGCAGACAAGCACACGGCGGCAAAGTGTCCCTTTTTGCCGCAGGCACTGCATATTTTCCCGTTCGCCGGGCACATAGTGCGTGATGGTGGGTGCGTTGTTGAGCCACACCACTTGCACGTCAGCGCCGTTTAATCGCGCTGTGTTTTTTGAGAGCGCTGATTTGGCTTTCCTTTGCTATTCGAGCATCCACGCATGGCGTCTATAGCCGCAGGCGTCTGTTGCTGCGGCCGTAGATCTTTTTGCTGCTGCTTGATCGTTTCTGAGTTGCGTGCAGCGGTGACGGCGGCTTCAAGAGTCAGCTCGGCGTTAAGTTGCAGCTTCTCGCTTAGTTGCGTGTCTGCGAGACCGATCACAAGCCTATCGCGGATCAATTCTTCTTTCAGATCTCCGTACTCGCAGGTTTCGGCTAGTCTGTAGAGTTCGGTTATGAACGCGTCGACTGACTCATGCGCTTCTTGCTTCCGGCTGTTGAACTTCGCCCGCTCATATATCACGTTCGTCCGCGGCACGAAATGTTTCGCGAACGCTCGTGTTACCGCGTCGTAGTTGAGTTTCTCAGCGTCGGAAAGTTTGAGCGACGCCAGGACATCTTCTGCTTCACGGCCCATCGCGTAAATGAGTGTGTTCACCTGGGTTTCGTCGTCCTGTTTCTTCAAACCTGGGATGACGCGGTACCTTTCCCATCGTGTAAACCACCGCTTCCACTCCTCGGGTCTCCGAAAGTCGAGCTTTTCCGGCAGTTCGACGACGAAAGGGTTGAGCGGCGTTGCAGGCTGAGCTGCGGGCACTGTAGGCGTTGCCATGGGTGCTGCAAAGTTCCGTGAAGGGTGTCGACTTGGGCTTGTTGGTTTGTCATACTCGTAAACTGTTGCGCGGAAAGACGTAGACGGGGAACACAAAAAGACACACACGGAGCGCACACTGTCAACAAATTTTATTAGCAGAGCGACGTGACCTTATATACCTGGCAAAAGGTCACGTCGCTCTGCTAATAAAATTTGTTGACAGTGTGCGCTCCGTGTGTGTCTTTTTGTGTTCCCCGTCTACGTCTTTCCGCGCAACAGTTTACGAGCAAAGTTCCATGTTGCGGTGCCGGCGTTTGCTAGGCCTACTTGTCCGGTGCCTTCTTCACTGCGTTGTCGTGACTTCCACGGATCCCGCCGCTGCCACCATGTCGTGGTCGAGAACAGAGCACACGAACGAGCAGACGGATAACGACAACTGTTTAATTACTTAAGGATTAAAGCACGCGGGCACGCGCGGCTACATGTTAGCTCAACAGACACGATCACACACCCAGGTCCCAGAGAGCATCTTCCCGCCTGAACCTCCACTGGTCACGTGATGCGGTACACATAGCGCCATCTCCTAGTGGCTGCGCCCGCGACAATTCTCAACATATACAGTTCCCCCAGGGACCAGAGACACCGCTTTGCGTCCCTCGTGGCGAAGGCCGCGGGGCTGGCGGCGGGCGCACCGCTGGTGGTCGTGGGCGACTTCAACGCCCCACACCACGAGTGGGGCTACCCGTCCTCGACAGTGAAGGGGAGTGACCTCTGGCAAACGGCCGCCGATCACGCGCTCGTACTCTTGACGGATCCGTCCTTCCCCACCAGAACGGGCACTTCGATCACTAGGGACTCCACGCCGGACCTTACTTTCGTCAAGGGGGTGGGGCCGACCTCGTGGCATAACCTGCACGAGAACTTGGGTAGTGACCACTTCGTCTTGGCCACCTCCTTCGAGGTGATGACCAGGCCCCCGCGCGAATTTAGGGTCACTGATTGGGACCTCTTACGCAAAATCAGGGAAGAAAAGACAGAGGAACCTGCAGACTTTAAAGACTGGTCGTCGCAATTGAAAAGGGACGTCGAGTCCGCCACCAAGACAGTCCGCACGGACCTCAAGGTGGACAGGATGGACAGTCGTCTCGCTCACCTCCTCGAGGCAAAGGCCGCTCTCCTAGCCAGGTCGAAGGGGCAGCGGCTCAATCATAGACTCCGTAAGAGGATAGCCGAACTCAATCGCACCATTGAGGAACACTGTCGCGCGCTTGCTAAGCAGCAGTGGGACGAGCTTTGCAACTCGGTCGACGGGCAAATGCGCACGGGAGGCAAGTGGAACCTCTTGAAGCAGCTCCTAGAGGAGTCGGCCTCCAAGTCCAACCAGAGACTAGCCATGGATATGGTTTTACACGAAGCCAAACAGGAGGGTTCCACGGCGGACGACATTCTCCAGTCATTGGCCGACATATACCTACCGATGGGTCCCTCGGGCGACGCGGACTACCCCAACTACCGGGGCCTCCAGAGGGAGGACCTCGACACTCCCTTCTCTAAAAACGAGGTCGGTGAAGCGCTTTTCAACCTTACTGGCCGATCGGCCCCTGGGCCAGACGGCATTTCGAAGAGGCTACTTCGCAATCTGGATGAAAAGGCCATCGTCACCTTAACAGAAGAGATCAATCGCGTGTGGGATACGGGTGACGTCCCGGACGATTGGAAGCTAGCGTCAGTAATTCTTATTTCAAAGCCAGGTCGAACCCCCGGCCTAAACAACCTGCGACCGATCTCGCTCACTTCGTGCGTGGGAAAAGTTGCAGAACACGTCATTCACAACCAGATATCTAGGTATATCGAGGAACACGAACTCTTCCCCTACAACATGATGGGATTTCGCCCATCCCTGTCTACTCAGGATGTCATGAAGCTCATTAAGCACCAGATCATTGATAGGGACACCAGAGACGTCAGGGGTATCCTGGCGCTGGATCTCGAAAAGGCCTTCGATAACATTTTGCATAAGCACGTCCTGGATTCCATTTCGGACATGGGACTTGAGTGCGAGTTTCATGGGTTCGTCACTTCGTTCCTTCGGGGCAGGCGCGCCACCCTCAAGGTGGGCGAGGTAACGTCTGATCCCTTCGAGCTGGGGGCGAGGGGCACTCCTCAGGGGTCGGTAATCTCGCCTCTTCTCTTAAACGTCGCCATTCGCGGCCTCTCCGCCCGCCTCTCTAAAGTGGACGGTGTTCATCACGCTCTTTACGTCGATGACATCACGGTGTGGTGCGACGGCGGCAGGGAAGGTAGGGTCGAGGAATCCCTACACGCGGCCCTGAGCTACATCGAGGAATTCTTGAAGGGCACGGGGCTCCGGCTCTCCCCGTCCAAGTCCGAACTTCTTTTGTATCGCCCGACGAGGAGGGGGCGCATCCCCAGGGGGCAGGTCCCTCTGGGGAAGGACGACATCTCCATTCACACAGCCATCGGACGGGTCATCCCAAGAGTTGAGGTCATCCACGTACTCGGTATGCTGATCGAGGCAAACGGCTATAACGGACAAACGATCGCTCGTATCGCCACCAAAACGGACAACATGGTCAGGCTCATCACCAGGGTCTCCAACAGCCGCGGAGGGCTGGGGGAAGAAAACCTCCTCAGGTTGTATCACGCCTTCCTAATGAGTCATATCAAGTACGTGGCCGCCGCGCATCGCTGGCACGGATACGAAAGGTCAAAGCTCGAGGTGCTGATGCGTAAGAGCATCAAGAAGGTGATCGGCATCCCCATGGGAGCCAGCACGAAGAAGCTTATGCAGCTCGACACCCTCGACGCGGTTGTCGAGGCACAGCAGACGGCCCAGGTCGGCGGGCTCTCTTCCTCGCCTGCGGGGAGGCGGGTCCTGGAGGCGCTCGGCTGCAATCCCACTGCCATCAGGGAGAGGCGGTGCGCGCTCGACGCGCAAACGCGGGAGGCCATCACGGTCTCGCCGATCCCGCGCAACGTGCACCCACGACACAATGCAGGCAGGCGAAGGGCCAGGGCGGCCGCACTTCTCAAATCCGTCGCCGGCGATCCGCGATAGGTCGCGTTCGTCGACGCCGCTCAGTACGGTTCGTCCGACCGGTTCGTGGCGGCCGTGGTAGATTACAGGGACAACCTCCTTAACGCCGCGTCGGTGTGGGGCTCGTCCCCGGCACTGGCAGAACAAGTGGCGGTAGCTCTCGCCCTCCGGGACGGGAGCAGGCCGCAGGTCTACACGGATTCCCAGGCGGCGGCCAGGACCTTCGCGTCGGGTTCGGTCTCGAGGGAGGCGGCCTCCCTGCTCTGCGGCAGAAGCGTCGTCCCCCACGTCATCACTTGGTTCCCGGCCCACATGGGGCCTCAGGTCTCCCCCGTCGTTCCCAACGCCAACGAGCTGGCCCATGCCCGTGCGCGCGAACTCACCCATCGCGCCGGGGAAACGCTGCTCGCGGGTGCGGACGCGGGGCTCCACAAGGACTCGCTCCACACGTTCAACGAGGTCACGAAGCACTATAAGCTCGGCAGGAGGGTATATCCCCCGCCGCACACCAAGCTCTCCAGGCCTCAGTCTTCCACCTTACGTATGCTGCAGACTGGGTCCTATCCCAGCCTAGCTAGTCAGCAAGTACGCGGACTCGTTCGAGCCCGATTGTCCGGATTGCGGAGATGCTTTCTGCACTTTAGAACACATGCTCTGGCGGTGTCCCTCGTTACAGCAGCACGATCGTCTAACCACGGAAGAAGAGTGGCAGAAGGCACTTCAGAGCTCCGACATCACCGTTCAGCTACGGGCAGTCCAGAGGGCCTGCGACGTGGCGGTCAGGCATGGCCTGCCCATCCCGACGTGGGAGTTGCCCGCGGCGGCTCCTCCCCCGTAAGGGGGCTTTCCGAGTCGCCCCTCAGGACCACAATAAAGTTCATTGTCTGTTCGCCCGAAGGAAACCTGCCGGACCACTTTTCAACTATCTAATAGATATTTCTATCTAAATATATCTATTCTAAATATTTCTATATTTCTCATAACTATCGAATAGATATTTCTAAGTGGGTGATTCCACGTAAGATCAAACAAACGATGGCTGGTCAACCTCTTAAATTTATTTCGAAATTTTATATATTCATACCTGCCAAGTTTGGAGAAATGGAATCCGGGAGATCTACTCAACAAGGGGAGGGGGGGGGGGTAGTGTGATAGCAATTATATGGACACTGTCAGCGGGATTTTGCGATCGTCGCTGATCTGTACAGAGGCCAAACCGATAACGTCGCTTACGCATCATCTGTTTCACGTGCGAGTAAAAGCGCGCTAGCGCAAGGGACGAACGTGGTTGAAGCAGAGATGAAACGACCCGGCCGTCCCCGTCGCGCGAAGGGCACATGCGATAACATCGCTCCACGTGCGAGGTCTGTCGTCGCTTGCTACCAACTCTCCACTTAAAGCAGTAGTGATACAAAATATTGAAGGCGAGACTTGTGGGACAGATTTGTGTGTACACAAACGCATCATCTACGAAACATTAACGGCTGATATAACCTATAACACATTTAGGATCCATTTTTAAATTGCGTGTAGCGCATCTGTACGCGAAACGTCCCACCTCGCCTCACGGCATCAAACAACAGCCACCTGCATCACGAGCTTGTGTTGGCGCCATAATTCTTGCGAGCGCTCTCTCCTAGCGAAAACAGAGCGCACCTTTTTTTATGTACTTCCACGGGAGTACAACGGCTGATGTCCTTGCCCCGGCAATTCATTTTCGGGGGGTGCTCTCTCAGTAAACATGACGTCCGCGATGCCGACTGAACCGTGTGCGGCCGCAAACTCGCCGTCTCGTTCTCCGAAGAAGCTGTACACTAAATGTGACAAAAAGTGGCTATCAAACCAACGCAAGTTATCTGCAATGTCATCGCTGGAGTGAGGCGCCGTCAGCGTGACTTGTCTGCAAATGCAGTGTGCCGGACTGTCGCCGAGCTCACCGGAGTGAGCGAGCGAACAGTTAAGCGTATCAAGGCTGAAGCTCGGCGGGCCCCACTTGCCTCCCCGAAGCGCAAGAAATTGAATTCCTCGGGCCAAACTGAGAAGCGCATCACCGGCAAGATGAGGCTGCAGCGCCATGACACGTTTGCGTTGGCAGCACTGCGGCGCAAAGTGCACAGCTACTTCATGCGCAAGAATCTGAGTTGAACCTTTCTACCATCGTTAAAAAAAAAAAAGAAGAATCCTTTCTGTTACGTGGCCAGACAACTTTGCTCTTGTGGCCAGACAAAGCACTGGACGCGCGGGGCAAAACTGGATTTCCGGGAGATTTTTCTATGACCCGTACAACCGGGAGAAACGTTCAAAATCCGGGAGACTTGGCAGGTATGTATATTACTGCCTGATGAGTGGAAGGAAGAGATCCGCAATTTGTTTTGCCTCCAAAAATTTTTTCGAAGCACAGGAAATCAATAACGACGGAGAGGTGGAGTGGAGCGCTCATTCGCTCTGCTGTTTTGGCCAACTTTCGTTATGAATTGCACGAAATATATTAAAGTTAGGTAGCTGAAATTCTTTTAACTAAATATATGCATGTTTTTGCTTCTGCTCAGGTATTTTTAGTTTTTATGTGTAGTGTAGATGTCTTTATAAAAAAAAAACCTCAAAATTGGCCCAGGAAACGTTATTTTCTTTACTTTGAAGGTCTTTATCTCAAAAAAGCCTTGTAGCAGAGCGACGAAAATTCCACATTACGTCCTTCGCGTACTTATCTACCAAACTGCCGATTGTTATATTTATATAACTTTTCAGTCAAGAGATACGATCGGGCTAAGTTCAAGAAAACACCAAACAATGAAAACTTCAGACGACAATTTAAAAAAAACCCAGCACCTAGCTATGTATGCAACGTCACCAACATAGATTTCTTCATTCCATCTTCTACAAACTTTCCCATTTACGACAACTTGTTCCTTCGCTATGCTCAATGCTAGAAGTTTAATCTTATTTACCCTAGTCTTATTACCAGCACCTAGCGACACCCGCACTATTGTTATTCTCTTTGGTCACTTCTTGCAGCCTCATGTTCCTTCTTATTTTTCCTTCTTTCTTTATCATTTCCCTTGAACCTAGCATGTATTACGCGTTTTTGTATAAATTCCACTGAATATGCCGTTCTTTAACGAGCATTTTTTTTTGCTTTACTGTATACTCTATATATCGTGTTTCTTGTTTTTCTCTGTAACTCACATATGCTGTAATTACACTACAAATGTTAGTGTTTGTTTATCTGACATGCGTTCCTTCGAATTTTTTTCCTCTCTTTTTTCACTATTTTTTATTGCTTGTACTGAAAATCATTGTACTTCCCAACTGCCACGCTCTCGAATGAGAGTAGCAGTATTGTAAATAAATAAATAAATAAAGTTTATTCATTCATTGGTTTGGAGTATCGGAATGAACTTTTGCTAATTATAATACATATTTCAGCTGTGAATTAAAACTGATTTTGCAGATTGACACTTTCACACTACATGTATGTCTGTGTTTTTTCCCAGTACGAAACACCTGAACACTACATGTATGTCTGTTTTTTCCCAGTACGAAACACCTGAATAAAAACAAAAAATTCAAATTTTACTTTTGTTGATCGAGTTTTGTTTTATTGAGAAGTCAGACAGCCTTACTTTGTCCACTTCACAACACACGAAAACAAAGCAGGCGTAACAAAATTCAACAAATGGCCACGTCGCTCAAGCGGACCTTCAAGAGAGCATGAATTCATCCCGCTTGCACGCGAACTGGGGAAGGAGGGCTTCTGCGGCAACCCTCCTCCTCTCAGCTTTGCACCCTTTCCCTCTATTTGTTGACCTCACCACTGACGTCGTGAAGGGGACGTTTTGTTTGTGAATTATTTCTGGTTAAATACCCGGCAGCCACCAGTGGTGAAAGCAGCGCTGACGCAGCGTATCAGCACGCAACAGCATGTTTCATGGAAGGTATTGGCCGCGAGATCGACCTATAGACCAGAACACAGCGAATTCAATGCGCATCGCCATATTTGCATCGGGCGTCGCGCCATCTATCGCACACGTGACGAAACAACATGCGCGGGCTGCCACGCGAGCAGACGCTACACAGAGCAAACGTGAAACTTCCGAAACTCAGCTTGTCGGAGAGCGTGTTTCGCGTCTTTTCTAGCCTGGACATTTTCGCTGATTTTATTGTAATATCAACAACATCTTGCTCATGCAAGTCCACAATGTATACAGTACGTGGTGAGTGGGCTGCAGAAGCAATCTCGTCAGATACGTACGCTGTTACATTTGTAAAAAAACGTTCTCGCTGTAGTACGCGTGAATCATAATAGCAGTGCAGCTGGCGAAATAGTGAAACGGTGTTTTGTTGCCCCATATTACAAGTTGTGCACAAAGTTTTGTGAAAGGTCATCATTTCAGCATGCATCGCGTAATAATTAGAGTACCGTTTACGGGTAGTTTCGCGGGACGTAATTTTTGTTGCACGAGCGCTCCTACAATAATGCGTCTTGCTCACAAAAGCGTGCCATCAGAGGGCATAACCTGCAGTAGCGTTCAGCGATCCCTTTTGGAATCTACCTGCGCGATATTTTATTCTTGTAAAGATGGTGCTTTAAAAGCGAAACTGTGCTACTCTTAGTTAAGCCGGTTAGCTACGCCTGCGACGTAAATGACACTGGCGCGAGTACTGTTTACTTACGTGCCAATATATGTATTATATATGTGCAGCTGGATGTCTCGTGTCCAAATGAATTTGGGGACATGAAATACTGAAATGAAAGCACGAAAGTTTGGCCAGCTGTTGAGGAGCACCGTGCCATTTATTACCTTTTGACTGCGAAATCTCGAAGGCATGGATGCCATCAAAAGCACTAAAGCTTAATACTACGTTGAAAGTGACAAAGCATGCTGATTGCTTGTGCTTGAAAGCACTACCTTGCACTAGATTTTCGTCAAAGGAAACGCTCAAAGGTATGAAGTGCACCCCCACACAAAGCTCGCGCCTGCCTTCAACCCAGCTGCGTGTCACGCAAATTAGGTTCGCAAAATGAAATAGGTGGGCATCACACTGCAGAATACACGCAGTTAGTATACTTACTCGCGCATTTTCACTCGGCTCCTAGTTTTTTTTAGATTGAATCACAGTTATCCACTCGCGGCGAAGCTGAAAACACCGCGCCGGCACTATTTCCGTGGCCCGTCGTAATCGTCGCAGACAACGCTAATATCCTCTTGTTGCGCTGCTTGTTTTGGCATTCAAAGACGACGCAGTAGTGCCCAGACGAGCTCTTTACGCTGAAGCGGCGTGAACGGGTACTGTTTTTGCACTTTAAAGCCTCAGAACTGCAGCTTGCCCTGTTTACTTGGTGGAGCCCGCGCGTGCCTGGCAGCCCGCGCAGCGCTTCGTCTGGGTGCGAGAGTATCCGCTCGGCTCGCCAGCAGCCTGGGTGCGAGACAGGCGTGCTCTGATGTATAGGTGGCAGCACCGTCGCCGCGTTAGTAATGCACACAGCGGCGCTTCGTTGTGAGCGGTTTGAGCCGATTGTCGGCGAATAAAATGCGTTGATTGCAGCTTACTGGTAATATACACGCTCTTCATTGTTGAATCGATGCACAAAGGTCATCCAACGTTACTATTACTAGTAAGAGAAGCGCAATCTGCCGATGAAAGGGATGCTCGCCCTGGATGACTGTCTGCGCTTACGCACTATGTGACGTTTTTGGTTGTTTTCTCTGTACGTGTTTAGCTTGTGTTCTGCGCACTACGTACTGCTGTAGCACGACTGAACTACTTAAATGTTGTTCTTTTGTATACCAGCCCATATTCCTGTGCAATGAGTTCAATAGCACTGTTCGCGCGAATACGCATACGCATTTTTTTTATTGTTCAGTTCTTCATGAAATGTAAAGCAGTTGACAATTTTAATCAAGAAAGCTACGTGATTAGTCAGGAAAGCTACGTGGAGCAAGAACAAGTGCGCACGCGTTGAACGGAGTCGTTCAACGCGTGCGCACTTGTTCTTGCTCCAGTAACAGAATAAAAAGGTAAGAGTTTAGCACAGAGCTGTGATCGTTTGATTACGTGCACGACAGTGATGCAACAAAGGTCCGGTTGTTTTATGGAATAATTGTCTTTTCTTCTTTTTTTTTTCAAACTAATAATGTCCGCTGCCTTCCATCAATTTCTAACAACTCCACACAAATGCTCAAGATAATGTAAAAAAAAAGGATGAGGTTTTGCGTGAAATTATACGACAGAAATGTAAGGCACACCGTCGGGACCTATTTGGATCATTGGGGTTCTTCAAAGCATATCTAAATCTAAGCACACGGGTGGTTCTGCATAAATTTCGCCCCAAGTTAAAATTGCGCGCGGAAAGTGTTTTATCACTGCCGTGTCATTCCATTGTCTGTTTTTTTTTAGGGGACAGTTTGAGTACCGAAGTGTCGGACTTCACGTGATAGAAATGTTTCGCTGTAGCGGGACCACTACAATAAATGGACATCTTAAGCATAACTAAAGATCATCGCATAACCGATGAACTACAGTGCCGCAGTTATACACCTAACAACGCGAAAGTGCATGGCGTAGGGCCTCGTTTTTGTTTACCAACGAGTCGCTAAAACGGTGCCTTCACACACTATTTAATGCTCCTCACGTTTGGGCCTACGCCAAGTGCACTTTAGGATGTGCTTGAACCAGAAAGCGGCATCAACACTGAAATGATTCTGGCGAACGAAGGGTACGACACCAATACACAGCCCTCTCGGAAGTCGCGCTCACTGATCTTATTACAATGCGCATGCAGGCGAGCAAGCCCATTTGCTCCTGCACACCATGTTAGGTATACGTACGAGCAGTTAAACTCGCGCTAACATAACAGAATAAACCGCCCTTTGAGAACGTGCAGGACGTATGCGCACATGCAAACACGACGTGGCTAGCAGACGACGCAGGGAGCAATCCACACGTGCGCTTCATCCAGTAGCCGCCAGGCGGCGACTCCGCTCGATCTCGCGGCCAATAGGGAACCCAAGCTCAAGTTTGCGGCGCGACGACAGCGCCGCGCCAGCCGCGCTGCGGCTCTGTCGGAAAGCTCTGAACCTTAGGCGCGGCCGACTCAGCCCCTTTCACGGTAGCGGTAGCGCACGCGTTCTCTCGATGTGGGTAGCTGGGGGGCCGTCAGCTGGGTACGTTGAACCGAGAGGCTTGCTGTGTGAAGCTGCGCGTTTCCGCGATGGCTGGTCCTCGTTGTTTGTATGTGTACCGTGTAAAAAATTTTTGCGCTGAGCAGTTTAATAATGGAATACCAACTAGCCCAATCCCACACTTTACGGCAGAAGCGACCCCGCGGAAGCGCAAGCGTGGTCCGAAGTACGTATTGCGGTTTAGTGGCCAGCCACAACAGTGCAGACAACACCAAGGCATACGATTCACGTGTTAAACTGTATCGGTTCCCGGGCGTGTCGCACGAGAAATAAAGGCGGCAAGCGTGGATAGCTCACAGCGCTGTCTCGCCTTCTATTTTGGCTGTCTGAGTTCATCGCTTTCGTTCGTTCCGACTACCTGAATCGGTAAGTAACGCGGCGCATGCACGCAGCGACTACAGTAATGATTACTCGCTGTCTTCTCGCATTGTTAAAGTCCAGTTACGGTTGTAGGTGAAGCAACTTTGTGTTTTGATTCCCCGTGCTCGTGAGACCTACCCGTCGTTGTTGAACGTTCACATTCGCGTTATACCATTAGCGTTGCGCGGTTGGTTGAATTCAACTGAACTCGGCACATTGTCAGAAGTTCGGCGCCTGCATTTCACGCGTCGGGAAGGCTGCTTTATCACGCCGGAACGGATGTTTGTGCATTTTCAACAAGCTTTGACATCGTTCTGCAGGTTTGCTTTGTTTTTTGTCACTATTAGGGTGATATATATTCAAGCCGCTAAATATAACTGGCACTTAATACATGCTTTGCAATTGCAACCTTGAAGTAACCACCTTCTGATTTTGTGCGATTTTCTAGCCGCGTTCACGCAACAGGTTTTATATGCCTGTCAAGTTGATATCATAAAAAGAGACTGCAAGCATGACGCGAGAGCCGAAAAAACGAGGCGAGCAGTTCATCTTGCTTCACAGTGGTTAAAGCTCAGCTAGCTGCCTCGCGTCTTAATCGGCGGGTGATTCTCTAGCGGCACGGAGGACTTGACTCTAACCTTCTCAGGAAGCAGCGCCATGGCCGTATAATGTTTTTTTTCGCACGCCGCAAACGTTTGTTCACGAAAGTACACGGCTGCTACTGTGAGCATGCTATATCAAAACAACAATCATATGATTCGTAGTCCACGCCGCAGAACATCGATAGCGTGTACGGCTTCATTTCGGAGTGCATGTGGACCATTATTCATCTTTAACATGACATAATGAGACTTACCTCGAGGTATACGTCCTACACGGTGTGGGAAATGCATTTCGGTTTGATTCCGGCGTCGTTGTCGTCGATCGTCTGCTCTTCACCGTTAACGTGATTGACGAGCCTTCCTCATTTTATCAAGTTCGCTTTTCCGAAGTGCCAGTCAAGCTTGAAAATCCTTTTGAAGCCGCACTGCAAGCGGTACATTGTGAGGCGCCGCAAGTGAACCGCGAGAGCTCTGCACGTGCACAGAAGCGAGCAGCAACGCGGTGGAGAGAAGGGAAAACGCGCGCTGCTTACACCCCAGTTTCTCTTTTTGCCAGAGATGGCGCTGCCTGTCAAGAGCAGCAGCGCCGCTAAGCGTTGCTTGGGAAGCCTATAGGGAGTTTCTGCCCCGCCCCCTGCCTCAAACTGATCAGAAGGACAATCAACAAAAAACATGAAATCAACAACAAATCTAAACGCTGTCACTACCTTTGTTCCTAGACATCTTTCAGACAGCTTCATACCAAGATGGCCCAAAAACAAGGCACTAAGGTGGGGGGGGGGGGGGGGGGCAATGCAAGAAGTGATGCAAATACTCCCGTTTTAAGCGAAAGCTGTTATGAGATCATTTCAGCGGCCGTTCTTGGCGCCGTAGTTGTCCGCCGCCGGTGTCCGTAACCAGTATCGCTCGAAATAAGAAAAAAATTCCTGGATGGAACGAGGTTCGAACCTGGGCCCTCTGCGTGGGAGCACAGTATTCAACCTCTGAGCCATGCCGGTGCTTGAAACTGCTTTGCAAAAAGGTCCTATACAGGCTTCATGTCGGGAAGGAACCACATTAGCATATGCAATATAGCGTGGTAGAAGAGTAAAATAAGCACCAAGCGTCGCACAACGCGAATTCTGTAACCAGGCGTCACACAATGCGAATTGCGCAACGAGTAGGTTGTTGAATGCTTCCAACCCATTACAAAGGGCTCTGCCATAATTCTTCATCGTCATCAGGCACAGCATCAACAAAGTGCGCATAATGCCTAACATGCGTTTAGCAGGTGCCAACGCTCTCCGTAGAATGACGAAAAATGGCACAGTGCCTGCTGCCCTACTTCTCAAAAATTACGATAGCGTGATAGATAGGAGACAGCGTAGCGTAGTTTATAGCGTAGTGGGTTCCTCGCAAGTGCACTTGTATTGGTTGCCAAGGAAGCCCATAAGCGCATGATCCATTTCCTCGGGGTCTCAGTAAAGTTCTTCGCCACCCACCCCCCGTCTCTCTCCCACATCAACGTATGTTATACAGCATGACGGGAGAGGGAAATAGCGACCGGGCGTCACCCAATGCAAATTACATAACTGGTGGGCCGTTTAAAGATTCCAACCCATTACAAAGGACTGAGCCATAACTCTTCATCGTCATCAGTCGTCGCGTCAACGAAGTGCACATAATGCCTTAGAGACGTGTAGCTGGTGCATCGCTTCTCCGCAGAATGACGAATAATGGCTTAGTAGGTGCTTCCCAACTTCACAAAAATTGTGATTATTGGCGTAGTGGGTACCTTTCTAATGTACTTGTATTGTAGCCTCAGGAGAGCTTAACGGGCTCTAGAAACGCCGCTCTTCCAGCTTTCGCTGCGACTGTGCTGCGGTTTCAGCGCAGGCCTGGCGTTTTGCTTTTTATTTGTAAATGTGGGGTATCGTCCCATAAAATTAAGGTAGATTTTAGGTGGGACTGAAGAAGTTCTAAGAAGCGCCCGTATGACAGCAGTCTCATTCTGGAAGCTAATGAAACCGTACTCATCAATAGCCTTTTCAATACAGAGTAACAATTTGTTAAAAAGCAAGGAATAAAACAAATTCATAACGCCAATAGAAAAAAATTACAGACACTACTTGTCGTGGTTAAGGCTCAGATAATTAACAACTTCTGATTTCCTAATGAGGAATGGGTCACATGGGGTAAGACATCAAGCTTGGCTTGTGGAAACAACGCGACTGGCTTTTGCCGAGTGTCATGCTCAGATATAATAACTCTAAAAGGCACATCAACTTTGGGGTTTTAGCAGCGAAAAAGAATTCTAGAGAATCACAGTTACTCCTCTCATTACTCACCAATCTGTCTAAACTGAGACGGTTGCAAAGCTTCCTAGCCTCAGCTCTTATTTTTGGACGCAACACATTTTTAGATGCGAAGAATCTTATAGCGGAGTTCAAACCGGTGGTGATGGTGGTGTGCGGCGTGACCACCCTTACTGTGCATGCGCATACCCTCGCCACTCTTCTCCACCTCCCCTCTCCTATTTCCCCCTCTCCACTCATCCCCTCCACTTCCCCTCTCTTATTTCCCCCTCTCCAATCTTCCTCTGAAACACAGGCTAGACATGCCGAAATTCTCTCCTGCGCAACGCCGCGATGAGCACCAGCGCATGCGCGTCCCCTCCCCCTCTTTCATCTCTCCTACGCTGCCGCCCACTCGCGCGCCTGTCGACCGCGTTCCCCGCTCACCCTGTGAGAATTAACAGCGAGGCTAGAGGAAAGACAAGACGCGCGTAGCGTTCCACTTCACGTTCCACGACGCGAGGTCGGTAGCATGCCCAACGAACGCCAACGGAACGCTATCGTGCAAGTGCTCCGGCTTCGCATCGCCTCATGGGTATCGCATTTTGGGCGCCGAGCGCTACACGTGTTCCACGAAAGCGTTTCGTATCTGTTGAACGTTCTACTCGAAGAGCTTATCTGTTAACGGCGTCCTTCTAAATCCTATATATGTACTGGTGTGCAATAAAGCCGGTTCTGTTTTCCCCCATTGCCCGGCGCGGCATGTTTGTTTTACTGGACACAACGATACATGGTGTCAGAAGTGGTTGATCTTCGACGACCAGCGCTGCGAGGAATACGCAATGGATTCGTTGAAGCAAGCAAGAATTGGCAGACATTTAAGCAGAGATTCGAGCTTTTCCTGGCGGCATCGGAACCAAATGACAAGCAGCGATCAGTGTCGTCGAAGACAGCGCTCCTTCTCAGTGTCGCAGGGGAAGACGCCATCGAGATATTTAACACACTGAACTTCACGGAAGGCGAAGACAAGGCCGACTACGCGACGGTCATCAAGAAATTCGACGAATATTTCACGTTGCAGACCAACGAAGTACATGAAAGCTACGTATTTCGGAAGAGAGTGCAAAGCCAAGGTGAGCCATTCGAACACTTTTTGCGGGATCGGAAGAAACAGGCACGAGCATGCAATTTCGGCACGCTTCTGGATTCTATGGTCCGAGACCAGGGTCAGAGAGAAGCTGCTCAGGGACTGCGAATTGACACTGCAGAAGGCTGAGCACGTCTGCAAGGCAGCCGAAACATCAGCGCTTCGCCAAGGTCAAAAGAAGCAAGTGGATGCCGTTCGTAACGCAGGCCCCAAAACGGCACAAGTGAAGATGTGCAAGTGCTCTAAATGCGGCCGCACACATCAGACTGTCCTGCGTTCGGACGAACTTGCAGAAAATGCCAAAAGAGGAACCATTTTGCAATTTGCTGCTGGTATCGATCGGCAAGAGGAGTAATAAGCCAACGTGAGTGGACGGTTCGAATGACCGTAAACAACGTTTCGGTTGAAAGTAGATACAGGGTCTCAGGCCAAGTTGCTGCCCCTTGGTATATACAATAAGATGCACCCAAGCCCTGAAATGAAGCAGAGTAGCGTGGTGCTACATTCGTACGGTGGAGACACGATCAAGCATCTTTGAGCCGTCTGTACGGAAGTGACGCTCGGTGACCGAGCTATTCCTCTCGATTTTTTTGCAGTACGCAAAGGTCGCCAAGCAATCCTGGGCCTACAAGCAACCGAACGCCTTGGATTGCTCTCACGCGTTCACAGCGTATCAAAGGACGGCTGTGAAGAAATTGTGAAAGACTTTCGTCATCTTTTCACTGGAACTGGCTGCGTGAAAAAAGTATATCACATGGTGCTTCAAGACAACACTGTGCCAGTCATTCAACCAGTGAGTATCGTTGGCCCTGACGGAACCACTACGGGACGAACTCGACAGGATGGAGCACGCCGGAATCATCACGAGGGTCACCGAGCCTACCGACTGCGTGAGTCCTCTTGTGATCGTTCGCAAAAAGAACGGAAAGATTCGTCTCTGTATCGACCCTAGGAAAATAAATGAGTGCATAAAGAGGGAGCACTAGATGATGCCGCGACGAGAGGATATAGAAGCCGAGCTAGCTGGTACAACTGTGTTCTCCCGCTTAGACACTAACTCTGGATTTCACCAAATCCCCTTGGATGACTCTACATCGCGGATTTGCACGTTCTCTACCCCATTTGGTCGTTACCGCTTTTTACGATTACCCTTCGGCATATCATCCGCCTCAGAAGTGTTCCAAAAAAACGCTGAATGAAATTTTCGAAGGCCTTCCCGGCGTAAAAATATACGTGGACGCTATTCTTGTATGGGGCTCGTCGGTAGAAGAGCACAATGAACGCCTCAAATCTCTGTTGCTTGCTGCACAACTCGCCGGATTGACCTTCAATCCTGAGAAGTGCAGTATCGGCGTCCCGGAAATCGAGTTTCTTGGAGACGTAATCGATAAAGCAGGCATCAGGCCAAGCCCGACGCTGATTAATTGATTGATTTGATTTGATTTTGATTTTATTGATTCATCACAATACATGTGATCGGAGGCGAAGGGAAAAGCCATTTGAATGGCTTGAGGGAGTCCGCCCCCGTACAAAGACAGCAGCTCAGTTACAAGCATGTTCTTGACACTGTTAACACAAAAATTTGTAATGAATCATGTTCAGCAAAATATGAATGGAAACGAACCACCAAAATATACATCGATTGTTAGTTACCCTTTACAGAACGTCCTGCATTTTCATACATCCTGTTTAGATCTGCGTGATGGACCAACACAACACCTCATCACTACTATAGTATTGCATTAGTGACAGCTTAAGTGTTTATTTATATAAAGTCAAACAATTTTAGACGAAGGGCTTAAGTTAAGAAAAAATCATACAATTCAGACAATTTTACATCGCCAATATCAATTTGTTTGTTCTTGTAATCATTTAATAAACGCGGAAGCTTATTACGAGCCATTTGCCTACCGTAACCAGTTCTGGGGTCGGCATGCTGCACATGCCGACCCCAGAAGACAAGCTCGCGGTGCAAAGGATGTTAGGTGTCGTCAACAAGCAAGTTTGTCCCTTCACTAGCTCAAAGAACTGCTCTTTTGAGAAGCTTGATCAGACAAGATACCGTCTTCGAATGGACTGACAACCACGCGAAAGAGTGGAAAGAACTCTGCGACTACCTTAGCACACAGCCCGTGTTGGCGGTATTCGATCCGGCTAAAGCAACAAAAGTGCCGTGTGATGCACCCCGAGACGGAATCGGTGCCGCTTTGTTGCAGTGTCACAACGACACATGGAAGCCCGTGGCGTACGCGTCACGAGCGCTTACCGAAACACAACAGCGTTATTCTCAAATAGAAAAAGAGGCTATGGCAGTGGTGTATGGTTGTGAAAGGTTTAATCACTTCGTCTACGGTCGCCAGTTTATTGCTGAAACAGACCACCGCCCTTTGATCGCAATTAATTTCCCAGAAGGCGATTGGTGACGTGCCTCCGAGGTTGCAAAGATTCTTTTTGAGATTGCTGCGTTATGACGTTCAATTGAAATTTGTTCCATAAGCAGCTCCTCCTGGCTGGCATGTTGTCACGTGCCACAAAGACAACGGCCTGCGACCTCGACAGCAACGAAGTACATGCCGTGAGTACAGTCTCTTCACTTGTTAGTGAGGGCACATGGAGGCGGCTAGCCACGGAAACGGCGCGAGATAAACAACTAAGGAACGTGCTGCGGGACCTAGAAGCTGGAAAGTGCTTGGAGGGGCCGTGGAAACGATTCGAGGGAGAGTTATCAAACGTGAAAGGAGTCCTGCTCAAAGACTGCAAAGTGGTTATTCCGGCTAGCATGAAAGGCGAGACACTGGAAAGAATTCACCAAGGGCACTTAGGAATCAACAAGAGCAAAGCCAGGGCAAGACTAGTTTTTTGGCCGGGAATGAACTCTGACATAGAATCGTTCGTCCAGACATGTTCTATCTGCAAAAAGTACGCATATAGCCAGCCTCGACAGCCTTTACTGATGCGCTCCGTGCCGGGCCAACCGTGGTACCGCGTCGGCATTGACATTTTTGAATACGGCGGGAGGTCGTACCTGTGCGTTTACGACGCCCTGACAAACTTCCGCGAAGTTGAACTCCTCGAATATATCACGGCCAAAACAATCATTGACGTAACAAGCGCCATTTTTGCTAGGCACGGCATTCCGATGGAAGTTTGCTCTGACAATGGCCCTCAATTTTCATGTCATGAATTTGCGTTGTTCTCACAACTGTATGATTTCAAGCATGTAACGTCTAGTGCAGGATACCCACGCTCTAATGGGTTGGCGGAAAAAGGTGTTCAGATAGCTAAGCGCATCCTCAAAAAAACACGTGAAGCGAAACAAGATTTCTGGTTGGGACTGCTTGCTTTCAGGACCACCCCGCTCGAGTGCGGCGCATCGCCCGCTGAGCTGCTGATGGGACGACGGCTCCGCACAACTATTCCTGACGTTCGAGGCAACACCAGGCACGAGGTGCTCCGGCGTCCTCAGACAGACCACTCTAGGAGACCATTGGCGCACCTGAGCCCGGGAGATATGGTCCGGATAAAGAAAGGAACATGGGCGACGAAAGCCAAAGTACTCAAGTCTGCTGGTCACCCCAGGTCGTACACAGTCGTCACAGAAAACGGCACGGTGCTCAGGCGCAACCGGCAGCACATGCTACTCACGCGGGAGCCCTTCCGACACAACAACCAGGAATACGACGACGACGACTCCGAGGTAAAGTCTAGCCAAAGCCACGCTGGCACATCGACGTGCAGAATGCATAGCTCCGTCTACGCCCGCACAGCCCATTGCCTCAACAAGTGTCTCGTCCACACAAGTCCCAAGAAGGTCGCTCAGACAACGTCGAGCGCCTCAACGTCTGGCCTACGACCAGAACTTCGTGCAAGTGCCTTGAACTAGCGTGCCTCGCAACTTTTATTGATGTTCTTTTCCCTTTCCTTGTTTTCAAACAGAGGAAGATGTATCGTATTTTGGGCGCCGGGCGCTACACGTGTTCCACGAAAGCGTTTCGTATCTGTTGAACGTTCTACTCGAAGAGCTTATCTGTTAACGGCGTAATGACACGCCCCTGCTAAATCCTATATATGTACTCGTGTGCTGTTTTCCCCCATTGCCCGGCGCGGCATGTTTGTTTTACTGGACACCATTTCCTCTTTAGCGGGAAATGGTGTAATTTTTGTGACTGTTAGACAGTGGAAATGGCTTCGCCAGCCTTTTTTCGAAACTGGTCAATGGCGAAGACGGCAAAGCCGCCTTCTTTGTCTGCTGGCAGGACACACAATGAGTTATCAACTAGTAAAGAAGCCACACGCCCTTTGTAGAAACTTTTAAAACAGCTGTCTTACAGCAAGAAATGATGTCGACGCCAGCTGAGATGACACAGGATGCCTCCTCTTCTGCCTCAATTTGGATATATTGGTGAGGAGTCAGGCAAATATAGGAATGCACATCAAGGGTTCAGCTCAATGACAGCTAAAGCTTCAACACTTTACTCAAGTTAGTTTTCAACTTGAACAACTTCCAAGTTAATGGTTCTTATTATGTACAAATGTGTGGAATATCAGTGAGAACAAAAACAGTGATGTCGTTCACACAGCTAGGCTAAAGCCATACCCACTTCCCTTTGACCACAGATGAAGCACCAAGGGAGATGATACTGAACAGCCACCACAGTGTGGTTGCACTGAAGATGACATGGTCTGGGTATCTGAATAGCTGCTCTACTGGTGAATACCGCATAATCTCGAGTGCGGGCCACAACCACCTTTTTATAGACTAAACAACTGAAATAAAAGTTTTTCGTGTAATAGCCCCACTCGCCTTTTCAATGCACCTGCCAAACGCAACTGTGCCACCATGATTGTGCTGCAACCCACAATCTCCAGCACAAAGCGTTCTTTGAGTACCTGCAGGGCTATATCAAACTCCACAGCATAATCGGAGAAATGCAGCATGACTTAGACAGGAGACACAGAGAGATGCAGACAGGCGCTGTGTCTCCTGTCTCTATCTGCGTCGTGCTGCATTTCTCAGAGTATAAAACAACACGTTCAAGTCAGGGTCGTACTGAACAACTATTTCATCTAGTACCGCTACAATCGTTGAAGACACTGCCTCCTACGCCTGGCGTGTGATCACTTTTGGCAATATTCTTGCGAGGTTTCACTGGATGCATCAAGCTATGCCATTTGCGGGGAGGTCTATTGGAATAGTTGACACAGTGTGAGACCGCAGTGGTCCATAGACAGCCAAACGCCTTGCAAAAAAGTACCTCCCAAAGCAATCGTCCAAAATTACGGTCCTTGCCCCAGCTCCACAAGAAACAAAGGCAACAAAATCAGGATCAGACTGCGGGAAGTGTGGCAGCACCTCCAATGATAATCAGTGCAAGAGATACAGATCTCAAAGGCCTTACTTTTGCTAATAATTTCTAAATTCCATCATAGGTACCGTCGTCTAACTTTAAATATAGGTCTCAGTGGCTGTGATTTTGCTAGCAGGAATGAGAAAAATGCCTTTTGCGTTGCGCGGCAACTTCTAGGCGAGATCAATAAGCAGGAAAGAAAAAAAAAATCTAATGTTGACAACTGAATTAAGGGATGCAATTATTACACGAGTGCGATCATTATGCCAGGAAATAATGGTATTTTTAAATGCAAAAAACAAAATCATGCATGGGCCACACCCAAAAGGTTTTTGCGAAGAGTGCTGCCCTTTACACGAGTTTATACGGTATATTGTAAACAGACTTGTGCCTCAGCTATGTGTTACGAGGCCGTATCAAAAATGGCTCACCTGCCGATCATCCAGGCTGAGGTCAGGAAAGGTAAATACCTGAGCATGCTGCGACAAGAAACAATGATTAGAAAGTTGCCCACATGCAAGTACAGTACTCATGGATTGAAATAGGACAATTTAGGGCTAAATAATGCACATCTTTTCATTTTTACCATCTTCAGTTTGGGCTGTATCGGCGTGATTTCAACTCGAACACTTGGATCAGAGCCAGCATTACCTTTAGAGACCAGATTCGTCGTGACATGAGGTGGTTATCTCGAGCAATTGCAGGTACAAGTCGTTATAGTAAAAATTTGATGTTGCGTCTGAATCCATGAGTACTGTACACTCAAAAAGCTTTCAAATATGGCATTTCTTGGACTGTGTTCAAAAACGTGGCCCTTAAGTACAGAGTGCACAGAGTGTTTCGGCAGGCGGCAACACGCATGAACAATGGTGGTTCTTTTACTTCTTCGGAATGAATCAGAATGAATAGTTGGGCAAGTCAGTGCACTTCCATCTCGAACGAAATAAACAGCGAGAAAAACAAGGATGAGCAGGGAATAACAAACACGGCCGCTGTCTTTGTCCTCGTCTTTTGTGCTGTTTATTTCGTTCTTCTGAATGAGCCTATCAAGAAATACACATAGTGTTTTTGACAAAAATAGTGAAGAAACATAAGGCAATGTAGTTACAAAACAGAACTCACAACAAAAAGACCATAAATGCAACAAAATGAGTTCAACCAAAAATACAAGTCAATAAAGTAAGCAGATGCCAATTAACCAATAGCCAGGAGCTCTTTTGAGTGCATTGTGATTATGTGCCCAGTTTCGTTTTATTGTGGTGCAACACATCTTATGTGCTGTCAATACACATGCACTTGAGATTAATACTAAACAGCGCAATCCACTTATAATGATACCAGATACAACAATATATCGCTTATAACAATCAACTTCTTTATATTTCTCTATTTTCTAGGGGTGTGCGAATATCAATTTTTTCGAATACGAATCGAATACGAATATCCACCTTTGAATATCGAATCGAATATCGAATATCAAAGGAACAATGCCTCCACAGTAACAATATTTAATTTAACAGGTAGCTATTTGAAAAAAAAACATTAACAGCCTGACTGGCAACACAACATACACTGCTATCTCCAGAACACAATGTCCAGGCTAGCACAATGCACATCACAACACAACCAAATATCACGGCTCAATGAAAGTAATGACTACATGTTATCATGAAGAAATATGAGTTGCTCCACATGATCAGGCAGCAGGCACTCCCTTCTAACAGAGACAACCCCCCCTGCCACTGAAAACGCACGCTCGCTTGGAACAGAAGTGGCTGGTATAGGGAAGTACATGGGGCAAAGCTTTGCCAGACTGGGGTATCTGAAGGTGCCTACAGTCCGCCACCAGTCACATGGGTCACTGTCTTTCTTCAGAAGTGGTCCCGCATAGTGAACGAGTGGTAGTGCGGCATGTTACGGCCGCATAATATTGAAAATGTATGGTTACATGATCGCCAACAGCGCTGCACGTCGGAGATGCACCAGCAATAAATCATACGTATTGGGGCGCTCGTCGCAGGCAGATATCGTGCCTCCGTGTACTTACGATGTTTATCGCTCCTGTCGGCAACGTTTTTAGCTATACGAACGCAGCAGAAATGTGGAAGACGAGTTATTTTATGCATGATAATCGAATCGCATATTCGAATTTTTGAGATTCGAAGTTATCGAATAATCGAACCTTTTTGAATACACGATTTTCGAATCGAATACGAATATTCCGAATGTAATATTCGACAAATATTCGAAACTTTCGAATATTCGCACACCCCTACTATTTTCCCATTGGCCCCATGTAAAAGCAAATGCATATATCCCCTTCAGCGGTGGCGTGTACAATTGTACACATCAACTTCAAGGCACATCACACACCGCATGTTTCTTCAAATGGCTTGAAACGCAGTGTGCACATTCGCGCAGACTTTCCGAGTGGACTGCTAGTGGTCATTTAACTTCACTGTGCAGCGTATTGCTGAGAGGATCACTTTGCTGAAGACCATAAGCATGTGCATAGGGGGGGCAGTGGGGGCGGCCGCCCCCCTAATCACCTCAGAGAGGGGGCACAAAATTGCCCCGTACATTGACCCTTCTAGTCACCTATAAGAGTGGGGGGGGGTGCAAAATCTGCCCCATACATTGTCTTAGTAGGGTGGGGGGGCACTGCGATGAACCTTCGCCCCCCCCCTGATGGGGAACCCTGCGCACGCCTATGCTGAAGACCCTACTATGTTTGACGATCATTATGCATGCCACGTTCCAGGACCAACGCCAAGAGAATTTTTTTTTGCTTGAAAGAAATACAACCAAAATACAAAATGTGCGTGCATTTTGGGCCTAATATCTGATTCTTTTTATGCAAGTATTGAAGCTTACTGATTTCAGAATAATTAAATATTTAATTACACACTAATTAACATTAACTACCTAAACTCACACAAAACAACACTCCTTCATTTTCGTTCTTGGAGTATAATAATACTGAGTGCCTTGGAGCATCCAAGGCATCCAATCTTATTTTGGCACAGCCGAAATAGGATTTGGAGCAATTTTTGGAGCAGCAAAATGTTGCTTTTGGAGCATAAAAATCTAAATTTGGAGCAGGTTGCAAAAAAAAAACCTGAATTTTTTAGCCCAAAATCCCAAATTTGGAGCAGTATAACAAAGAAGGCTTACTTTTAGAAAAGAAAACAAAAATACGTAAAAACCATTAAGCATCACCTAATTCGTGCACAGTGCACATGAGCACTGCTATTTCAATAAAAGCAGTGTCTGAGCCACCCCACAGTGCGAACAATGACTAAGTCAGTGTGAACAATGACTAAGTCCACATTAGCATTTGCAGGACCTGTCAAATAATTCGACAAGCACTGGAAATGCTAATGTGGCCCTGCGAACCTGGCAACCTGGAAATTTGGGATATTCGTAAAGCAGGAGCAAGTGGGGTTAGCGAAAGAAAACTGGCATACGCTTTTGTCTATTGTTTCTCAAGGCCGCAGAAACGCCATACACAGCAGCTCCAAATGGTTGCCAATAATTTTTTAGACGTCAGCGATCATACTAGTACTCGTAATTACACAGCGCATGCACGAATGATTAATTAAGGAACAAAATGTGCTGTGTCCCTGACAGCTAGTACTAATCGCCCCTTCTAAACCTCAGTATGCTCTTCCGCAGGACACCAGTGTACTGCGGCAAAAGTGGCTTAAACAGCGTTCTCAACGCAATAAAACAAGCATCAGGAAATTTGAGAACTACTTCCCTTTTCTATTGCGATAACTATATGGACACTCTCGACGAGTTCTTGCAGTCATCACCCGTATAAAGTCCAAATTGATAACATATCCCTGTGCATAGTATGTTCTATAGTGGGTAAAAGCGCGCAAGTACGTGCGACGAACACAGCTGAAGCAGATACCAAATGAGCCAGCCCATCTCCGTCGCTCGGAGGGCACATGCGATAACACCACTCCGCTCGGGAAGCCTGCCATCGAAGCATAGAGGAAATGCCCTGCCCGTCTTGAACGAGCATGAAAAGACGCGAGAGGGGGGCGTGGGGGGGCTGTCGCTCGAGCAGCAACTTTTGAACTTTGATTCTGAGGGCGCGGTCGCGATCGCTGGCGCGCACGCTATCTCGGCAGCCATCAGCGGGCAGCTTGTATATCCTGCTACGTGCTGCGCTCTCAATGTGAAGACAGTGTGCAGAAAGAGCATCTTTCCCTGGAAACGCCGTATTCTCTTACACCAAAGTTTTGTAGAGTTACGCGAGATCGGATACAAAAGAGTTTGCTGCCAGCCTCACTTCGTATAACATTGTAATTTGTTGCTATCGCATTCAATGCTTCACCCTTGCGGTGAAACTGATTTTTCTTTTCTTTCGCAGGGGGGGGAGGTTAGGGTCTCCACGCCTGCACTGGATGATGACGCCCACACTGCAGATGCATTTCTCGCTAAAGTTTGCGCAACTGAGAAAATCTTGAAGCTGGTCGGGCATTTTGGCGCAGCGTCGCGCAATTTTAACAAATTTCACGGTTTTGGCTCAGCTTGGTGCAAAAATAAGGAATTGTCTCAAACTGGCGCAATCGGCGCAGCTGTTGCATCCCTGCTTGAAATCACGCCATACGAAGTTGACGCATTTGCAGACAGTGCATCATAATTTGCACCTGAAGGGAATATAGGAATACAATGAACAGCGACATGTCAGACACAATGATAGAATTTTGGTCACCCGAAAGGTGCTTAGAACAAAAACGTCTCTGCAGGTTTGATAAAAATAAAACACTTTGAAGAGAATGACATGAAAACTCATTACAAGGGCCACAAACCAGCCACTGTGGCAGAATCTGTGAGGGAGAGTTGCACGTGACAACAACTGCCATCGCTGGAGGGATGACAGGATAAGCTTGCTTCGTAACAGCCATGCAACGCCTGGCAAGGGTTTCTAACACGAATTTGCACCCATTTGTGCTTTCATAAAAGATGACGCTGGCTAAGTGCTATGTGATATTTCTTGAGGTGAAGCAGCAATTCATCCCAATTTCCAGCAGGGTCTCTAGGTTAGAAGCCTCACAGAAAAATATAGACTTTCGCCGTCAACAATTTCAACAATTCTCAAGGCTCAAGATGTCCTCAAAAATTCTAACTTCACAAATTTCTAGCTTTTTCGAGCAAACTTAAATAATTTCGTGACTATTAATGCAGCCTGTAATATAGCATTTCGTATTTTTTTACTATAACTTGCATTGTTCAGCCCAATTCACTTATCGTTCGTGAGTATGGGCCTGCACGCCCGGGGAAACTTGTGGGCACATTCTTTCTTAAAGGACCCCTGAGGGCAGAGTTTTTGTTTGCGACTTTTTTACTGTAATTTGTAGCTTTGTGTCTGGTAATCCCGAAATTGAATCGTAAATGCTCTACTGTACCATATAATTAATGCTAGCTTCATTAATTGTGACCATTTTAGCATCACTTCAAGACACCTGCCTAAAAATCATAAGAAACTAGCGCCCCATGCGGGGGAGTGCCAAAGATCCCGTGCACTCAAGCTGTGGTGACATTGAAAGCGCAGTTTTCAATTCGGGGCCCCGCGCATGGCAGAAACTGAAACGACGTGGGTGCCTCGGTATGGGTTAAACCTGTTAAGCGCGTGTCCCCTCACGAAAACTACCTCGAGAGCAACCCGACAACAGAGCGAGAGGGGTGAGGAACAATAGCCCTCGCTGGGTGCCAGTCACGGTATTGTGTGCGCCCCACAAATCTTCTGTGACGTCCACAATACTAGCTTTACTCGTCACGCGGGGCCTTGATCTATGCCATACCAGTGGCGATGTCGCGAGGTGCTGCCCACTTTGATAAGCACTCCTGCTTACTTTAAAACCAAATTAAAATATCTGAAAGGCAACGTTCACCACTAATAATCGGTCAGAAGTGCCCACGTATACAGGAAAGTAAAATACCACAAACATCTCGAGGTTTCAGTTTTGGTGTCAGGGGTCCTTCAGTCCTTTCCGTGCGATTTTTCCTACGTGCTTGATTTTCTTAACTTTTACTGCCGGGTCCTGCGTTAGCATTTAATTGTTTATATATATATAAGAAACAGACAACTGCTCAGAACATGAATTGAGATAACCCCACTAACGGAAGGCTGTTCATTGTATTGGCCAAAACAAACCCTGTTTTTCTCATTAAATGCCGACTTATATTGTTATTTCTCATGTAGAACTGAAAGGTGGGCGAGTTGGAACCTATCACAAGCGCTCACTTGCAACTGAATTTTATTAGACGGAAGAACTTACATATGAACATACATTGCATCATGCATGTCACAAGGAGTTCAGGCCTACACCCAAGGCACGTGTTCAGTGTCTGTAGATAAAATTGAAGTCCTTGTCATGTAAAGGTAGAGATGGTTGGCTAACACATATCGCCGCATTCTTTGTGATGTGATATGCCTCCGAAATTTCTGGCATGGTCTGCTGAGGATGACGAAACAAAATAATGGTGCTTTCGACAAAGGTTTGCATTTACATATTTGACAATGGGAGGCAAGATGAGACGAAGGCGTGCCATTCAATGAATTTTTGTGTTCTCGAAGGCAGGTGTTGATACATCGACCGGTCTGGCCGATGTACATGCAACCACACGAAAAAGGGATACAATAGACCACACCTAAACGGCATCTTACAAAGGCATTCGCGTGCTTTTGAATACACTTTCCACTTATCACAACAGAACCCTGCATCCTTCTGTGCCCAATGGGCAGATGCGCCCAAGCTTCTGAGGTGCAGAAAAAAAATTACTCTCACCCCATACCTCTTCCCGACATTTTTTTAGTCCATTCAATGTCTTATGTATATACAGAATAACAGCCATATTCCTGTTTTTCTCTTCCTTAGTTTTAGGGGCAGGGGGATCATGTTTACTCCCGAGCAGCACTAAGTAGGGAGGAAGTTTTGAATGTTTTTAAAGAACAGGGGACGGGAATCGATTTCACTTGTGAGATGCCACGTGATGACAGCTTGCAGTATCTCGATGTGAACTTAAGTTTCAAGGCGGAGCACGTGTGTTGGCAGTATTGCCCTCGCTCCGCAAGACTGATCTTTAGTTTCGCTTCAGTGCATTCAAAGATAGTAAAGCGTGGAATTGTATTGTCCTGCTTATGTGCGGCGTTAGACAAAAGTTGCACGCATGTGATGAACAATGCCTTTTGGGTGCAATACGATCGCCTCAAAGCGGCAGGGTATCCAACACACCTGATCACTTCGGTGTGCGAAAGGCTCATACGCATCGTTAAACAGAGACATGAACCCCTGCCCCTAAAACTAAGGAAGAGAAAAACAGGAATATGGCTTTTATTCCGTATATACATAACACATCGCACGGACTAAAAAATGTTGGGAAGAGGTATGGGGTGAGAGTAACTTTTTTTCTGTACCTCAGAAGCTTGGGCGCATCTGCCTCATCGGGCACAGAAGGACGCAGGGTTCTGTTGTGATAAGTGGAAAGTGTATTCAAAAGCACGCGGATGCCTTTGTAAGATGCCGTTTAGGTGTGGTCTGCCGAATCCCTTTTTTGTGTGGTTGCATGTACATCGGCCAGACAGGTCGATGTATCAACACCCGCCTTCGAGAACACAAAAATTCATTGAATGGCACGCCTTCATCTCATCTTGCCTCCCATTGTCAAATATGTAAATGCAAACCTTTGTCGAAAGCACCATTATTTTGTTTCGTCATCCTCAGCAGACCATGCGAGAAATTTCGGCGGCTCACAAAGAACACAGCGATATGTGTTAGCCAACCAGCTCTATCTTTACATGACAAGGAATTCAATTTTATAAACAGACACTGACTACGTGCCTTGGGTGTAAGCCTGTAACTCCTTGTGACATGCGCGATGCGATGTATGTTCATATGTAAGTTCTTTCGTCTAATAAAATTCAGTTGCAAGTGAGCGCTTCTGGTGTGTGCTTCTCTTTCTCGGTCCTGCGTCGTTTATTTGTGCTCAAAGGTTTTACTTAATTATGAGATACCAACTAGCCCAACTAGCCCACCTAGCTATATTGGAACCTATCCATTGTTGGGAGCATATTTCTTCACAAAACTCACGAAAAATGACTCTTGGTGCCCTACACGACCAAAAAGCGATGTACGTGATCCCGATCACATGACCTTTTACTGGTGTATGCAGTTAATGGTTTCTATAGTAGTGTTGAGATGCAGTACACTATATTTTATGTTAATCTTTTCTAACTTAAAATGTGCAGATACACCTGAGGCTCATGAGTGGCAGCATGAAATTTGTTAGCTGAGCACCTAGCAGCACCTACTGACGAGTTGGAGAGGTGCGTGGAGCGCCTGGCTCATTAGGCAGTAAAGGGACTTCACGTGACGACGCGCGTTCGGAATACTTATTCTACCTGCTTTCTATATGCAGAAACATTTGAAAATGTCAAAATGAAGGTGGTTAACCATAGTTCCACTCACTCCTATGAATGTTGAGCGTAATGAACAGTATGCGAGGAGGACTATCGGCATCACTGTCACTTCTCTGCGTTGCTGGAGGAGGAACTAACTTTTCCAGTGGCTTCTCAAACTGAAAAATTCAGCTTACAAAATATCACTGCACTTTTGGAATCAACCACTGCATATTTAACCCCTACCGAGGGGAAGCTTTCTGCAGTGCCCCAAAAAACTGGGTCGTGAAAAACTGCTTGTCAGCCCCCTTAATTTTTTAGGGGGCGTCCAGATTTAACGATAGGCAGTTATAATGATCGAATTTTCCGGTTTTGTCAATATCGTAAGTGGGTTTGCATTGTACCACGTTGTGTTCATTTCTGCATGCATTTCCTGAAACATGACTGCTGCCAACAGCATTGGTTTCTGCTGACTGTTACCAGCATTACAAGAAGTGCATTCGTTCTTGTATGTGGTGTGTCTTTTTGGTAAGCCCAAGTCTTTTCTTGGGAAGTGCCAAAAAACTGATTGCCTGGGTAAACTAAACATTGACTATGCCCCATTTTGCTAGTTTTAAGTGGACTGAATCGAATTCATGTTGCAGGCTTCTTGCACAGTATTGGACGCGAGGCCCACCACTGGAGACGCTGTGACGTGCAGGGTTGGATCACGTGGTTTCACCTCGCTCTGGTGAATGGAAGCGGACAGCTGAATGCATCGTTTTCAACCGCAATTTATTGGAGTTTTTCCTTTTGAACAGTGTTGTTTTGCTCTCACTTGACGTATGCGGACCCCTACAGAGACCACACAATCTGGAAAAGTGCAGTAAAGGCTATCGGCATACAGTGCGCCACGTACATGCGCAAAGGAGCCAGACGTGAGCTTTCCCCTACCCTGCTTCGCAAGAGCATGATGCCGCTGTCGCCTGTCTTTCTTTTATTGCTATTTCGAGCCCACCGTGTTCAGATGAACAAAGACCACGAATATTCATATAAAAGCAAGACATTTTGGCTCCTGCACAGGAGCCTTGTTCACAACGAAAAAAATAATGCGCAAACAGTCTGGTTATGTATGTTTTAAAATAAGACGTAGGCAATGTGCGTACATATGTCAAAAGTTGCCGTCATGTCTGGATTGTCAGAGATTCAAGATAGTCCAGTTCTTTTCTCTTTCCTTTACCTTTGGCATATCCCAGTCTATTTCATGGCCAGTTGCTTCTGCACGTTCGGCTACCGCGTTCGATGAAACCTTCTTTTCTTACATCATATACGTACTGCTTGAGTCTTTGCTGAAAGTTACCTGTCTCGCCGACGTAACTTCCACCACAGCCCGTAGCCAGTGTCCCTTGTTCTTCTCTATGTTGTTTTACACTACAGGTGAAAACGTGGCCCGCTTCAAACACTGATTCACCTTCTAACAACAGCCGCAAAGAGTCATACTGCTTATCAATGAAGCTGTAAAGGCTGGACGCTGATATTTTCACTGAGACATAAAATTGCCATTTGGGCCACGGTAAGCCACACCTTGCAACATGATAATTCAAGTGTGCAAAGTAATACGGCCGGCTGAAACACGGTGCATTTGCTATCACAATCGAGCTCGATGGGGACCGTATTTTGTGATCACGATTGGCACCTTTGTGCAAGCTGGAGAACGGAGTCAATTGTCGAAAATTTTCATCCCGATGTGGCTCGGTGGCGATCGAAAATGCAGTGTGAAAACCTTAAAAAATTGACGAAATGAGAATCAACAGACAGATATTAAAATCTTGCCGCAGACGAACTCATGCGAAATGTTATCTATAGCTACAACACTGAATGAGGAGCGCACGTGCATATGGCTCTCGTGCATTTGTCTCCAATCATATGAGAAAGGTTGCGACTGCATGAAGCTCTAAGCATGCTGGATCGCTTCCCACAAAGCGGAGAAACCGCTTGCATCGTGCTTTATAGCAACGTTTATAGAACTTGTTTTAGTTGCCAAACTCCCTGCCTTCGCTGTACTCTGAAAGCGGCGCGCAACCGACTTCCGGTGCAGGTGGCACTACTGCAGCAACAGGCTCTACGTAGCAGACGGCGAAGCGCGATTACGGGCGGCGGACAGCTGCGGCTGTCAGTGCAAATATTGAATTGTTTATCAACAGAGTTGTGAAAACGACTTATTTTTCCGTTTATGTAATAGTGTTAAATTGCTTGATTGTCAGCAACAATATTTAAGACCGGGTCTGCATGTGTTCTGTGTTACACGAAGTCGAAATGACAGCAGGCACCGTGAGCACGGCCGTCGTTGCTGCTCTCGTCACGTTCATTGCTACAGACATCAGCATTGCTCGATGGCTAAGTGCAATATTGAAATACCAGTAGAGTTGATTTCACAAACCTTTTTTGCCTGGCCATCAGAGGAGTCTGTAAATGTTCTCGTAGGTATTTAGAAACAAATAAGCCATTGCATAATTTCGTCGGAGGCTCGCGAGGGAACCCTTTCATGCTGTCTTCCCTCTGACAGCCTTCGTCTTGCCCAATTACAGGTTTTATTGCAACTCGGATTTTGATTATGTGTAGTGCCCAAGGAACGGAAAGAATACAGCGAAAGGCCGCTGTACATTATTCCGCTGTCGTTATTCATGTCAATATAAAGCAATGTAGTAGCCACCGTAATTGTAGGGCGTGCTAGTAGAATTTCAGTCTCGCAAGCTCGTGATACAGAAAGTTATTGATGTGTCGCTCTATTAAAATTTGATCGTGATAAAGCGTGACCAGGATCAAATCTGTCGGTCATGACTAACTCACTTGTGCAAGTTGCGGGAAGGAGCCAGTCACACTCGATATGAACTATGTTTAGACCGGCCGCGAATAGGTGCGATCGAAGATGGCCTAAACATGTACGATTCTGCCCTCAGCTTACACAGCATAATTTGCACTTAAGTGCCGAATGTTGCCCATGATTTAATTCTTCATAAAAATGCTTTTGAAATGTTTGTGCACTTATTGCTTTTCTTTTTGAACAATTTTATTCTCTTGAAAGCATTAAACATTAAAATTGCACCGTCATGTTCCAGCTTAGTTGTATTTTTACTGCTTTGAAATGACACCCTTTCAACTAACCTTTTGCTTCAATGAAGTCACCGAGATAACAGTGGTTAATACTGGCGTAGCCAGGGGGGGAGGCATTCAAAACCCCGAAAATTTTCAGTTTTACTTGTGCTACATGCACAAACATACATAAAGTATGATTGAACACCCACCACCCCCTGCCCCCTTTTCCCGAAAAAAATTTCTGGCTATGCTCCTGGTGGTTAAAGCTGTTCGGCTGCTGACCTGAAAGACGCAGGTTCAATCTTGGTCGCGGCCCTCGCATTTCGATAGAGGTGAAATGTTGGGTGCCCGTATACTGCTCTATTCCGGTGCCCACTAAGCAACCCCAGATTGTCGAATTAAATTATCCGGAGCCCTCCACTACAGCATCTCGATATAGCCTGAGTAGCTTGGGACGTTAAACCCTATAAACCAATGAATTTCCTGCACTTATTACTTACATGTACCTTGACTGTAATCAGTGGTGTAGACATGTGGGGGTGCGTTCGGTATTTCTATGCCCACCCTACCCCTGAGAACTAAACTTCTCGCCAAGCCCCTGCTGTCAATAAATCAGCTTTCCCAAACTCGGTGCTTCGAAATTAGCTGAAAACATAATTAAAATCAATTAATGAAAGTAATAAGTGGTACATGCACATTTATAGAGTACAATAGTGCATGTCAAAAATGCCCATAAATCATGTGTTTAATTGAAATGTCTGCAGATTAGTTCAGTATTTACAATAACTACACATCAACCTCTGAAGATTTTCAGGAAAAACGACGCACTTCAATCCTGCCATTCATGAATCGCTCATTAATGATACTTGAGAAAACCAGCGAAAAGACGCACACACAAAGGAAGGAATCACAACGCCATGCTGAACTTACAACTGACATATACAGTAGACTCTCAGTAAACGGAAATCTCTTAAACGGAACTGCTGCTTAAACGGAACAACTTCTTCAAACACGATCGGTTTCATACTTGGATTCTGCACCCCTGTCCATCTCTCAGTAAACGGAACTCTTGTTAAACGGAATACATTTTCTTGGTCCCTTCAGGTTCCGTTTACTGAGAGTCTACTGTACTTGAAAGCCACACTGTACTGAAACAACCAAAACAGCCAACACATGCACCAAGCTCTCAGCAAAGTACAAAGACAAAAGGGTTAGAACATCAAATTTGCCATAACTTCATGTTTGCATCCGTTTTCATGGGTTTTCACAAGTTTAGTGTGAAGAACTGGCCCAGCAAGCAGCACTTCGACAGTACATTCGTTCATTAGCTTGCGATTTTTCTGGCAACCTTTTATCCCACCTGATCATGCTGAGCCCAATAGTGCTGCGGTCATTTGTTTGTCCTTTTGCCGCTGTGCAGCCCGGCATAAAGCATGTCGGCATTGCAGATGCGTAACACGTGTAATCTCTTTTGCTGCATATTACAAGATCCCGAATCTGTTCATCAATACAACGCAGTGACCCATCTGATCTGGCGCACCGATACGGTAGCAGCCGTAGCAGCGGTCAGCGCACCTCGCTGAAGCCTGACGCGACTACAGCGCCACTCGCCGCCTCCGCTAGTGGCGGAGCCGCGCAACAGAGCCGAGTTTTCAAACTGAAATAGTTCTAGAAACATTGCTTCATAGAGCTATGTGTACTAAACAGGAATGTAAATTTGCCCATGCTTGTCGTGTCAATCGCAGCCCGTTTTTAGATGCAAGCCCACAATGCATGAAGTTGCATGGTTGCATGCATTTCTTGCAGCAAAAATATGTTTCTTTGCGGCAAGCATGCACTAAAGCCCACACCACACCACACCACACACACCCACACCAAATATACTTAATTAATAAGCTTGGTCCCCGTGGTTTCCATATTGGTGGGCATTCCAGACGACGCCAGCAGTCAGGGCATTGTCTAATACCCCTGTCACACGGGCACCCGTGAACTCCGTTTAACTCCCTCGTCTTTTCCTCGAGGGAGATGGGGTTCGTGTCACACGGTCACCATTTCGCTGAGGAAGTTAAATGGAGCTTTTGGTGCAGGGAGTTCGGTAATGACCATTTTGGCTCGATGGAGTACTCTCATTCCCAGCCAGCTACTGCTACACTGAAAACCGCACTAGCAAAATCGTCCTAATGAGCTCAATTATAATTTTGCTCTTTTTTTGTGTAGCATTTCATGACCCGTAGTGTAAGTTTTAGTTGTATTTTTTCGGACATCAGCGCTTGTACTCTCCACACCAACGCCTCGCCAAGCCGCCACTGTGAAGCGTCGCACCATATTTGTTTCTGCACGTGTGAGGCACACGCACCAGCACTGTGACAGCAATGGTGATTCCTAGCACTTCATCAACACACAAAAACACGTTTTTGTTGCTTAAAAGGCGACTACACAGGCAAAAAATTGGACGTTTCGACGAGCGCAGCAGCGCCATTTCTGCCCCATGCGGCAACCGTCGAAAGCTTGCAACGAGCCGTGTAGCACAGCCACAACTCCATTCTGGTTAAGCTCCATTAAGGAATTCAATGCGGAACGGAGATAAACGGAGTTCGGTGGTGGCTGTGTCACAGGGGTATAATGCATTATGAGGAACATAACATTCTAGCAGTTATTTAGCATTTCCAGACAGTGACCAAGCAGCAGCAGTATTTTCCTGTCTTCATTAAAGTGAAGTACAACAATAATAACAAGAAAGGAGACGCGAAAGCGGCTGCAGGCTGAGCAGGAGAGGGCTGGCAGAGCAATCCAACCTCACACGTCACAGAGATGCCTCCGCATGGCGGCACCACGGTGTGTCCTCGTGCCCAATATTTCCAGCAAGCATGCTATGGAATAAATATAATGATGTTGGGAAACTGCAACCTTGCAGTGGGTGAATTCCAAACCTTAAATTTGAGAAGCATGCAGCAATCGACATAACACTTGCTAAGTGCAGTTTGCTGAAGCCTTTCTTGGAGAACTTATGTTTGCCAGATAAAAAGCCACAGAGAAGTAGTGTTATGTCGGACTTGTAACATAATTTACCACATCTTCTCTTGCATAATACTTACTAAAAATACTTGGCGCTAAAGTCAAGATGCAGGTTATACGGAGTGCAAGGTTGCTTGAAATCAATGCAAGGCAACAGTGATGGCTGAAACAAAATAAGTAGCGCTGCGCAAATATTTCTACTGACGAACCAAATAGTACATATACTGAATATTTTACTCATATTTTTCAAATAACCAGCACCAACAGGAATTGCCCCAGGGAAACGAAACATTGAAACTGCCAGAAGTAATTTTTGCTGTTTTAATCATTTAACTGAAGATGTATGCAGACAAAGCGTTTACAAAATAATCTAAGCTATTTTGACCACTACATGAAGGCATTTTTGCTTAAAGCTCCAGTGTTGCTCGAGTGAGTCATAAATTTACTATCATCAACACGAGGTGCGTGGTTTTGTTGGCCGTTATGCATTCTTGTTGAATACAGGCACTTGTGGGCTAGGCTGTTTCCTGTAGTTTTGTTTATGTGTTTCTGTCATGGTGTTAGGCTTCATTGTGCAAAGCTTTTACTATGCTCAGTCAGTCCCCGTTTTTTTTTTTTTTTTGCTCACCTTTATGGCCCTTACCGGGCGCTCATTACATGCAGGGGGGGGGTGGGGGGTGACTCCAGTGAAACAACCGTATAGTCATTAAAGAGACTGTCTACCAATCGGAAAAATTTTTCCCATTGTGGTCAAAATGAGAAGATCGTTCGTCACATCGGCGGCAACAAGCATGCGTTTGCCCCATAAAAAAGGAATTATATTTTTAATTTGACGTTGAAAATCGCGAAAGAATGACCGCTAGCGTCACCCAACGGCGATGTGGCTCAATCTACTGGTATGACAAGAAATCCTCGCAGGTAGACTCATTTTGCTTAAAAACAAACATGTATAACTTGAAATTGTATTTTGCACCCTTGAGGCACCTTTCGGTTGTGTCAGAGAGTAATCTTTTGCTTTTTTTTTTCTCACGCATACAGAAAGGCGCCCGGTGGCGCTGCTTGCAGCGCCGTCTTCGATTTCGTCTGCTTCAACTCATGCGCTATGCCATGCGGCTCTCCGCGCTGGTCGTACTGTGCCACTGTATTGTTATTACGATGTCTCACATGTGCTGCACTGTGAAGGCGCGCATTTATTGTCTCTTTTTGATGAATCGACATAGCTTGGATTGTGGCAGCAGCGCTAAAATAAACGCACAGACAGTGATTAAAGCAAAACAAGTGTTCTGTAATCGTATAATAAGGCTTCATTTAACCGCTAGGGTGCTGAAAACGACTGTTACATTCATTACAATAGTATTCAGCGAAAATAAAGTAATCCTACAGAAATCACATGTGCTTTCGGTTTTAATTTTTACTGGCACTACAATCGTCATCGCATCCACCAACCAGTGTTGCGGGCATGTTTCACGCCAATGGAAGAAGACCGAATGCAGATAGAAAAATTCTGTTTCAAAAACTTCTACTCACTTTCCAGAGAAACCGCTGCAAGGTTGGACACTTCAGACGGTACGCTTGCTATTGCGGTACAAAACAGAAAAGCGATGAAGGACGGTAGACAGTCCCTTTAACAGTGATATTAATGAAGCAGACAATAAATTAGCACTCTCATATACAAAAGATATTGCAGGGTTGCATACGTGAGGATTAAAACACAAATATTAAGCGATATTAAGCAAACTATTCACACATTTATACAAATGTGTCTTGTGGTAGATTATTCTAATGACAGGTGGCACAAAACAGTGGTGAGTTGTGTAAGAGGTTAGTATGCACATACTGAACTGCAACTCTGATCTAGGCACAGGGGCAGGCTGTATGTGAGAGGTAGCAAAGGATGAACAACTGCTTGTGAAATTGGGATAACAGTGCCAGCAGTCTCCTTGAGTTATGCTTTGACATTGGTAGTGATGCTGAAATATGAATAATTTGCTATAGATCAGGCAGCTTTATTCTAAATAGACTCTAGCTTATTAATTATATTTGGTGTGGGTTCCAAATGGATTAGGCATATTCTACTTTAGAGCAAACCAGAGAGGCATATGCTGCAAGATTTTTCTGGTTAGCTTGATGTAAGTCGCACCTCATGAATCCAAATGATGTATTCATTTGTACCAAGTGATGTACCAAGTGATGTACACCACTGATGTAAAACATCAGTGGTGTAAACCCAGAAACATCACAAGGGGAAAAACACATCTTGCCATGGTGGCCATTTTGTTTCAGCAAATATAGGTTTTGTTTTTATTTGAAAAAGAAAATGAAAAACATGCTTAGAAAAATATTATTAAATTTTGGCAGATACCATGCATTGTGGGAATCTGAGCTTTTCCCCCCATCATGTTATGAAATATCCCCCTACAATAACTTGCTTGTGTACTTTCCCCAAAGACTTTTTAAAAATAATCATGGTCCAGCACTTGTATTCATACCATCAATGGCGTCCACCAAACCGTCGACATAAATAATGGTAGATGGTCCCCCCAGAGATTCTTTATCTACTTTTCCTTTCAAAGCCATGCATAATAAATATTTGTAGCACATCAGAACTAACCCGTAACATTTCAGAAAGCTCGTGCTCTGCAGTGCAGCTTTCAATTTTGTGCTTCGTCTCTAGTCTTTGGGAGGGCTTCAGATTTCAGAGTTGGTTTTAGTGCGCTGTATTAAACTGTCAAGCAATACAAATGTGATGCTCAAAAGCAAAATCTCAACAGGAGGGACACTTGCAAGGGGTGTGCCCCCTCAGCCTGCACTCGCTGCCATCTAAGTGAGAACTGTCAAGAACACCTTCCACACGGCTTCGTGAAACGTGCGTACGTTCTCCATCATAATGGACAAGCAGTACATATCAGCTTACCACATCTGGTGTTGGTAATACCTATGTTGATGTTGGCATTGTTATGCAACTGTAAACAACTGGTTATATAACACATGCGTCACTCCTCAACATATGTATGTGCGTATATCATTTACGCCTATCTTTAGCGTCATTTTGTAACGTCTCGCTCAATGTAAAATATTACGCCACAGTCACTTCCCCGCTGCATGCTTCGCATTACATCGATTCCCACGGTACGTCAGATCTGCCAAATTTTTATTCTTTGCATTCGTTAGGTCAACGCTGCCAATGTTGGTTCTTCTTAACACTCTCGCATTTAAATTACCAATGTCTGTTCTCGCCATTCTTGGGCAGATATAAACTTTCAACCTCCCGTGGCAGATACCCGCATACGGTGGCCCATGGTATATGGGTATGTGGCACACGTGTCTGGAAGAAAGGGTTTGATGACATGCGCTACAGCATTTTCATATTATTCATGTCCAATGCCAGACAGTCATATTCTTCAAACCCTGTTACCCTCCCATGCTAATTTTGGTCTCACCAAGTTAAGGAGACAGTCACGAGAGCATCCAGACGTAGGCGGCAAGATAGATACGTAAATAGAAACGACCAGTGTGTTTGGTTCGCTAAGAAATGCTTCGCATTTAATATATACTCACTGTACAATAATAGCGGTGAGCAGAGACATCGGTCATTCATAATCTTATCTTCGGTGAAACGCATTGCTGTTTGTACATGTGTGATTGAATATAGGCACTCGGCTGTGGGGTTTTCAAGATGCAACGATTGCACTAGAACACACAGCCTAACGAATAGAAGCAGCAAAATCGGGTCCAGCAGTGAATTTCGTGTATATTTACAACTGCCTAGATGGGATTACAGCGGCACTCAGGCAGCCTTCCTTGAAAACCTGCACAAAAGGGAGGCACTTGAGCACGTCGATCTGTTCGGTTAACGTCTCATTTTCTTGGTATCTCTGGAGGCCAGTGTCAGCGGTACTGAGGTGGCAGGTAAGAGCTATGTCGCGCCCTCTGGTCAGTGATGAGTGCCTATGCCAGCGTTCACTAGTGCTTGGGTTGGCTGTGGAATAAACTCAACTGCTAGCGTTGCGCACGCAACCTGATCAGAAGAGCCTAAAGCAATCATGGACTTTATAAACATTCCAGCATGACCTGCACCAAGCGGTGGTGTTATATGTGTAACGTTTATTATAGGTGAAGCCTGAATACATAAAAATCAAAGAAATAAGGATGCATGGGAATATGAAGCTGCTGTGTGTACAACTCTTAATTATTTGCCATTTATTAATACAGCCGCTCATAAAAGTAATTAGTCATAACTTCAGTAAAATGTGTACACACGGCATAAATCCATGTGTCATTGCATCCATCTCCATTCTTTCATTTACTCGCTGGCCTGCAGTTGGTGAAGGTGAGCGTCTTGCCTCAACTTTCTCAAATTTCCTACGGGCACCGCCACGCTATGCTCTTAATGGATTGTGACTGCAGCCACAGTGAACTAGACAATCCACCGCGTCACGTCCCGAAAGCAACCGGCGGCCGTTGCATTATCGCAACGATCGTCTTCAGGCGTTTGTGAGCTGTGGAGTTGGTGCTCAATAATCCTGTATATATGGGCACTTTGAAACACAGTGGGGCTGTGGGTGCTTTCGCGCACAGATTTTGACACACTTTTTGCGAAACTACAATCGTATGACAGCGTAAAAAAAACACAGAAAGTTGGCGGGCTTACCAAGGCGACTACTCGGAGCACCGAGAAAATGCTCACCGCATAGCTCGATGGGCGCAGGCGACACAACGAAACACTCACCTTCGCATTAAACTCTTTGAGCAGGAACTCAGCTTGGTCGTTTGACGCGCCCAGTAGCTGGTCTACAATCGACAGCCCCATCGAGAACCGCGCAGTTCAGCGCTGCCGGTGTAAGTCTACGAGTCTACTCCGCGCACAGTGCACACATGCAGCAGAGAAGTGTGCGAACCTACAGTGTGCGAACTGCGCGGCGGCGCTCAGAGAGGACATGACACACTCTCGCTGTAGTTGCTGCTCGACGATAAATGGCGCTGATTGTTGCGGGCCTGCCTTGCTCATTGAGCAAGTAGGAAAATTCGAGCAGATAGTTCTGCCATAGAGTTCTGCGCTCGAGAATGCGCCGCGCTCTCTCGTGCATAATGCGGAGAAAATTGTTTTGTACCCCGCTACAATACGGGTATAAGACGTGCAAGGAAAAGTTATCGCTGCTTTCAAGCAGGGGCGTAGCCAAGGGGGGGGTTGGGGGGGGTTCAAACCCCCCCCCCCGAAATTTTTCAGTTTTGCTTGCGTATATAGGCACGCACACATACAAACGCACGCACGAACATACAAAAAGTATGGTTGAACCCCCCCCCCCCCCCGAAAAAAATTTCTGGCTACGCCCCTGCTGCTTTGTGCACCAAAGACGCCGATCTTTGATCGTCAAGCAAAAAGCCGTCAGATTTTCATGACGGCCTTTTCAGGCATTTGTTGGCACCTTCTGTCATTAATGAGGCCGCGTGCCGCGTCTCCTGCGAACGGGTGGCAGGAGACGGTAGGTGGGGTAAAACATTCGGTTCACCTAGTAGGTATTGCTTTTTTAGCGCAAAAAACGACACCACAAGAAAGAAGACGGAACACAGCGCTTTTTTTTTTTCTTTTTTTACTCTCAACTGACATGGTTTATTGCGTCACTCCACTCTTTATAGCAGCCAGATACCGGTAGGACATGCGCCGTGCACCCTATGCGCACAACCACTACACCTTGGACACCTGAGCGCAATCATGAAAGCGCATCCAAAAAGCAAAATTCAGCAGAAAACAAGGTAATGGAAGGCACACTAATGCACTGCGACCCCAATGATTGAATGAAAAAAGCTTCCGATAATTCTCGGGCGGTGGTGTCACGACTCTTCTTTAAGATAGTGGTTAGTCTAAACAAGGCTTGACAATTGCATTTTTTGCAGTGTTGAGCTAAATGTGAGCCTGTACCAGTCGGCAAGGATCGCTCATGTTCTTTAAGGCGCTCATTCACACAGCGGCCTGACTGACCTACATACACTTTGCCACAAGAGAGTGGAATCTTGTAGACCACCCCTACGCTGCACTCGACAAACTTCTGGTGTCTCTTTTCACATTGCGGCTTTTTGTTTTCTTTACAAACACGCCTGCACAACATAGACAGTTTCCGGGGGGCAGAAAATACAACCGGGATTTGGTACCTAGTGGCCACATTCTTAAGATTGTGAGTCTTTATGGCAATACGGCACTACTACTGGCTTCTTCTCTGTGTCGTTTCTACACTTCTGGCGCTTGCCTTTCAGCTTCTGAAGCAAAACTTCAGAGACCGACGTCACAACCACACTTGGGTAACGCGCATCCTGCAACCTTTTTAACTGCGCGTTAAAGCTCTCGTTAGCTGTGTGATGGCACGATTTCATTAATGATGATTCAAGACACATCATGGCAATGGCACGTTTCACAACCTTAGAGTGCGCAGACTCGTATGGCAGAAGACCCTTACGTGCACGCGGCGAGTACATCCAGCAGGCATGACCTGCTTGTAAGGAAAGTTGTAGATCCAGAAACTGCAGTTTACCATCCTTTGTGAGTTCGTGTGTGAAGGTTAAACCCTTGCCGTTGTCCTTGAACAGAGATAAAATATCAGCTACTGCGCCAGAGCCTTCGTGGTTAGTTTGTTTTATCACAACAAGGAAATCGTCAATATATCTAAAAATCTGGACCAGGTCATTGTCTAAAACACTCTTAAGAGCACGGTCGACAAAGGATAAAAAAAATATTACAAAGAGCAGGCGCCACACACGAACCAATACACACACCCTTTTTCTGAATAAATAGCTGGTTTTCGAACGAGATAAAAGTTGCACTTAGATAAAACTCAAGAACAGACAAGAATTTTTCTGAGGACATTCCAGTAGCATTGCGAAAGTCTAACTCTCCATTTTCTTCGATGCAGGCCATCACACAGCGAAAAAGCTCATCGTGCGGTATCGAATAATATAAATCTTCGACGTCCACAGAAAAAAAGTTGACAACTGAGTGGTTGTCTCTAAGAAAGGAAACAACATCGGAGGAGTTTTTTATGCCGAAAGGATCTTCAATGGTCAGCAGATTCAACTGCTCTTGCAAAAAGCGGCTAACTAAAATCTGCCAACAATTGTTTTCACTGACTATTGTACGGAAAGGCACATCTAATTTGTGCGTCTTAGCAGTGAAAAAAACTTCGAGAGCGAGCACTTTGCATTGTTTGACACCTTTAGCAAGTTTGGTGAGGCCTACGTTATCCAACAAGGAAACTGCTTTGCTTTTTACCTTGTGAGGTTTCGCTGTGGACGGAATGAAGTTCTTGTTGACAGCCTGGATGGCTTTGTCGTTGAAGACTGCAGCCGGGGCTACTACAAAATTACCCTCCTTGTCACTTAATAACAACCGCAGTTCATTGTCTTTGAAAAACGACACCGTTTTCTTGATCAGAGCCGACGAAGGTGGGGAGTCCTTGTTGACAGTCCTACGCAAGGTATCCACTCCATCAAGGAGGCACCGTTCCTGGTCTTCCAGTTCAGCTTTCCTTGAGATGCGCCTATTCAATGCCAGCAGCTCATGTGCTGGAATACTTGGTTCCGTGCTAAACTTCGGACCTTTCCTTAACAAATGCGCAACTTCGTCAGGAAGCCTGACATCACCGAGAACATGGTAGCCACCAGCGTCGGCTTGCGTGGCGTCCTTCCTCGGCGAACACCTCGACCGAAGTTGTAGCAGAAGCTGCACCCACCAGAATTCAGTAGTCTGAGCTGCTAGACGTTTGTAGCAGCCAAATTTCTTCTCGGCCACGGTAGAAGTGTCCCGCGAGTAGCATGTAGCCTTCAACCAGTCATACAGAAGACGTACCTGCCGCCAAATTTCAGAGCGCAGAATCCGACAAAGGCGCCGTGCGTGACCAACGGACGGCCTCACACTACCGAAGAGGAGAACCACTTCTTGTGGAACGAGTCCTTTCTTCATGCAGAAGGAAAGCATCCTGGCGCGGCACACAGCAAACGCAATGTGACTGACCAGAACGGTAGGTTCCGGAGTTGACGCAGACACACAAAAAACAGGGCCCACAGCAGAAGAAATATAGCTCAACAAAATGCGTTGGCGGGCTAGTTGGTGAGAATCAAAAGCAATATGGATTCTCACCAACTAGCCCGCCAACGCATTTTAACGCGATAGCGTTAAAGAGCTCGTATCGCAGAAATTCCGCCGTCGGCGTCGGGGCCGTTGGTTGTGAGCGAAAAATCATCATCTTGTCCGTGACCGAAAAATCGAAAAAGCTGCAAACAAAATAAATAAAAATGTTGAGTCCGAGTGAGAATCGAACCCAGGCCGTCTGCGTGGCAAGCAGGTGTTCTGCCACACAGCCACGCCTCTGCTTGGAGCTGCACTGAAAGTAACTTCCATGCTTCCCAAAAATACGCGTCCTGTATACAGGTGTCACAGTACGAGATGTAATATCGCAGTAATATTGCGTGGTACAAGCGTACATTGCCATCGGGCGTCACACCACGTCAATATCATAACGACTTGGTGGTTTAAAGGCAGCTACCCATTACAAAAGGCACACACATTACTGTGCGTATTCCCTTAAGACCACGTAGTGGGTGCATCGCAACTTCGAAAAAGTTTCTCGCGCAGAATTGCCCCTGGTTTAAAGCATGCTACCCATTGCATAAGGCACACACCTTAGTGCGCGCATTCTGTTAAACACTCGTGGTGTTCGAACTGCGCACTAGGAACAGAATATCGCTATGGCGTTCAACTCTTAAAGGCGAAGCTTAAGCGTCCCCCAATTTTTGTTCACCTAGTAGGTGCTGCAGACTGGGAGAGGACGGACGTGTTTTTCGTGGGCTCCGGAATGACAGCGTCAGATAAGTTTGTTTTTTTTGCATGATTCGAGCTTGTTTTTTTAGTTATATGAGTACATAAGCCACTAGATTGAAGCTTAATAGGGCTTACAAATTTGTACTGTTTCCTGTGTGACAGTCGCCTGTGTCCTTTTTTTTTTTTTTTTGTTCGGTCACCACGTGGCTGAAAGGCACACATGTGCTTTGAAGTATAGCATACTTGCGGAGTTTTGTGATACCATTTGACTTTAAGTGTAACTAATCCGCCGTGTGAACGATCTAGCCATGGTCAAAAAGACCGTAAAGTGTACAGGGTGCGGAATGGGATGGAAAATAGAGGTTTGTACGGATGAGAAGACAGAGGGAGCTGACGCCAAGTGTAAGCAATGCGAGTTAGAGGCGAAAATCGAAAATAATGATGGCTGCCCAGAATGAGCTCATGGTAAGAATCGCCGAGCTGGAGATTGCGTTGGCGACAGAGCGGGAAAAAACGATGGCCGTGGGGGAAAGGCTTAAGTCAGCCGAGGAGAAGTTAGCAAAGGTAGTAATGGTGAACAAAGAAGCAAGCGACAGCGGGGCATCGACCCCCACAGTGGTAGACGCGAAGGGGGAAACAGGTTTGGAAAAGACAGGTGCAAGGGTCACAGGACCCAGCTTCCGCGAAGTAGTTTTGGGAAGGGGAGGGGACAAAGCAACAGTGACACGCGCTAACAACCGAGGCAGTGGCCAGGTGCGGGACGGTCCAGCAGAAGAGTCGGAGCACGTGATAATCGCCGGGGACTCGAATTTAGTTAGATGCGAAGAAGCAGTCAAGGAAAGGGTGAGAGGCGACAAACGAGTTTTAATAGGGAAGTTCCCGGGACATAGGCTGGGATCAGTGATGAGACAAGCTAGCGCTAAACTCGCAACTAAGGCTAATGGACGTAACCTCGTGATAATCGCGGGAGGTCTAAACGACGTCTTGAACGAAGAATCAGCCGAACTAGCGCCCACATTGGCGAAAGGGGTCGATGACATGCGCGCCATTTCCTCTCAGGTGCAGATAGTGGTATATACCGGAAGTACCAGTGAGAAATATCAACTTGCAAAGAGCGGTTGTCGACGCAAACAAAGAGATATGGCGAATTAGTCGAGAGAAGGGATTCGAGGTAGTGGATATAAACAGGGAGGTGCACAGGTGGGGCGGTTTTCAAAGAGACAGAATTCACTTCGATAAGAGGCTTGGTCATGAGGTGGGTTGGCGACTTGCAGGTCGCGCAGTAGCTTTTTTGGGGGGCACGCGGGCCCTTCGGTGCCCAGGGTAGCTTGTAATGAGGAAAACAACCAGGGGGACTCTTTGACAGGCAGTATAGCGAAAAACCAGAGAAAAGGTAAAAGAAGGGAGAAGGCGCGTGTTGCAATTAGTTACATAAACATGCAGGGTGGCAGAAAAAAGACAAAATGGTTAGAGATTGAGGAGCAGTTAAGCAAGGAACAGATAGGTGTTTATGCGGTTACAGAAACACACCTTAGAGACTTGGAAGAGCCACCACATATTGACAATTATATTTGGGAAGGATGTAACAGGATCACATCAGAAAGGAGAGGTGGGGGTGTTGGAATGCTAATCCATAGCAGAACAAAATTGGATAGAGTGAAACAAACGTGTTCAGAGCACATGTGGGTTTCGGGCACAGTAGGTGGAAAGAAAACGTGGCTAGGTGTAGCTTACTTGTGGACGGGGAATAACTGCAGAGAAAAGAATCTGGAGATAGTGAAATGCATAAGCACCGATATTAAAGAATTTGGTCCTGATGCCGAAATAATTCTTCCAGGGGACATGAACGCTCACATTCATGACCTTGACGGATATTCAGACACCAATGGCAAGTTATTGCTAGATCTCTGCGAGCAACATAGTCTTGAGATAGTTAACGTGGGGCCTAAGTGTGAGGGGCAGATCACGTGGGAAGTCGGAAACCGGCAATCGAGCATTGATTATTGTCTCATGACAGAAGGAATATATGACAAACTTAGAGAGATGAGAATAGACGGGGAAGGCATTAACAGCTTGGGTAGTGATCATAAACGCATAATATTACAAATGGGATATAAAACTGATAATAAGAACATAGAATCAAAGTTTTGCAGCTTGTATCTAAATTACAAACAAATAACAAATATAGCCGCAAGAGTCGAGGAAAAAGTAGACGAACTACCAGGTAAAGACTGGAAGTATAGTGATCTGCTACATATAATCACAAAAGAAATGGAAAAAGAGAAGAAAACTATTTGTTGGAAAGGAAAGAGAAAGCCAAAAAGTTGGTGGAACAAAGAAATCCGGGAGGCGATCGAGAAGTGACGTGAGGCATCACGGGACCACAGACAAGCAAAAAAGGAGAAGCGGCCACAGGACGAAGTCAACCAAATATGGGAAATATACTTAGAGCAAAAATCCATTGTGCAGAAATTAGTCGAGGCAAAAATTAAAGATGAAAGTGAACGCTGGATGACAGAGATTCGCGAAAAGAAGAAGGCCGCGCCTAGGATATTTTGGAGCCACCTAAAAGCGCCGGGTAGGAAGTCTGTCACAATGCAACAACATATGGTAGATGAAGGAGGAAATCAATTGGAAGGGTATGAAGCGCTAGGTTACATCCGAAAGATAACAGCCGATTCGTTTAAAAAGGTCGCCCAGGGGATTCCCCCGGTGAGTAAAAGTGCGCAAAGGAGTGCAACCGACGAAGATGTAGTACTAGAGAATTTCAATTGGAAGAAAGCCGAAGGAAAAATTCCTAAGCGCACTACACCGGGCTTAGATGGGGTTCCCGTCAGCCTCATTAACGAACTCGGACATAACACTAAAGAAGCACTGCTGAAAGCCGTAGAAAAGTGCTTACAGGAGAGGGAAATACCAGACAGTTGGCGAAAAAGTAGAATGAACTTAATCTATAAAGGCAGGGGAGAAAAGGATAAAATTCTCTCGTATAGACCGCTAACCATTACATCGGTGCTATACAGGTTGGCGATGCAGGCAGTAAAATTAAAAATAGAAGCGTGGGTAGAACAAAATGATATTTTGGGAGAACTTCAGAATGGATTTCGAATCGACAGGCGGTTAGACGATAATCTGTTTGTTCTTACCCAGTGTATAGAAATATCGAAAATAGAAAACAGGCCCTTATACGTAGCTTATCTAGATATCACCGGGGCGTATGACAACGTTAATCAGGAAATTTTGTGGGATATATTGAAGGAAGTGGGCATAGGTGATGACTGTATACAGCTTTTGAGGGAAATATACCGAGAAAATACAGTTTGTATAGGATGGGAAGGAATAAGTAGCAAGGACAGCGTTGAAATCAGCAAGGGGCTGAGACAAGGATGTCCTTTGTCCCCGCTGTTATTCATGCTGTACATGGTGAGGATGGAAAAAGCGCTATAGAAGGTAGCAACATTGGATTTAATTTGTCACACAAACAGGTCGGCACGATGGTTGAGCAGAAGCTTCCAGGTCTATTTTATGCTGATGATATTGTCTTATTTGCGGACAGTCAAGATGATATACAGCGACTGGCAGATATATGCGGAAGGGAATGTGAGGCTTTAGGACTAGGATTTAGTGCAACAAAATGTGGATTGATGGTATTCAATGATCACGAAGACCATGCGGTCTTTATACAGGGCCAAAAAATACCGAGGGTAAGCGAGTACAAGTACCTCGGAGTATGGGTAAATGAGGGGGATAGATATATGGAGGTACAAGAGAAAGCATCGGTAGCAAAGGGAAAGAGGAATGTTGCAATTATGAAGCACAGAGCTTTATGGGGGTACAATAGGTACGAGGTGCTTCGAGGGCTGTGGAAGGGTGTGATGGTCCCGGGGCTTACATTTGGGAACTCAGTGGTGTGCATGAAGTCAGAGGTACAATCAGGAATGGATGTAAATCAAAGGACGGTGGGCCGCCTCGCGTTGGGCGCTCACGGGAAGACGACAAATGAGGCTGTAAAGGGTGATATGGGATGGACAGGCTTTGAAGTGCGGGAAGCTCAGAGCAAAATGAGATTCGAAGAGAGGCTGAGGAAAATGAAGAAGAGTAGATGGGCAGAGAAGGTTTTCAGGTATTTGTATAGAAAAAGCGTTGACACGCAGTGGAGAAAAAGAACTAGGAGGCTCACCAGTAAATATACGGCTAGCAGTGCGGGCGATATGGCAACAAGGAGCATTAAGCGGAAGGTCAGAGAGGCGGAGAGGACTTATTGGATGGCAGCGATGGAAAAGAAGCCGGCTCTGAGTAACTACCGAAAAGGAAAAAACGAAATAAGGAGGGAAAGGTTTTATGATAATTCAAGGGCTTATGATAATTCAAGGCTTTACTGTTTGAAGCAAGGTCGGGCTGCCTTAGAACGCGTAGTTATAAAGCGAGATTCAGTAACGAAGAAGAACAATGTACATGCTGCGGGGGAACTAAGGAAACGATGGAACATGTACTGATTGAATGTGGCGATATTCACCCAGCTATACGTGTGGGCACGAGTCTACATGAAGCCTTGGGTTTTAGGGACAACAATGGAAAGCTGAACACGTCCGCGATAGAAATAAGTAAGAGGCGGTTAGAGTATTGGTGGCAGAAAAGTAGAGATAAAGAACAAAAATAAATAATGGGGGGGGGGGGGGGGGGAAATAAGGTCATTCTGCCTTAAGAGGCAGAGAGATAGACCGTGAATTTATATTTTTTTTGGTATAATAACATAGATTTAATCAATGTAAATAAGGTATTAGGCCAACATAAAACAAGGAAGCTTTTTTCTTCTTCTTCTTCTTCGAGCCTGGTGGCAGACATGTCACCACCCCGTTACAAAGGGGACGCTCATAGCATCCATCCATCCATCCACCTAAAATCACTGGAACAGGAAAAGTACCGCGACCGTCCTGCCCGCCGCCATATTTGATCCAGCGCGGCCGAAGCTGCGGCGGCGCGGTGTTGATTTCACGCGGAGTAACGCGTGTTTTACGCATTGCGTGCGCTTTTGCAGCCCCAAATGAAGCATACCGTTGTTCGCTAACTGATTAGGAAAGAAATAGCGGCAGTTTTCACTTCCCTACACGCGCACGCACGCGTACTAACCCGATAAAGAAATGCGAACTGCGCGGCATTTACGCGCTCGGCTGTCGGCATTTATTAACTGCGAATCATTTCTTAGCGAACTTCTGCGAGTTTGAACGTAGTATCTATCTATCTATCTATCTATCTATCTATCTATCTATCTATCTATCTATCTATCTATCTATCTATCTATCTATCTATCTATCTATCTATCTATCTATCTATCTATCTATCTATCTATCTATCTATCTAGACGCCCACGACTACGTGCTCTGGCCGTTTCGTTAATGGGATGTATACCAAATTTGGTATGGAATAACATGACTGTAGGATGAATATAAACTACAGGTGGTAACATGAAAATAATGACATATACGCCATGTACGGCATGATTTACATGCCATGCTCATTCTACGCTTGCGGCCGCTTCGCTAGCTTGATACACACCAAAAATGATGCCCTCTGAGGACGCGCGCAGGACGTTCGCACACTAGCGAACACGGTGTGGCGAGCAGACGACGCAGGGAGCCATAATCAACTGCTAAAGTTACGTCCACCGTGTGATTCACAATGCGTACTTGAGTTTAATAATTATCTTGCCAGTCTCAGTGGTTGGCTCGTGTCACTGGGACGCTGTCGCTTCGTGGTGCGCCGTCGTCGCTCCACGAACACCACTGATACCTCGAAGAGTGAACTTGTTGGCTAGTTGGTTCAACATAACTTAAGGGAGCAGCGCGAAAGACAGGGACAGAAAGGCACACATACACCCACACGTAGCGCAATATGTGTGGTTGTATGTGTGCCTTTTCTGTCCCCGTCTTTCGCGCTTCATCCAAGCTGACAGCAGAGTCGATGACGTCGTAATTGAGGCTGCTGGTAGTCTTAGCAATCTCATTCACTCCTAAGCGAACACTCGCGAGGTAACACAACAAATTATGACACAGATACACTAAAAGCTTTAAAGAAGACACGCCATCAAGTGCCTCTAACTTCAAGTTTCAACTCAGTCGACTCAGTCTCTCGTTGCTCTCGTCAATTTGACTAGGGAATTTCTAGGTACACCACGGCGCTAGTTTTGGTCGGCAGCACATGGTAGCCAACATGAAACATGCTTACACCGCTAACATTGGGCGATGTTTAGGTGGCTTTTTAGTCTCGTGCGCCTAGCTCTACAGTGTTCAGTACACTGTACTAGCTCGGTGCTCTTTGAAACCGAAACTGCAACTGGGCGCTCTGAAAACGTCTCTAAATAAATAACCGTCGCGCACTCGCGCAAACGAGGTTTGCAGCCGTGATAAGTGGATCATAAGCTATCTATTGCAACAACAAAAAAAAAAAAAAACACGGTGCAAAATTTTTGTGTCAGTGCTCCTTTAAAAGAAATCATGCGTAACTGTGTTGTTTTCTTTTAGTGCTTCCTTTGCATCTTGTGCTGTACTATATATTTACCACTGCCGCGCTTTGTTGTAATTACTGTTCGCATTGCCATTAACTATTATCACTGTGCTTTCTGTTTATTTTAGATTGTTTTCCCAATGTATACGACATTTTTGATGTAGCTGTGTTCGATGCAGCTGTGTACGTTTGTGTCGGCGTAGAATAATCTACATTTTCATTTGCACCTGCAACTTTCATGTTTGTTCTTCTGTACACCCCACGTACCCCCACTGTAGTGCCTGTATGGGCGCTATGGGTGCTAAATAAATAAAATAAAATATTAATTGTGCCTCAAAAATTCTGCATTCACACCTCGACATTTAGTACTTCTTTCGTTTAGGACGACGCCAGATGCACTATGTGATGTGGTTAAACGACAAAGTGACACCCACATTGAAATGATTTTGGCGAATGGATGTTACGATGATTACACCACCATACCGACACGTGCATGCACTCACTTATTAAAAATATGAAACAGCGCTTTTTTAAACACAAGACAAAGGAAAGAAGAGACGTGTGTGTCCCTCCTTTCCTTCGTCTTGTGTTTAAAAAAGCGCTGCTTTATATTTTTACCATGGAACCTCACCAACTCGCCCAATTTGCGTGTCTTAATTCCTCACTTATTGTCTGCATACAAGCCTTTAAAATTGAAATGCTTGTTTATATCGTGCAGACATACGTAGAAGCATTTGATGCTGTGCTAACACAACGGAATAAGCTGCCCTCTGAGGACGCGCGCAGGACGTTCGCACACTAGCGAACACGGTGTGGCTAGCAGACGACGCAGGGAGCCATAATCAACTGCTAAAGTTACGTCCACCGTGTGATTCACAATGCGCACTTGAGTTTAATAATTATCTTGCCAGTCTCAGTGGTTGGCTCGTGTCACTGGGACGCTGTCGCTTCGTGGTGCGCCGTCGTCGCTCCACTACACTGGCGCACCGACGGGGGGGGGGGGGGGTTGGGGGTTGTAACCCCCCCCCTGAGGCCGACCTGACCCCCCCCCCCCCCCCGGAAACTGCTTCACGGTCATTGTCACCGAGAATCCAACGTACGCGTTCAGGTGGCCTTGTTAACGTTAACATTTCAATTCAAGAGGTGGTTTCAGGTCGAACTTCCTTCATTTAATGTGTTGTATTCAGTCATCTACTCCTAAACAGAAAGAGCGAAAACCGCAAGTTCTGTGACCCTGTGTTCACTTCCAGTGAAGCAGTTTTGGACGAAAGAGAAGATGCTTTCACGGGTCATCGGTTTGACCCCTCTTCTTTTCCTGCCTCCTCTGATTACTGCAATAGAGCAAGGAGATAGTTCGGAATCATCGAAACAAGCTATTGTTCTTATTCTCGGGGGAAGTCTAAAACGGGACGGTGTACAATGATAATGCGGCGCGTGACTTAGCCACAGACGTCGGTGCACAGTGCTTGTGACATCAAAAAGTATTACGTATAGCAGCTAATCCAGCTGTGTACGCAGTGCTACATACATATGTCCAGAACAGGAGTTCGCAGTGTTGTTTACCGTTTGTAACATTATTATCCGGTTCACACAGGTTCACACCTGCACACACGCAAATTATATTTGGTTACTTGGACGCTTCTAATGCAATTAGAGATTAGAATATCAAGTGCTTCAATAACATTAAATTGTCGGTGTCACATGGCTTGGTTTAATGGCACTAATGGACCGACGACAAAGTTGCGCAGCAAGTATATGTTGGTTTTGCCTTGAATGTGCAACTTTTTCAAATTCTACGCCACAAAACTCATTTTATAGAAATAACAAGCGTTTTCATGTACATTCAATGCCTTACTCGCTATGGAATCGAAACTCGCTTAAGCGTGACGAACATTTCCTGCTACGATGCCGACGGCATTCTCATTACTTTTTCTTAAATCCTTGATATTATAGTGAACACGAATTGTGTCCGTCATGGAGCACCTTTCTTTTCCTTTAAATACTCAATAATGTACGCTCTCCTGCCGACAAACATTCTTTTTTCATCTAGATGGGTTCTACAAAACATAAGATGAGAATGGGGTGGGGTAGCCACTTCAACCAACAAGACCACAATTTCGATCAAGCCAAACTTTACATTCTACAAATTTACGGTCACCACGGGAGAGGAAATACAGGGAATCGTATTTGATACTATTTGATACACAAATTTCAATCCCTACACCCATCAGGAATAAATCTAGCTCGTGGTAATTTGGAATAACTAAAAGCCATAGCATGATTTCTATAATATTAAGAGACATAAAGTACGCTCAGCCTTCAAATAACCCGGACAAATATTCTATTCGCAACATAAAATCCCTACTAGCCTCCATCATACACTAACAATTAATGTTCTTTTTTAAACATATTTCAAGTTCTCCGCGCCTTATTCCGACTGTTCCCCCCTGCCTTTTTTTTCTTTTTTTTTTCCCTCCTCCTTCTTCTTACTGGACTGCCGCCCAACTTTTGAGGCCATCGATCACACTTGATGCGTATGTCCGCCAATGACTTCACCCATTAAGCACGTGTGGGCTTCAAAAGTACACCGCCCGCTTGCCCCACCATCTTCTGCAGCCTTTGTGAGTGCTAGACGCGCCGCCCTTCTGCAGCCTTTCCAAGTTGTTTCCATACTCCGCTCTTTTCTTTGTCGAGCCTTCTACGGCTCTCGCTTTGGTGAGTGGCCCGTCCGTTTGCGCTAGTACACTGTAGCACTGTAACTGTAATTTGCGCCATACACACGTGCAGTCCGAAACGGGAGGGATAAAGCCCGGGCCGAAGCCAGTTCGAAACCGCAAACGGCGCCGCGTGCGCGACTTCTAAGCGAAACCACATGTTCGAAAAGCCGTCGGCGTAATAGGGTGCCGAAAAAAGAAGGAAAAAGAAACGGTCTTGCTGATATCCCCCCCCCCCCCCTCCGAGCGCGTGGCCCGCAGCCGACGATCGGGGACGGGCGGTTCGTGAAAATGTTTTCAGCATTACGAGCACAATAGCGCGTTCTCTGCCTTCTCCAAAAGATGGCCACCGGAAGAGCGAACCCGAGGCATACTCAACAAAACTGCTTGTACTGGCTGCGACGCCCGCTGCATCAGCGGAACTGAGAACCTGTAAGAAGGACGGGAAAGACGTCCACAATTTTGCAAAGACGCAGACCGCCGAATCAATTTTCTTGAAACTGTAGTCCTCGCAGCTGAAACCAATTACCAGAAATATGAATGCTGGCAGATACAAGCTACCCAATCGTGAACCACGCTGAAGGCAACCTACACGTAGCGTCTTCGCTTTTCCCTGCGCAGAGCCTAAGAAAATAGAAAAAAAGATGTCTGCTTACAGCTCACACAGTCCGGCACTCCAAGTACCCCCTTTCCCTGTCTCTCATCTAACAGCTAGCTCGACACATCCACACGCCAAAGGAGCTCCCCACCCCCTTTTACTCTTCAACTCATTCCCACCGGTCAAGCCCTAGCACTCCTCTGTCCTTTTGCTGACGAGCACCGCCGCCTCCTGACTCACCCTTTCATACCGGCCGAACAAGAAAAGAAGCCTTCTTCGTTTGTCTCGCTCCCTCGAACTCTCAAGAAAGAACCGTATGGATTCCGAAACGTAGGGACACTGCTCACTCAAAGTTCCAAAGATAAGAGGCCGTCGGCGGCGCTTCGAAACAAGTGTTTTCTGTTTTCTTCGGGGCTTGCGTTTTGTGCAGGCAAATGTTGTCGCCAGCGGGGTGGTCGTGCATTTTTTCTTAACTTTGTTGACAGCGGACGGACGAGGTGCATTGGAGCGGCGAGAAGAAAGGCGACCTCGTAGTACGCGGCTCATTCGTCAAAGCGACGGCAAACCCCAGAGGCCGTACAGCGTACAGCCAACTCCACGTAGACTTTTTTCAGTCTAGGTGGTGTTGGTACAGCTCGAGCACATGACGATATTAGTTTAAGCACATACACTGTCGTTCCTGCATTTCTGAGCAAGCCTTGGAGCAACAGTGTGTGCGTCGCCAGCCATGCCTCAGTACTGCACACACGCAGGGACCCCAAGCAAGCACGAATGCTATGCGAAATCCATACGTTGCGAAGACGGGATGAGTAAGACGACGTGGCAGAATGAGTAAATGTTTTGAAGGCCGTGGGACAAGAAAAAGGGGCGGTTTCTTTCTTTTTTTTTGTTCAATAGGCAACTCTCGCTCTCTCTCTTTTTACCACTTCTTTTTTGTATGTTGTACATCGGGCGGAAAAGTTCGCTTTGCTAGAACTTGCTTCTGTGTCTGCTGTGCGAGTCTGCGTCGACAGTGACCTACCACACCAGACATCTCGCTGACGTGCCAGTCGAACACGATCCTCACCTACTTCCCGACAAAGATTCCGTGTTCCAATTCAAGAGAAGCAGCAACAACACCGGAATGCCCGATTACGGCCAAGAAGGAACCGATGACTCGGCACATAGCGCCTTCGGATGCGTCAATCGATCAGTCACTTATCAGAGGGTACTTCAGTCGCCGAACCTGTGCACCCGAATGACATGGCAAATCGGTAAGCGGGGCTAGAACAGTTTATCCGTGAGCTGAGAATTGTATTGTACGTGTGCTGCACTGACCTGTGCATACTGTGTATGATCAATGCCAGAAAGTTTACAATCAATATTTACGATACACTTTCAGATTCGTAGTTTGGCGAGGCTCTAAGGAAGTATAATATAGGATGTTCTGCTCGCATTATGCACAAAATTCTCAGTTGCAGAATTTTTCAACGGCTAAAGTTGCCAATGGGGCTTGTTTGTATGACATTTCCTGATTACTGTGGCTATCGGACACAAGACACAATAAATGGAACACAAGAAAGGCACACGGCGCCGGGTGTCCTCGTGTGTCTTTCTTGCGTCCGATTTGTTTGCGTTACCATAGTAATCATTTGTTTTATAACAGTTTGTGCGATCGCCGGCCGGCCCGCGCGTCAGCACCCTTATCACTACATGGAGCTGAAAAATTTACAAAAACAATTAAGTATTTGCCAGACAGATTTGTTGGAACTATATTACGCGTTGGTTTATTCAATTTGCCGTTTATTTTCTACGTGCGCTGCTTCACTGAGTGGTTTCTCGGCCCTCTCAAGTATTTTCAATATCTTTGGGAAGGCACAGCGCAACTGAGACAATGGGCAAGAAAACGCAACACAAACGAGCGTGTTCTTGTCCATTGTCTCAGTTGCGCTGTGCCTTCCCATTGCTATGAACCAACTCGCACCACTCTTACTTCAATATCTTGCTGCAAAACGCTGAAAGATCATCATCATCACATTTGATATTATTATTATTATTATTATTACAATTATTATTATTATTATTTGGTATCACATATTTCATTTGTCGTTACATTCCTGTAGTCTTCTCAGAATTTCAACCCTCCCCTGAGAGAAATCCTGGGTGCGCTAATGCTCCACTATTTTGCTCGAGTGGCATCGTGTCACTACAGTACGGAGCGTCAACGACGTGGGGTGGGGCGTCCGTCGCTGCCACCAAGGCGATTTCCTTAAAGGGGTGGTGCCATTAAATTTCGAGGCTATAACAAGCCTGTTGTGGGTTTCCCCTGTATGCAAGGACATATTCCACACGAAGGCTCGGACACTTCCAAAGTGTACCTAAATGCCCATTCTCCCGATCGAAACCCATCGCTAGCGCGCCAACTCTGACGTAGATCTGTAGGATGGGCAACGAAAGTTGTAGTGACGTCACACCAGATCTGCTGTAGTAACGTGAGTGACCTCCTGACCTCCGCAACGTACGTACCGGCTGTAGTGAACTAGAATATATTCCAATTCACTATAGTACCGGCAAAGCATCGGTTGCTACATCACTCGCCGAGTTTCGATAGCTTCCTGGCTAAGTGCGTCACAGCCTTGTGTGGTCACGTGACCACGCCTCCTACACTTCTACGTCACTGCCCAACCTCGGCGCCCAGAAACCGAAACCGAAAGTTGTCCACATCAAACAGCGATATTAAATTATTTAGCGAGAATACATGAATCTTGGTGCGTGCATCATGCTTCCTGGAGCTATAGTAAACGCTTGCAGCAAAGAACGCGCAAGCCACAAATTTAGTGGCACCACCCCTTTAAACAAAAAATATTACGGCGCCTGTGGAGCACTTAATAGGAAAAAAAAAGAGAGAAGGACAACCGCGCGGTTCGAACCAACGTCCTCGCAGATCCGAGCACGACACGTACTAGCCCGCTGCGCCACTACAGCCGATCGGTTCGGTGAGTCTAGTCTCACGCTGGACGTAACTTTAACACTTGTTATTCTTACGTCCAGACTTAACTGCAACAGCTCCTATAGTTACGTCTAGACGTAACGCTAGACACTCCGTTCTTCCTTTCCATGAAGAACCACCACTATTACAGACATTCACAAATCGCATAACACATGGCCTCACGCTCGTTATCGTTGCTTATAGATTTGGCGGCGGTCCACTGAACACGGGGACATCGCAGAAACAAAAGCGGCAACGACTTGCACATGAATCCCTTTCTACAACACTCTACACAACGCGACCACGTCCCCACGGTTACACCACGGTACACTGTAACCACGGCCAGAGACGAGCGTTTCTTTTCTCACAGACTCCATCCGGGTAACTTGCCATCTGGGGATATTTTCCCCGTTTGCTTCTTGAAGATCTCCCTATGTCTGGGTACTACCTAGGAACACGTGCAATGCTCTTTTTATCCCTAGGAGAGCTTTGCTGCTCGTCGTTTGCGGGTTGGCGCGCGAGGTTTTTGCTGTTGACGTTGGTGGCGGACGGCGCGTCCGTGCTCGCCGGGTGTGTATGATCTACCAATGCCTCGGATCTACAGTGTTTTAGTATGATCCCATGTAGCCCTGTCGCGCTATTGTAGCCACCATAGTCGCGCTGTCACTTACCGTCCGTCCTTGTCTTTAATCCCGTCGAACGCCTCGAGATGAGTTTTCTTTGTCATTATCAGTGTAGCTGAGAATATTGTGCGTTTTTGGAAATTGGCATGAACGAAAGCACTTCGCTGATCGTTATACCGGTTTCACACGGGCAATTGATCGCGATCACGACCGATCGGGATTGGGCTCGATCCGGATCAGGTGTACCTACACGGTCATTTTTAATTGTTTAATTGCGATCTGCGCATCGATATCTGGCTCCTAGATCGCGATTTGACTGATGTCTGCGTCAAACTCGATCCGGATTAGTCTGGACCGAGCAGCAGCAATGATTGATGATCGCGATCAAGAAATCCGGTCCGGGTCAACCTTGACTGCGATCAAAAGTGCCTGCGTGTCACCGGTATTACTTGCAATAGCTATTCTGCCCGCGCATGTGATTGAGTTTTAATATAGTTGATGCTAAAATCTAGGGCACGTGCACTCAAAGTAATGAAAGTGTCCATGCTTCTATAAAAAAAGAGCCGAGCAGGATCCTTAGACGTCAGGTGGTAATAAGACATAATTGCAACTGCTGGTTACATCACATTGCTAGTGTTCAATATTTGGACATACAATGACAAGGATACGTCTACATGGTGAGTAAATAAAGAGAAGCGAAATGTTTTGAGAAGCAGCATGACTGCTTTCATTCATGTTGTCGCACGGGTGTATCAGTGGTGTGAATGCACCTGCAACTTTGTTTCTACAGTTGGTGGTTGGTAAAGGTGCACCTTTTTAAGACAAGTTTTCCTTTGGTCATGAGACTTTATAACTGGCTTAATGCAAAATGTGAAGTTAAATGCACCATTATTAGATTAGATGGTACATTTAGCTTCTAGATGGGTGACACACTTCTATAGGCATGGGATACTTAATTCATTTGGTTCAGTTCAGCCCAGCACTGGAACTTTCACCATTCCACGAATGCACCCCTTCAATTGCTACTGCAGTTTCTTCTACCTACAACTGCCATTTGCAGACTAGAGCAGATGCACACAACCAACATTTGTAGCTGCAAATGCTTGCTCCTTTGTTATACTGAAATTAGTTTTTTTTTTTTCATGTGTTGCTCTTGTACTTGACATCAAAACAACAGAAATGGAAATGTCACTTGTGTTGTTTGGTTTGTTTCCTGACTGAGAACCTGTGACCTTTGACTATTGTGTTGCTTCATCCCTTGACCTTTGCTTTTGCGATGCTCTGTCGCAAGAGTGTATCTGCCTGTCTGTTGCCGATTCTGCATATGCTGCTTTAATGGTTCACAAAGTGACACACATGAATGGTTTACCGTGTACTTTCAGCATTTTTTTTACATTCACACAAGTGGAAAAATGTAGTTGTTTTCAAATTGCAGCTGCCCACCTACCAACAAAGCCACATATACCTGTACCCTCTAAACAAGGAAGCATGACGTTTCAGTTAATAAGGCAAGGACCAATGTTAATGGAGTGTGGAAATTTTTTTCTCACCATGTCTCCTTTCTTGTTGATTTCTCTTGTCATAAATGCTTGCATCTTAGCTGTTCTCACTTTATGTGTGCTTACTGGTATGAAGTTTATTTTGTGCTATTGAGAGCTGTTTTCACTGAATTTCACCCGTTTTAAGACAGTTGCTAATATTTTCCTGTGATAGCCAGCCCGAATGAGAAGTAGGAAACCATGCAGGACATGTGGTTCTTTTTCATTTGACACTTCAGTGAGCTTCGACAGCTTTTGGGAACCCGACAGCGGTGACTGCAATAACGATTTGTGTGCAGGAGGATCACCATTTGTTTTTGACTGCCTGCACGGGAAGGTAGGACGTAGTATATGATGTCACAAACACAGGGTGGTACGCATTCAAAGGTGTAATACGGGTCTCGCTAAAGAATGTTTAACCCTTTGAGGTGCGAAGCATGAGTTGGCAGTAAGCATTCCATCTTCGTCGTCTCTGTGTACCCTGTCCTCTTCGTGCTGCACCACCTTAATGAAAAATTTTGGCCGCTGTTCAGCCGCACATTAAAAAACATGCCCGACAAGCAATTTTTGATCGGCAATGGGAAGGATATAATTACAGAGCTCGTGCAGAAGTACAAGGAATCGATCAAAAAAAAAAAAAAAAAAGATCGGACACAGTGTCACTGACAAAGTACTTCAGAGAAGCACCCTTTTAGTGCGAGGTAAGGAGGCACGAAGGTTGCCCTAGTGCTACCTTAACTCAAGAGAGCACCAAGGAAGGCCTCAGTGAGGGAACCTTGGTAAGAAGCGTTATAGAATACATGGCAAGGCATCCTGAAGCAGTTATGGCCTCCTCGCTGAGGCAAGGAGCATTTCAAAATACGGGCCTTACTTCAACATTAAAGGCTTGCTAATCTGAAACACTGAATCAGTTTTTATTGATAAAGTAATCAAGGACTTTTACTCGCCTTGGTTTCATGGCAGTATGTTATTAAGAGGGAAAAGAATGGTACAAATTGCTTTTTTTAACTTTGCACCAAAAACTATAAGTTCTTCAGTGTTCTCAAAACCATGTGGCCTGAATAGAAATTGCCACGAGCTCATAAATTATCTTGTTTTAGTGGTGTAACAAGTGATGCGCTCATTCAGTTTACCATTAATATTGCCATGCTTATCTTTCACTGCATGCATTTCGGCCTTTCCTATAGAGTTGCCTGGTAGCTGTTTCGATGTCATCACCTTTTTCACTGCAAACATCGCAAACACCCGCATCGCCTCCTAGCGAAGGCGCAGCGAAACATTTCGCGACTTCCGCCGCGACGTTCGCAAGCGCATGCGCGCATCGCGAAACTTTGCAGTCTTTTTTTTAGTTTGTTTTTCGCCGTGCAAGCGGTGTAGTCGATTCACGCGTGCTGCTCTTTCTGTGTGTTCGTTAGGAAAGCTACGCAATGCCCAGCTGTTGCGTATACCCTGTGCAAATCGCGTGCACTGCGGGCAGTACCGGTTGTCACTTTTCATGTGTACGTATACGTTCGCTTCAGTACTGATCACTAAGGCATGGTATTTGCATGCGGAGCTCTCGGATGTGCGCTCTGTTGCTTCTTACTCGTTGTGTCAACTCGGAACACACGTGAAATTTTGTTTTTGGCGTCTGGCGCTGAAGGCATCGTACGTTTTAGAGGCTGTGCCGTGCAAGCGAAATGGCAATAAACTTTTGTTGTTGTTATCGGACTGTGCGGTGACTGTACGGAGTGCGGTGTGCGCTCGTTGCGTGCGCACTGGAATTACAAACTTTACGTGCACGATCGCGTATACAATACAGCGGTGTCTTCTTTTCGACGTGACGTTACGTCAACTATAGGTTGGCGTTGCGCCGAATAGCTACTGCGCTCACTCCATATACACGAGCAAATAACCGCTAATCGGGCAATAGATCTGGAAATCGGGCTACGAGAAAGGAAAAGAAAGGCCTAACGCCCAGCAGAACGCGTAAATCACTGCGAGGTGAGTTCGAATACGATGAGGCAAAGGCTGAATGTTTTTGATTACGGCACGTACCGGTACTTTCTGTACTGTTGCACAAAAGCGCTCCGCGAAGAACTTCAGCACGCAGCGCTCGGGCCTGCCACGCACGAACAGCCTGGTAAACGTCTGCTTGCAACATTTTACTGCGTGCGAACCGCACAATACGCGCTAAGTTTACGCCGGGACTACAAATCCGAGGAGAAGCGAACCACCGCGGAGAGCACGCCGTGGGGCGTCTGCTGTTTTGTTTGCCCCATACCGGTTTGTTTGCCCCATAAATCTGACGTCACTTCCGCCACACTTTTCGCAATGCATTGGGATACGATAGGGCCTCTCCTTAGTTTTTCCTTCCTCCATGCTAAGGACGGTCAAACGGAGCTTTCGGAGTCGCGCTCGATTATACCCCGCGCACGTGCTCTCGGAGGCTTGCTCGGTACTTCGGCGAATATAATTCACAGCACCACTGCCTGCCTTCCTTCTTTTTTTTTTTTTTGGACCAGCCGCTGAAGGTTGCTTAAAGGTAACTTGTTCTGCACGCTTTGTAGGACCACGGCCGGGCTAGACTGCACGTGCGCGCTCAAGCGCGCACGTGCAGTCTAGCCCGGCCGTGGTGGGACGAAAGATGCCAGTTTGAATGACACAGAACAGACTCCTGTCTCTGAGAAAAAGATGGGAGAATTTGAAGACCCCTCGCTTTGCTGAAGAGCTGATGGCCCTGGGAGTGGGGAGGAAACTTTAGCTCGCTTCCATAAAGGCAGCAGTTGCTTTAGGAAAATAGTTGAGGCTTGTGCTCGTCGGTGCCTATTTGAAAGATGCAGGACGCAGAAGAAATCTTTTCTAGAAAGCCTGTTTCGCTCTTAACAAAAGCGCTGGGCTGTGTGAGGGGTGCTTCCCTAGTCTCGGATTGGGATGGACACAGCGACCACCTGAAAAAATTCTACGTTCTGAAAAATGGCCTTCGGTGAGGTGAAAAGCGGGGGGGGGGGGGGGGGGGGTTGGCTTTTAGCTTTGGGGGGGGCGATCGCCCAATCGCCCCCCCCCCCCCCCTGGATCCGCCACTGGGCGCTCGAGAGCGTGCGCTGCGTTAAAATTTCTAGTGTGTCCTGCTTTATGTTACATCGCGAGTGTTCGCTTGAATTGATACAGATTGTTCTGCGCTAAGAAATCCATCATCTGCGCATTGCTGCAGGTAGAAGAATTGAAGAAACCTTTGCTATGCACTTGCGCATTTATTAGACGTTTGGGTGCTCGTACGGTGACTGGAGACTGCGTCCTTTTTTGTGATCAAAGACAAAGCATCAGGTAACGTACGTGGCAGTAACGATTTCTCTGCTGGTGGGCTTCGCTGCACAACGAATCGTAGATGCACAGTACATGCTTTGTGGCATAACACAGCTGCAATGCCATAAAGCTGACTATAGTGAATCTGTCATCTTGTAGCTCGTATATATATAATGTAAATATATAGTGCATTGAATCCAAGGGGCAGTGCAAGCATGGCGTAAACAAGCAGGGTACGAGTCAAAATATGGGCGGCGTGCGCAGCACAGATTTTTTTGCGTTCCACAACGCAGGGATTGCTTTGTAAGTTTTCCCGCTACACAGGGGTGTAATGCGACGAAAACTAAATGCCACGCTGTGAAGCTTGCTACCTGTGGCTGCAATTAGTTGCCGGAAAGAGTATCGCCAGGTTGCTTATACTCAGTATGTATCAAGACATGTACCAACTATATTTTAGCTTCAGACAGGCATTTTATGCATTTTTAATTACGGGTATATCGAACTTTAGCGATACCCTTTGATTCCGATGTATACGAGTTTATATACACTTAGCCGACAGTGTGCATTCGTAACACATTGGTCGGTTCAGCGAAGCATTATGTGGTGAGGCAGTGGCGCACGGACGGGGGGGGGGGGGGTTCGGGGGTTGTAACCCCCCCCCCCCTGAGGCCGACCAACCCCCCTCCCCGTAACTGCCCCGCTGTCCTTCTCACCGGTAGTCCAAGGTTCATATTCAGAGGTGTCCTGAGGTCTTCTTTTCCTGACTGGCTCTAGAAATGTGTTGTATTCACTCATCTACTCCTAAATTGAGGAGTGCTCTATGGCGTGCTCTATGGCTCTGCGTTCCTAAATTTCCAGGGAAGCAGCTTTCCAATAATAATATCTGGGGTTTAACGTCCCAAAACCACGATATGATTATGAGGGACGCCGTAGTGAAGGGCTCCTGAAATTTTGAACCCCTGGGGTTCTTTAACGTGCACCTAAATCTAAATACACGGGCCTCAATCATATTTTCGCCTCCATCGAAAATGCAGCTGCCGCGGCCGGGATTCGATCCCGCGACCTTCGGGTCAGCAGTCGAGCGCCATAACTTATCACTAGACCACCGTAGCGGGGCGCAGCTTTCCAAGAAAAAATGTGCTTTCACGGGTTGTCAGTCTGGCCCCTTTTTTATTTTCTTGCCCCTTTGATTACTACAATAGAGCATATGCCACGGCAAATATAAGAATGGAACACATCGAGGGACGAGCTCTCATTTCACTCCATGGAGCCGCAACTAAAAATATTTCTCAGATACGTCTAAACGACTGTTTTTCGATCGTCAAGAGATCCTACGTCATAATTTTTCTCTCTCATATAAATTTCATTGAACGAGAATTCAATTCGCCCTTAAAACATAAGACTCTCGGCCGTGTTTGGATGTTCCCGTAGCCTGAAAATAAAACTCTGCAAAAACACCTACACAAGTCCATATCTTCGGTTTTCTTCAGACCCCCCCAAAAAGCGGAAGAGCCGGAACATACTGCAGCGCACAACGTGAAAAAACAAAAGAAAAACAGATGATATATTCAAGAAACTGACCAATAACAGCTACGGAAAGTCATTTATTCAGAAAGCAGTTCACTTCAAAAAACACGACGCAAGCTGATAAATCCAGCAACACCCCCCCCCCCCCCCAAATTTTTTCCAATCAACACCACCACAGAAATGCATCAGTCTCTACTATCCGAGTAGTGATCGAAACCATCGCTCCAAATGACCGGCCGCCGAAAGAGAAAATTCAAGATAGAGCATTGCACGGGCCGGGTAAGGGGTTCTTGGATCGGGCCCGGGCCGGGCTCGGGCCCTTGATCTTCGGGCTCGGGTCGGGCTCGGGCCTGAGCCAGGCCCGTATTAGGCCCGGGTCTCATACGTATAGGTATAATTGCGTGTGTACGTTGTGTGGCTTTGTTTTTGTTGTTTTGTGTGGTTTAACTTCCCGAAGCGACCCAGGCTATATGAGACGCCGTCGTTGAGGGCTCCGGGTAATTTAAACCACCTGGAGTGCATTGGCGTGCATAGAAATTGCACAGTACAAGACGTCTACAATTTTGCTCCATCGGTATGCTACATGGGATTTCAAGAAACGCCTAATATAAGTTTCCGCCATTATAGTGAGCGAAAGACGTTCTTGGCTACCGTGTAAGGAAAACAACGGTAAACTGCCTAGATTAGTGCGTATAAGATGTGCGCGTTTGTATCTATAGGGAAACATTTCGAGTATGCAGCTACGCTCGCATGCCCGTAGGCTGGCCAACGCGACTTGCGAGTCATTAATATCTCAGGAGCTGTTTTTCGTGCATTTTAAGCGCAAGATGCGGAGCGACTCTTATCCCAGGGCAAACGCCGTTGTTGATTCTCCCATTACTAGTGGCGATGCGCCAGACCATAGAGACACTCGTTTCCCCGAGTGGCGGTGACGGTGACGGTGGCGGTGACTCGGGGAAGAAGGGTGGGACAAAGAACCTTGTTGTTTTGAACACGAAAACGTAGTGTAGGTTTGGTGCAGTTGCCTGCCGAGAGTCAACACGACAGCTTTAATTTATGCAACGTTGCCCAGCCTGGCGTATTCCTCCGAGAAGCAGATAGAGCACGTTTTTTTCCCCATTGTGCAATAGATGAGGTTTGCAGGAGACTTGCTACTGTTACTCAACAGCCCTAGCTCGTATGCAGTTGATGTAGACTCAATTTAAAAATGTCTGCCATGCTTTTTTCTCCACTTTATGCAGGTATTATATTTTGTAGTTGTTATTTGAAATGCCAAAATGAGATTGCGTGGTTAGCACTGCGTGCGTACATGAAAGAGCCAGCTATGACTCCAATTATATTTTATATTGCCCTGCAATCATTTCGCAAGAGTGTTACGCGCGTAATTCACCGAAAGTAAACACAGTACCGGTGAAAGTTGTGACACTGAAAGAAGTTCCTAAAACAATCTAGAAAATCTCTTGTGTGCGGCAGGTATCTTCACAATAACCGAAGGCTGGACAGTGCCTCCTGTATGCTCAAGGCATAAGTAGCTGAAACGGGCCGGGCCGCCCAGGTGAAAATGTCTAACTGGGAATCCAACTGGTTTCAACTGGTGTTAACTGGGATCAAATGGTCCCAGTTGCAGGCCCCAGTTGGAAACCAACTGGTCCCAGTTGAGTGCAGTTGCAACTGGTTCCAGTTAACAGCTGGTCCTAGTTACAACTCAACTGGTTCCAGTTGATTCCAATTGCAACTGGTTCCAGTTAGCAGCTGGTCCCAGTTACAACTCAACTGGCCACCAACGGGAACCATGACCAGTTGAACTGGAGGCAGCTGGTCCCAGTTGGCAACCACATCCAGTTATATTGGAAGCAAATGGTCCCAATTGTACGCTAACTCGAAGTGCGACCAGTTACTCTGGTTGTACGATTCTTTACAGTGAACGAAAAAAAATGAACTCGAATGTATACGACGTAGCATTGCTGGACTTGAGCGAATGGGTTTTATCCAAGAGTTTTTTGTGTCATACTCACAGAAGGGTACCTGATCACTCGCGGGCCGGGCCCAAACCTTTCGGGCCCGGGCCGGGTATACGGGCCACATTTATGAACACCGGGCCGGGCTCGGGCGGGCCGGAGCATGGCGTTTTCGGGCCGGGCCGGGCCCGGGCCGGAAAAGTCGGCCCGTGCAGTGCTCTAATTCAAGACACCAGCTGAACCGAGAACCTGAAAGAAAGGCGGGAACCAATTTTGCAAGAGATCGCAACTCATAGCCGAAGATTCCGAGGACGCGGACCGCCGAATCAATTTTCCTGAAACAACAGTTTTCGCAGTTGAAACCAACTACCGGAAATGAATCCTGACATATGTTAACGACCCAAACAACGTGAACCGCGCTCAATGCAACCTACCCCTTGTGTACAGCACACAAAAAAAAAGAAAGAAAAAGAGAGAGAGAGAGGCATCTGCGTACCCACTTCGACGCGCCCGTCTAAAAAGCTCCCCACCCCCTTCACTGTTCAACTCATGCCTTCCGGTCAAGCCCTTGCACTGCTCTGTTCAGGGGCGTAGCCAAGGGGGGGGTTGGGGGGGTTCAACCCCCCCCCCCCCAAATTTTTCAGTTTTGCTTGCGTATATAGGCACGCACACATACAAACGCACGCACGAGCATACATAAAGTATGGGTGAACCCCCCCCCCCCCGAAAAAAATTTCTGGCTACGCCCCTGGCTCTGTTCTTTTGCCGACAAGCATCGCCGCCGCCTGAAGCACCCTTCCATACCCGCCGAACAAGAAAAGAAGCCCTATTCATGTGTTTCCCTTCCTCAAACTCCGAAGAGGGAACCGTATGGTTTCGGGACAATGCTCACTCAAATTTTAAAGAAGGCGTCGGCGGCATCTGATCCATCCGCCAAGCTTCGACGCACGTGTTTTCTATTTTCTTCGGGGCTGCTGGTGAATGGTACCGTCTGTCGCTTAATGGCTGCAACGGAGTTGTCGCGCTTTTTTTTTTTTCTGAACCTCGTTGACAGCGGACGAACGAGACGTGTTAGTGCGGCGAGAAGAAAAGCCACCTCGCAAGCGGCTCGTTCATCAAAGCGACCGCGAACCCACGGAGGCTGTTTCTGAGCAAGCCTTGGAGCAACTAGTGTGTGCGTCGCCAGCCATTGTCGCAGCATCGCACGCACACAGTGACTTCTAGGGACCGTAGTGACTTTAAGCATGCCCACGGCCGGTCTGAAGGCGCGCGCCGGCCGTGGCATGCCATGCGGAGTCTGGCCGTCACAAAGATGGGAGGAGCAAGAAGCCGTGGCAGAAGAAGTAAATGTTTTTAACGACGTCTGCTAAGAAAAAAAGAACCTTGGGAAGGTGCGGAAGGTCTGTTGGGGCGGCACGTTTCCTTTTCTTTTTCTCAGTAAACGTCTCTCGCCCTCTCTTTTTACCACTTCTTTTTTGCATGTACATCGGACGGAAACTACAAAGTTTGATGTGCACACATGCGTGCACGTTCAGTTTGCTTGCTAGAACTTGTTGCTGTGTTTGCTGCGTGAATCTGAAGCCCTCTCTCGAAGCGCCAGTCGAACGAGGCTATGGTCGAACACATCCTCACCTATATATGCGCCGGAGTGACCTGGGAATCTACGCTGGAAAGTCAGTAAGTGCGGCTCTAATGCAGTTTATCCGTGAGCTGAGAATTGTACTGTACGTGTGCTGCATTGAACTGTACATGCTATTTATAATCAATACTATGTAGTTTATAAGTAATATTTATGGTGCGCTTTGAAATTTATTGTTTGGTGAGACTCCAAGGAAGCGTAGGAAATTATCAGCTGCAGCGTTTTTTAAGAGTTGAAGTTGCCATGCATGCGGGCTTGTTCGTATGGCATTTTCTTATTACACTGGTAGTGCAAATACACGGGACACAAGAAACGCACACGAAAACACACACACGGCGCTGGGTGTCTTCATGTGCCTTTCTTGCGTCCTGTTTGTATGCGCTACCTACCATAGTAATAAAGTTTTAACAATGCGCGACCGCCAGCCAGCCGACATGTCGGTTCAATTTGTAGTTTATTTTCTACGTGCACTGCTCCACTGAACGGTTTTTTGGCCTTGTCAAGTTATTTCAAGACCTTTCTGTAAAACGCTGAATAATCATCATCATAATTCATGTTATTATTATTATTATTATTATTATTATTATTATTATTATTATTATTATTATTATTATTATTATTATTATTATTATTATTATTATTTTATTTGTTGTCGCATTACTCCAGCTGAAGCAAGGAAATGTCATATTATGCAATGTGCTTGCCCCCCCCCCCCCCCGCACTCCTGTAATCTTGTCAGAAGTTCGACCCCCCCCCCCCTGAGAGAAATCCTGAGTGCGCTAATGTGGTGAGGAGCATTGATTTTCCTGGCGTAAACAAATACTTTTTTTTATTATATGATATTTAGGAGATGGTGCTTCTGTCACCGGCTATTCCTTTTCACTGATGATAGGATATGTGAAAAGCACAGCAATGAAAAAATATATTTTATAAAGAACAGAAGCAGAGTTCATATAAGTCCGTATACAACAGAAAAAAAGTTATTCACAATGGTGTTTCATATATCTGCTTGATACAGCACGCATGCGATGGGAGCCATGTATGCATATGCGGCATATATCGGTTGAGGATGGCCTAGATCCATCGCCACGATGTGTTCGGTAGGCACCGGGAACTCCACTAATCTGATGAGAAAATAAGCAATCTGCATCGCTGCGCCTCCTAGTACACACACATACTGTGCTCCAAGTAGGGGCCGCGGCTTCGGCGTGACACTCGTTCGCGTGATGGCTCGATCGCCACAAGCATTTGCTTAAAACAAGCAATAATATTGATTATTCCATGACTATCACGGAATATTGGAGCTAAACGTTTTTCCAAGGCACCTTTTGGGAAAAGCTGGCTTTTCAACCACAAAACAAGGCCCCTTAGTCAAAAAGTGGCCCTTCCCAAAGAAAGCAGCAAGGATGCACCTTTATTCGTGCGTCCATTAAATCAAGCCTCCAGCATTTCCATGGTTAAATCGCATCATCAACGTCTCGCACGCACGTAGAGCCACGTAGAGCCCTAGGTACATCTCCCTTGACATTTCCTAGGGACAGCACCAAAAAGTGGTCTGGCAAACGGGCATGTTTTGGGCTTTTTAGTCGCTCCCGAAGAAGACTTCTCCTTTGCGCGAGCGCGCGCTCAATATGTTACATATGGCTATGGTAGGTTTTAGAAAGCGGACGCGGTCGCCAATCGAACTACGGACAAAGCCCAGCGCAAAAGCTGCTTCGCATCTAAAGGCGACTACGGCTCTTGCCTGCTTAGTGTGATCAACCCGCGTGCGGGTCCCGAGACGTCTCTGTGTTTTCACCTTGACTTGGTCAGTGACCGCATCTTCATCCTCAGGTATTACAACGACTGCTGCTCAGCCAGATTGAAGAACATATCTGCTGCACAGCATCTCCGTGAGCCGCTAGCAGACGTTTCTGCGACTGCGCCAAATGCGCGCCGCAAAAAAAAAAAAAGGAAAAAAAAAAACGTCGGACGCACCCAGTGTTGTCGGAGCATCAAACATTATGAATATCTCCTATTTATGAAGTCCGCAGGGTTCGACGGAAACCCGTCTGGTCGGGAAAATTCATGGTGCGAATGGCACCTTTTGGGAATGACCTCTCATCTTCGGGCTACCCCAGTTCGCTCATTCAAGCTGTTAAAAAGAGCCTAGCTCATCCTACGCCAAATGACTCTCATGCTGTCGACGTCTACTGTTTCTCCTGTTGTGTCATTTACAATGTAGGCTATTGATAACATCACTGAACCTTGTATGAACCAATGGAATTACTGATTGTTCATTTGGCGAGGCACTGCAACAACACAACGACAAGGGGAGGAGAAAAAGGATTCCTGTGCCGTACTATATAACCCATGCCCTAAAAACTTTCATTCCTTGTGAACAAGGCCCCCGTAGCGGGGCCGAAACGTCAATTTTTGTGTTTGTTTCAACGATTGGTTGGTGCTTGCCATTCCCACCATCTCCATATTTATGTGCATTTTAATGAAAGCGCTCCAGCGCTGCGTGCACGGCACCGCCACAAACGGGAACGTTCGAACCATTTCACGCCATTGTATTGTATGAAACTTTGTATGAAACCATTGCACGAACCATTGTATGAAACTCCATGATTCTAACCAAGATTGCGTCCACAAAAAGCTGTGTCTCCACCAGGGGCGTAGCCAGGGGGGAGGGGGGGCTTCAACCCCCCCCCCCCCCCGAAAAATTTCAATTTTGATATACACGCACACATACAATTAACGCAAACACAAACATACATAATGTATGAATTGAACCCCCCCCCCCCCCCGAAAAAAATTTCTGGCTACGCCCCTGGTCATCCACCGTGTAGCGTGGACTTCGTTTTAGGTGCGAAGCAGCCATACCGAGTACTGCTCGGCTTTGGCACGTAAAACCCCATGATATGGTACCATACCCATGAATTTAATAAGCTCGCCCATGTTGCTCGCATGTTTTCATGCAGTGGAGATCGCCAAGTCTACTTTTACGTTTCTGAAAGCCAGGGCCGTACCCAGGAATTTTTTTCGGGGGGGGTTTGCGTGTAGAACGGCTGCCATTTTTTAAGATTTATACTGGCTTATTTTCGTGAATAAAACAAGTACATCGCTTACTTGTAATAATTCGATGGTACTTTTCAATTATTTGTACCCAAATAAAGAAATTGGTATGTCAACCTCAAATTCTGGTTAAAGCAAGAAATAAGTTTGGACAATAGCACCACCAAAGCCGGGGACACCGCGACCAACGGCTCCTGATGAAGTAACACAATGTAACCGCGGTTCAAAAACGGTATGTATGCGTTACAAGCTGCCACTGTAGCGTCGCCAGCGCGAAGTCGGCGACGGGAATGGCAGCAGGTTAGGTCGTTCCGTACGTAAGCAGAGACAGTGAAGAGATCAGAGACGTGTGAGGGGAGGCGAACCAGAATGTGTAGGTGCCATGCCACTCACCTTCCTTGGGCATTGCCCAGTGGTAAAGGCGTCACTTTGCCCAGCGTTGACTGTAGAACAAAGGTCACTAGTAGTTGCACTGCGGCCACCATCATTTCCCGGCGGCGCATGGGTGTCCTGCTTGTGTTCGTTCTCAGGTGATTCATATAAACCGGTGCATTCTCCTGAGTCGCTACAGAAGTTCGGACGCGCTTGGCTTTCCACCAGTGCTGAGGAGGGCGAAGTTTTATCCTTCGAAGGAGGCGGTTCTTCTCCGTCCGCTTCATCGGTTCGAACTTTCTTGAAGTAAGACGCAAGACTCCTTTGCTTCGTTGTTGCAGAGTGTCTTTTCATTTTGCTGCCGCAATCCTGTGCACGCACACAGAAGTGGCCAGTGGCTCCAAAAAGACGTTTGCGACTGCTTCGACTGCCTGGCGTGAACGGCGGGCGATGTTTTCTTCCTCTCTTATCCACTTTACAGTGGCTAGAATGTAGAAGTGTGATGAACGCGCCGGCTCCCGCGTGGCGCATGTGTTTTCTGAACGCCGCTACAGCTGGTGTGCATGCAGGCCCATTATTGTACTCCAGCTGCAGCAAACTGGATTAACGCTACTTAAAGATCTTTTCACAGAAGACTCCATGGGCACTGCATACTCCCCTTAATATACGTGAACCCCCAAGAATGCACTGCCGAGACATTTGCACTCCCGTGGTACAGTCCAGAAAGGAGGTGTTGCTCCGTTCCTGTGAAAAAGTCACCTTTTCACAGACGGCTCCCTGGGCGCCTGCATAATTCTCTCTGGGCTGCGCTAATTAAATAGCCGTGACCCCCCAAAAATGCACTTTGTAGGCTGTGACGTCAGCCTCTGTACTCCCGCGCGCAGCCCAGCTTGGCGGCGTTTTCTCTCCTGTGAAAGTTGACCGCTGGTGCCGGATTGTGTGCCAGCTGTATCCTCGCTTTGTGCGCTTTGTAGGGAGGCGCATATACCTTCTGTGTACAGAAGAGGTAGATTTCCTTGCGTGTGGTTAAGGTTGTTCGAAGTTGCTCGGATATGCCAGTCTTTCAGTAGATGTCATCTTCGATGATTCGTTTCGGTGGCGAGGACTACAGTTTGAGAAAAGTTTACCCTGCAGCCTGCGTCCTCGGAATGCGCCGCTGAGTTTTTCCGCTTAGGGGTTTCGTTCCCTGGCAAATTTGCGCACGTCGTGTTGGTGTTGCCGTTGCTGTCGAACTGTTTACCTTCACAGAAGGAGACGCGCTTTTCGTAGGAACCCAAAGCCGACACGTGCGGTCCGCACAGACGGATAACTTCTCCAGCGGCAATGCACAAGGAAAGCATCTGGAATCAATAAAGGAGCTGCTACGGGGTGAAAGACGAAGGAACGCGAGGGCGAAGTGCAAAGCTGTACAAATAGGGCAGGTGCGAGGGAGGGAGCGCTGAGGTGTTCTGGTAAAAGGGTAGGTTTGAAGAAAGGAAGAAGAGGGAAGCAATGCCAGGAAAGTTGCAGTGTAACTTTGGCAGCTGGTGGTCGCTGTGAAGGCGTGTAAATATTTTAGTATCACCCGAAAACTTAAAGCATCAAAAAAATTTCGGGGGGGGTCAGAACCCCCTCAACCCCCCCCCTAGTTACGGGCCTGCTGAAAGCGATGTCCCGATGGGAAAACTAACTCTATGGGGTACATTTTAGCGCAAACTGTGAAAGAAAGCACGGGAAAAGAGTAGAGGAAAGCAGAAAGGTCGAGCGCTAAACTTCAACTGTTTATTCGAAAGGTGAGGCCACCAACAAATAACCATGTGCGCATGCGCGCGCCAGTAAGGGAAAAAATCACACTTTCATGTCAAATAATTGACATGAAACATTTGACATGAAACATTTGACATGAAAGTGTGATTTTTTCCCTTACTGGCGCGCGCATGCGCACATGGTTATTTGTTGTTGGCCTCACCTTTCGAATAAACAGTTGAAGTTTAGCGCTCGACCTTTGTGCTTTCCTCTACTCTTTTCCCGTGCTTTCTTTCACAGTTTGCGCTAAAATGTACCCCATAGATTTCAACCAACTCGCCCAGCAACAAGTCTTACTCAAAACTAACTCGCTCAGAACAAAGAGACGCAGTACATTATAACGTACTATATGCAACGCGTAAGTTAAAAAAAGACCCGCGGGCAGTTGAATGTGACGTGACGGTGCTGCTTTGGTCGGGCGACTTGTGAGCGGTTCATTAGCATTGCTTCACGCGTTTGAACTTGTGCCGGCCAACGCCCTTCTACCGTGCCGCCATCTGCCGTCGTTCGCCCCTCGGATGGTTGCACCAGAGAACACGTTGCACTGGTTGCACCTCCGTGTGCCGTGTTCTTTGACCACTTTGACGTACAGTACACACAGCGCGCAGCAACGGCTATGCTTGTTCGGATGTGTTTCAAGCAGCTGTAATGGAGATGGTGACTTCTGGCATCGTGCTGCTCGTCATGTGCCATGTCGGTAAGCGAGCGGTTGTCACTGAGGCGCGCATTTTGTTTACACCGTGGTCGAGCGCTGTCTTCTCAAAATTACCCTCGATGTCATTTCTAGTCTTCCTCTGTAGAAAGGATGAGCGACGCCGAACGATTGAAATCTGTTGTGATGTGTCGGTTTACACTGCGGCATTCAACCCATTCTGACGCCTGAAACGGCGCTCCTCCCGCTTAATGTGAACAGGCTGTGCCTAGCATTCGGCACAGAGCGAAGCGCTCAAGTGCCGTCCAGTGGGTTTCAACCAGTGCCATCGCTGGCGATACGTTTCGTTGACCAATCGTGGCATTCGCCTTTTTGAATATTTTGCAGGAACATTTTCCTTACCAAAACTCTCGGTTCACAGAATGCATTTCTAGTCCTACGCACGTTCACCCCTTCACATTCCAGTGAAGGCGTGCGTGCAACGCAAACGCCTTTCAAAAGGAATGCGGAGATCTTTTCATCTCTGGCAGTAGTGACGCTGGCGAAATCATGAGAACCGCGAAGCAGCACGGTGTAGGGCCCCCCGTCGGCAAAATAGCGATACTTGTGCTTGCCGTTAATGAAAATTGGACGACTGCTCAGCTGACGCCGCGACAACTACTTTAGCAGGTTGATAATGCAGCTAAAAAAAAAAAAAAGAAAAGGTGAAACAATGACCGTGACCAATGCGACAATCGTGCACCCAGCCATATCCTGCAGGGGCGCAAGTGCGCGTCCTTTAAAAAAATCACTGGTGGAATGTCACGCCTCACAGCTGTATGATGTATAGAGAGAAACAAATGTCAGGTAGGACTGTTGAATAGAAAAAAAAAAGTGTTTTGCGAGTCTGTGGTCGAGACTGTTCGTTTTGAAGATATGCTTGCTCGTACATGTGTAGTAGTAACTAATCTGCGATGTGCCAATTCCATTATCCTGCACTTCACAAGGGTGATTTCTTCATCTCTTTGTGTTCATCCATTGGTTTCGCGCTGTTTTTTACAATCCCCAGCTCCAATCACGGTGCACTGCACCACAGTATTCTGTCACACAGTGCTGGTGTGGTACAGTGTACTTGTGCGCATTCTTGCTAGGTTGTGCCATTGAGCTGTAAACTGAAGTAGCATGGCAGACCGGGGAAGTTGGCTGAAATGCATAGTACTTGAACTAAAGCGCAGAACACGGGACCAGAGAAGTTTTATGTACTTCATTAATACTTCTTCTTGGGCGAGTTGGTTCATATTGTAGATTAAAGGGACACTAAAGAGAAACAATGAATTGGTTTAGATTGATAAAGTGTGCACGGAGAACTCTTGTGTAGTTTATTTCACCACTATAGGTTTATTATTAGCGGAGAAAACCAAGGTCAAAGTTTCGTTTGTAAATTTCGCGCCGAAGTTTGTAATTCGTGACGTAAAACATTTCAAAGAGCATTTAATGTATTTTGGCGCCACTGGCTCGACGAAATTTCCACAAACTCGTTTTATCAAGTCTCTGACCCCCTCAGAGGACAATGTACTTCGATTTACCCGATTAGGAATTACGTAGGCCCAAGCAGGCACAGTCAAAAATATGTGACGTCATGGCAAATGGTGCGGGAATTCCACGGTGGCGTCGCCACCTGTATTTTCTTTTTGCGCGTTTTCTCGCTTATTAAGCGCCTTCTCACAGCAAGCGTGGTGTTTTTGGTATCGTGGAAGACTACTTTACCAATGCGAGAAAAATCGTTTTGCTCTTTAGTGTCCCTTTAAGGGGGTAAAAGCGTGAACACATACCCACAAGAGACGACACGGACATAAAAGCGCTGACTGACAACTGGTCTTAATGGCAGAATGATACACCTTATATATGCCAAAGTGAAGCATGGAAAAGAAAAACAGGTAGAGGGATGGATAACAAAGATTAACAACGCGCAGCACCAACAACGCCAAACTGCCAACCAAAGTTAACCGCAGGAAAACGTGACCTAAGACCCGACAGCCGGATCTAGAAGATAAAATTCACAGTCGAGGAGGGCAAGAGATGGGGTGCTAATGCACTTGTTATCAAGGTTCTTAATGTGGTAGGCTTCCAAACTGGCACGTGCAGTCTTGTCTTCACTCCCACCAAGAATCATTGTCCCTTCAAACCGGGCCACACATCCTGAGCACTTAATGACATGCGCAACTAAATGTGCGTACTTATCATCTAGCTTTTTCAATTTTTGTGCGTGTTCCCCCAAACGGTCGTTGACACAGCGCCCAGTTTCGCCAATGTAGAACATCCCACATGACATGGGAATGCAATAGACCACTCCAGTGGAACACTTGACGAACGGCGTTTGGTGATTCTCATGGCAACCACATTTGCTGGTGTTGCAAATACATGGGCACAGCTTTCCCTGCTTATTGGGGGCAGAAAAAACAAATTGGGACCCCGTGCCTGCTTGCCACCTTCTTAAGATTGTGGGAAAGCTTGTGAACATAGGGTACAACCTCAGGCCTAAGGGCCTTCCGGTGGTCCTCAGCCATTGCACGTCCCGTTCCACGTTTCAACTTTTGAAGGAGGGTTTCAGAAACAGCAGTCAAGGCCGAGTTGGGGAAACCTGCAGCTGAAAGACGGCGTAGCTGATTGTCGAAACTAGGCATCATTTGATGCGGGCACGATTTTTCGAGAGCAGATTCCAGGCACATCAACGCTATAGCTCTCTTAATCGTCTTAGAATGTGCCGAATCAAAGGGCAGCAATCTCTTCTTAGCCCTCGGGTCCCAGCAAGCGTGTCCATAGCGGAACGTTATTTTAAGGTCTAAAAACCGTAAAACTGAACGTTTGGGGAGTTCATGGGTCACACGCAACCCAAGTCCAGTTGAACCAGTTAAAGTTTGCGCTCGTCCTGTTAACACTGTGTCCTGTGTACTTTGCAACGTCTTCCTACCATAAGTGCATCACCAAGCCAGATTTGAGGTCCGAAACCGGAACCTGAAGCTGTTTAAACAACTCTCTCATCTCAGCTATCATGTTTTCTGTTTTAGTTTTCAAGTCGGCTAATTCCTCTCGCAGCAGATTTTGACCCTCAAGAACTTTATGCAATAATTCAGCGTTAGTGTGTCCGGGATTTTCTTCAACATCACCACTAAGCAAGAGTTTTAGTTCGTAAAAACACTCGTGACAAATTTTATAACGCTGTCGTGGGCATGGCAGGACTAGCAAGAAACGACAGTTGTTAGTAAATATAAAACAGGACATTAAACCCCAACAATTATTATAGTATTATCCCATGGCGGAGGCTGGTGCAGTTGCCAGTAGCAGCAGCTGCAGTGCTGCCACTGCTGCCTGGAGTTCTGCTGTCACTGTCCATGACATTCTTGAAACAGCGTAACGGCGATGCGGTTTCAAGAATGTTATGGACATGTTATGGACGGCTACATCCACGTTGCACTGTTTCAAGAATGTTCAAGTACTGTCACCAACTAGCCCAGCTTTCAATCCTTCTGCAGTCACTGTCCATACAGTATTGGAGAAGTTTGAAATTTTGTTTGGGCACTGTGAACAAGATGAATGCTGACTTAGCACAACAGTGCGGTGGTCTCTTCATTTTTGCTATCACGAGTTGATAAGCCTATTAAGAGTGTTAAAAACTGTGACCACGGCACCAAGAAATCTCATACGAAAGGCAAACCGATTGCACAGGAAAGGGGAGGGGTCAAATTAAATCTCCTCCCACACAATTTTTGCCCAATGTGTATGTACAGCAGATGACAGAATGAAAAAACTGAAAAATAAAGATGAGATGGTGCTGCAGCTGCACCATGTGAACTGTTGCAGCACTGGTTCCGTATGCCACACCGAAACCAAACACACCTGGCAGGCTTTGCATTATTGTGGCAGTATTTCATTACCCTATGGATACTTTGTATTCAGCACATGGCAAATGAGCTGTACAAATTGAGATTACTATTGCTAGCTCGTTAAACAATTTGTTTCAAGTGCATGTTTTGTGAAATGGCTGCAGTAAAGTGGGCTTTTTTTTTATTAGACCTGTCCTTAAAAACAGCCCTTTAGGAAGAGCATATTCGAACCAATTTTGTCACAGTCTGTCACTTGATCGTTTGCATGATTTTGCACTGGTACGTGCGTTTGCATCGATTGTCCAGTGAAACATGCAAATATCTCCCAAAAATTAATCATCTTGTATTTCTGCTGTCTGCAATTAAGCATTGCATCTGTTCTTTGCCAGTATTATAATTTATGTCCTTAGCTGCTACATGACAACATACATCGTAGGAAAAAGGTTAGTGACGTTTCACTCTGTCAGTGCGGGCAACATGCAAGCAAATTGGTGCTATCCCCTTGCATTGCCCGTGGAATGCCTCTTTACGTTAAAGGAATGCAGAATGAAAATTGGAAAAAATGATAAAAGCATCAAAATTCCACCGAGAGGAGTATACTGTTCTAATAAACAGAGTTCATTTCACATATTTTTTAAGTTTATTATATTTTTAGAGGATTGTGTGTGCGTGACGACTGCATGCCAGTGCAGGCAGAGCGGCGCCTCAACGGCATGACATCAAACTGAAGTAGGTTTGGTTCATGCGGTTTTGCTTGAACCAAAGTTTCGTGTTTAACCAAATTGTGTTTAGCCAACACAAGTTACCATTGAATTGAAGGGTGCCCTACAGGGAGTACTGTTTCCATTGCTGTCGCAATATGGAGATGGAGCACGTTGAGACACATGTGCTGAACTCACTACCCTTTCAGGTGAAAGTGTATTGTAAGTACATGGATGACACTTTCGTAATCTTGAAAAGGGTAAATCTGGGTGCTTTCCACGTGGCACTCAACAGTGTACACCACCCTATTGCATACCTGCCAAGTCTCCCGGATTACGCGGGAGACTACCGGATTTTGAACGTTTCTCCCGGTTGTACGGGTCATAGGAAAATCTCCCGGAAATCCAGTTTTGCCCCGCGCGTCCAGTGTTTTGTCTGGCCACATGAGCAAAGTTGCCTGGCCACGCAGTAGAAAGGATTCTTTTTTTTTAACAATGGTAGAAAGGTTCAACTCAGTTTAATTGCGCATGAAGTAGCAAGCGACGACAGGCCTCGCACGCGGAGCGATGTTATCGCATGTGCCCTTCGCGCGACGGTGACGGCCAGGTTGTTTCACCTCTGCTTCAACTGCGTTCGTCCCCAGCGCTGGCACGCTTGTACTCGCACGTGAAACAGACGATGCGTAAGCGATGTTATCGGTTCGGACTCTGTACAGATCAGCGGCGACCGCAGCGTCCCGCTGACAGTGTCCATATAAGTGCTATCGCAGTTGGCAGGTATGCTATTGAGTTCTCACGTACAGAACAGAGAAACACAGTGTCCTGCCTTTTTTGGGTGTGCTTGTGCGTAGGGCTGATAATGGCAGTGTGGAAATGACAGTGTACTGTAAGCAGTGTGAACTGGGAAATTTTTGTCCTTTCACTCACATCACCCGGTCGAACAGAAAGTTTCTATGAACTTTCTTGTCGTACGAACTTTCTTGTTGCGTTGTGATGCAGTGTGCTCTCGTCAGCAGAGGCTACAAGAGGTGGAAAACATGGTAGATGCACTGGAATGATGGCATTATCCTAAGATGTCTATTAATGTCTGTGGTCATTGTGCATTCAATCGGACGAACACAGGAAGGAAAGGACGGAGTAACCGAAAAGAGCGCGAACTATCAACTGGCTTTATTCATTTGGTCGCCGCGTATATATGCACTTTTTATCACACGTCCCAAATAAATCGAAAGAAGGGGGGAAGAGGAGGAAACACATGACAAGGATACCTCACGTCAAAAAAAAGCTGCGCAGAAAATTGCTTGCTGTGCTATACAGAGCAACAGAAGTGTTGAAGTTGTCGCCCAATTCCTTAATATAAAAAGCTTCTAACAGCTCACGACCTACTCTCTCCTTGCTAGAATTTTTACCTTTTTGAAGACCGGCTCACACTCCATGCATGAGCTGCAATGCGCGGGCAAGTTTGCTCCTTCTCTTCTCGTAATCGACGCAGCAGGGCCAAACAGCGCGCTGCATGAATGAGCGCGTTGGGGAGCATGCTGCGTCGATTTTAAGCAAGCACTTTAAGCAAGTGAAATGAGCACAGGTAAAGACGGACACAAAGGCGTGGCAGACAAGGACAGGCACTACTTACAACTGTTTATTGTGAAAAATGCCCACTGAGTTATATTGCGCATGCATTGTGACACAGCAACAACATGCTGAAACCACAGATCAAAGTGCACTCTGCATGAAAATGTGTTCCAAAGAATGCAGTTCTATTGAAGCTGCACTGACAAAAACTGGGTTATTCTTTTTTTATAAAGAAAGCTTCTAAAGCCAGCCAAGCAGTACAGCCCTTATTACTTCCTAAAATCTTGGTGTCCTGAAAACGTGCTCGAAACATGGCTCGCAACGGCATGCAGTCACAGGTGTAACCAAACGTGTGTACTTATCATCTTTCTTCTTTACTTTTTGAGAATGCTCCCTAAGACAGCCGATTCTGCCACAAGTAAGGGGTATCGAATAAATGACTCCGCTATTAGTTAAAGGGCCCCTCTCCAGGCCACATAGCAAATTTTAGTTAGACGCTGGAAGTTGTTGTGTGCCGAATGAAGAGCATTATGCCTCAAGAATTTTTTAATCAGTTCATTAAGAGCTCAGAAAAACAATAATCTGTAGCGGTGCGAAACCGTGATGAGAGGAGGGGAGCTTCAAACCCTTGCCACTCACCCTTTGTAGCCTTCGCAAGCCAAATCCCTTCTCTGCCCTCTTCGGCAGGGGAGCCGGAGGATCACATGACGCATACGCATGAACGTGTCATGCGCATGCATGTTCACGTGCACATGACGTGCCCGAGCCAGCCCGAGCACGTGAGCAGCGTTGCACAGCCGCTGCTTTTTTTTTATGTAGCGGCCGTGGGCATTGTGTCGGCGTTCTCTGTGGTGTACTGCCTGTTTCTGTGGAATGGGCATGAAAGTTGCGACACTTGTACGGGCACGAGACTAGCGGTATCAAGAGCCAGTGTCGCATGAAGATTTAGGTAGACACTGGAGAATACGTAAGCCTAATGAGTGCTCGAACGTGCCAGAAAATTGCTTTTTTTTTTTTATT